>NC_057388.1:93030045-93386376 GCF_019320065.1 Cervus canadensis | reverse complement strand
AGACACAGAACAGTCAAAAATAAATACATGAATAAATAAAAAAATAAAATTTTTTTTAAAAATCTGGAAACAGTTGCCTTTACTCACAGTTTCTACTTCTTTTCCTCCCATTTTCTCTTGAAATCCATGTCAATCAGGCTTTTTATCCACTTTTCTTTCAGAGTCATCAACATTTCTATGTTGCTAAATCCAATGATCATTGTTTTACTTGGCCTATTAGCATTTGACATGGTCTCTTCCTCTCTTTGGAAGTCCTTTCTTCCCTTGGTTTCTAGCACATCACACCTTCCTGGTTCTCTTTCTACTTCCATTAGCTAGTCTTCTTGGTCTCCTGGGATGGTTCCTGGCCTTCATTCTGATCTTTAAAAGTTGGAGGACCCTGGAAATTGTCCTAAGATTGTGTTTCTCTATCTAACTCACTTCCCTGATCATATCTTGTCACCTGGCATTAAATATCATGAAAATGCTGATGACTCTCAAAAACATCTTCACCCAGGACCTCTCCCCTGAACCCCAGATTTGTATATCCAACACCCTATTTAACAATTCCAATCAGATGAATAGTTGTTATGTTAAATTCAAAATGTTCAAAACCAAACTATGGTTTTCCAAGCCCCAGTGTCTACATTTTTCCTGAACCTGGTAAATGAAAATTCCTTTCTTCCAATTTTTTAAACTAAAAACCTTGAGCTCATTTTTGACTCCTTTTTTCCAACGATTTTCTGGTAAACATGTAAGAAGTTTTGTAACAGGGTGGGCAGTAGGAGAAGGTCCAACTTTCTGTGTATAAATACTCCCACAGTTATGCATTTCTAGCAGCAAAGATCACATCACTGAATACTAAGTTGCAAAGAGATGCATACTCGCTCTTCATGTAATATTTCCACCATACAGATAACCAAAGATGTAAATAACTTCAAGAGCTTAGGTAATTGTAAAATGCAGTAAAATAACTAGGAAATGATGAGGCTTTTTTTTTTTTGGTATTCATTACCTTTGTTTTAATACAATTTTTAATTAGAAGTTTATATAATTAAAACACCACCCTTATGGCAGAAAGTGAAGAAGAACTAAAGAGCCTCTTGATGAAAGTGAAAGAGAGAGTGAAAAAGTTGACTTAAAGCTCAACATTCAGAAAACTAAGATCATGGCATCCGGTCCCATCACTTCATGGCAAATAGATGGGGAAACAGTGGACACAGTGTCAGACTTTATTTTTCTGGGCTCCAAAATCACTGCAGATGGTGATTGCAGCCATGAAATTAAAATATGCTTACTTCTTGTAAGGAAAATTATGATCAAACTAGACAGCATATTAAAAAGCAGAGACATTATTTTGCCAACAAAGGTCCGTCTAGTCAAGGCTATGGTTTTTCCAGTGGTCATGTATGGATGTGACAGTTGGACTATAAAGAAAGCTGAAAACAGAAGAATTGATGCTTTTGAACTGTGGTGTTGGAGAAGACTCTTGAGAGTCCCTTGGACTGCAAGGAGATCCAACCAGTCCATCTTAAAAGAGATCAGTCCTGGGTGTTCACTGGAAGGACTGATGTTGAAGCTGAAACTCCAATACTTTGGCCACCTTATGTGAAGAGCTGACTCATTGGAAAAGACCCTGATGCTGGGAAAGATTGAGGGCAGGAGGAGAAGGGGACGACAGAGGATGAGATGGTTGGATGGCACCACCGACTCGATGGACATGGGTTTGGGTGGACTCCAGGAGTTGGTGATGGGTAGGGAGGCCTGGCGTGCTGTGGTTCATGGGGTTGCAAAGAGTCGGACGCGACTGAGCGACTGAACTGAACTGAACACAGTTTGTGCTTAACAACTGGCTTACAAAATTCCTAAAAATTTAGCTATTGGTTCTCATGAACTCTAATGAGCTGGCTCCAGAATACCACTTACTATCTGTTTCTCTTTCACTTTTCAATTCATTAGCAAATCAAGATGGCTCTATGTTCAAAATAAATAACTAGAAGCTGATCACTTTTCATTGCCTCCATCACTGCCACTCTAACTCAAGCCATCATTCTCTTTGAGCTATATCAGCTTCCCCACTGCCCCACTCTCCCCACGTGAGTCTGTTCTCAACACAGGAATCAGATGTAAATGCTAAGTCAATTCACATCACTCTTTTGCTTAAAACTTTCTAATTGCTTCCTGATTTACACAGAATAAAATCCCAACTTCAACAAATGGTCCACAAGGCATTACCTGAAAGAATGGGGATAAAATGGAAGAAAGAAGAGAAATGAAAGAGAGGTAGAAGAAGAGAAGGAAGAATGAAAGAACAAAAAAAGAAAAAAGAGAAAGAAAATAAATGATAAACTGGAAATAGAACTGCCATATGACCCAGCAATCCCACTTCTGGGCATACACACTGAGGAAACCAGATCTGAGAGACACGTGCACCCCAATGTTCATCGCAGCACTGTTTATAATAGCCAGGACATGGAAGCAACCTAGATGCCCATCAGCAGATGAATGGATAAGGAAGCTGTGGTACATATACACCATGGAATATTACTCAGCCGTTAAAAAGAATTCATTTGAATCAGTTCTAATGAGATGGATGAAACTGGAGCCCACTATACAGAGTGAAGTAAGCCAGAAAGATAAAGAACATTACAGCATACTAACACATATATATGGAATTTAGAAAGATGGTAACGATAACCCTATATGCAAAACAGAAAAAGAGACACAGAAATACAGAACAGACTTTTGAACTCTGTGGGAGAAGGTGAGGGTGGGATGTTTCAAAAGAACAGCATGTATACTATCTATGGTGAAACAGATCACCAGCCCAGGTGGGATGCATGAGACAAGTGCTCCGGCCTGGTGCACTGGGAAGACCCAGAGGAATCGGGTGGAGAGGGAGGTGGGAGGGGGGATCGGGATGGGGAATACGTGTAAATCTATTGCTGATTCATGTCAGTGTATGACAAAACCCACTGAAAAAAAAAATAAATAAATAAATTTAAAAAAAAAAGAAAAGAAAAGAAATGATAATGGTATGGACAGGTGGTGCTGTGAGAGCAGATAGATATAGAGCTTAGATAGGGGAGAGGGAAATTTTCCTGGAGGATGGAGCCCTTCGGTGGCCCCTGGGGTACACAGTCAATTGAACCCCAATTTTGTATTCTGCTTGTTCAGTCTTTCTGTGTAGTTCCAGATTTGGGAGAAGCAGAACTGGAGACGGCATTCTTCTTTCTTTATAGAAAATACCATATCAGCTAGATGGCTAAAGAGATAATCATAAGAAGCAGGAGAGTAATGGTGGCATGCTATGTATCAGGAGCACAGTCCTGTGACATTCTTAGTAACAGTCTGGTCTTGGAAAAAAATGGCTAATTGCAAATATTTGATAAGTGCTTAAAAGTTTTCCCCAAAGCTCCAAACCCTAAGGGAAGATAGAGTGTTCCCAGGCCAGACTAAAACCTTTTAACCTTAAGTCCCTCAAACATAAATATGTTGCCAAGATGCCGAGTGGATATTTAAATCATCCACTTCCTGTTTCAGTGCTATCTCTCTGTTTTGGAGAGGGACCAAAAATGTTTCATTCCTTTTGGCACTGTTTTCTTCATTTAAAAAGGATTTATACTTCAGGGGTTTTGACTCCAGAAGGAAAAAAAAAAAGGGAAAAGAGCACATATTTTGGATGTCAGATTCTGAATGTTTTGACCCTTTCAAACAAGAACGCACTATTCTGTAGCCAGTGGGGTGAGAGAACCAGATCGGGGATAGAACATGTCCAAATGGGCTTCTAAAGTGACAAGCAAAGAGGGAAAATTGGCCCACCTACAATAACTTGTTTAGGAAACATTAAAAATAGCCCATCCAAGAAATAGATCTTTTGCAAGTAGTTTTGTTTAAATGTAACTTAAGATAATCTAGCTAAGCATTTCCATCATGCCCAAGCTATCAGTCAGTTAAACTTCAAATGTGATGAAAACACAGCTATGGGTAGTTTTATGAAGTTTTCATTAAAATGAATAAGAGTAAATAGAAGGTTCTGAATGGTGAACCTTAGAGAGCCTTCTCAGAAGGTTCTCAACCAGGATGAGGGCTGGTGGGGGAATGGGTGAGGATAATTTCAGAATGTCCTGAGTAGCACAATTCACACTATCAGCCCGTGTAGTTTGAAAAAACTCTCCAGCCAATTCTGATTGTACTTGGCAACCCTTCTCCCCAGTTATGAGTCCCCAGGGAGACAGAATAATATCACAAGTATTAATCGTGTCAGTGAACATTCCTGTCTTCAATTAATTGAATTCAATTCAGCATTTGTTGATCCTCTACTTTGGACTTGAAGTTGTAGTTTACAGTGGAATTGAGGGCCGGATATACAAAGATCAATGAAAATTGTTCCTGCCTGATGGTGAAGTGGAGAGAAAAGAATAGTTAACTCTTTCGGTCAGATATAATACACAGAGGTTTAAGTTGTGGGAAACTTCTCCATCCACTCTGACTGGGACAAGAAGGAGGTGGTGGTACATGAGCTGAACTATGGATCACTGACTTTCAGTCCGTAGAGAGTGAATGGAAAAGGACCCAAGGACCAAGAAACTTTCTTCTTAGCTGATGGCTTGTGTTGATAGACACGTTTCTGGAAAATTATGTGTGTAACTTGGGTGGTTAGTCATTCCTCTTTGGTCCAGGAGATGCCAAGAGTCTTGCCCACACACACCTAGCAGCTGCACTATCAGCTGAAAGGGAATGGGAGGTATACTCAGACTGAGAATACAAAAGTTGAGAACAGAATGACCACTTGAGCAAACCTCACAGAAAAACTTTGAGTTTCATTAAACTGCTACCCAATTAAAAAACTGGCATACACTTGGGTATGGGTAAAGAGAAGGCCTTCTGCCACCACAAAGAGGAGTATGAATGAAGAAGTCAATGGTTTGATCTTCTCAATGGCCAGATCATCGGTTGTAGACTGTAGCTCTCACTCCATGAAGCCATTGCAGAGGGCACACTTTTGACCTATGGCGCTTATACAAGAATATATGGATGACTGGAAAAACAACATGCAAATATCCTACCAACAGCGTTTTCATAGTGCATATTCTTATAAATAAATCATGGTAATTATAACCAATATAATTATAACCAACCAGAGAAAGGGAGACTAGACCCTCACCAGGCATAATCTGGCAATTCAGAGGTATGTCAGAAACTGGAAAAATCTAGAAAACACTGATTAAGACAACAGAGAATAATTCACAGAGGAGATTTGCCATCTCCAACCATTTGATTCTCTTCACACAGGCAGGATTTGTCTGTTCCTTGAAAATGCAGGATTAGGCCAGCTGGGTTAATTAGACAACTGGCAACTAGTCACAATATGTTCACTGTAGTAAGCATTTCTGATTTTTAAGTTTATGCTATTTCTGAGACTAATATTAATCCATTTAAGTACTTTTATTAAAATTCAATATCTGCTAAGTGTTTTGGTGACCTTACTATATCTGTAAGCTATCCAAGAATCCTTTAAAAGTGTACAGTCTTTGGTTTTCTAAACTTTGTCAAATTGTGGGGAAAAAAATCTTTAAACTTGAGGGTGTTCTTGTGGAATTTGGCTCTCATGTCCCATTTCTGTCTGTATAGCTTAATTTTTTTTCTAGCAATGAAAATATGTTCTCATCACCTCTATGATACAAAGCAAAATGTTGGCTCACAGTCTCTTGCAATTGTGAGTAAGCTGTCAAGGCATTAATATTTTTGTGGCTCCAAAGCTGATTTGAAGGAATTTTAATCTTATTGTCTTTGTTTTCCACTGTGACTACTATCCTAAACCTTTCTTTTCATGTTGGAAAATAAAAAATGACAGACATGACTAAAACTGACAGTCAAAATATAGACAACTGTACCATGTCGAATGTACATTTTGTTCTAGAGGAAGTGTTGTTCTCATAGAAAAGACATGAGCTGAAAGTAACATTTATCATCTTCATAAAAAAAAAATCAAGGTTACAAGAGGGGGGAACTAATATGTATTGAACCTCTACAGGCTCTGTGCTAAGTTATTTATGTTATTTCATTTAGTTCTTATAACATCCAGCCCTGCCTTTTTTTTTTTTTTTTTACAGATGAGGAAATGAAAACTTGAAGGGGTTCAGAATTTTACCTATAGGTCTTATATACTGTACAGACCCTGTGACTTGTCCTACACCAGGTTCTCACTTGTCTGTCAATTCTAATCTATCAGCTTCAGCTGCCTAGAATACTGCACTGAAAAAGAATTCTGAATCCATGAGAAAGAACGCTACGTTTAATTACCAATGTCAATCAAAGGCTAGCAGCATTATTGGTAGTAAGAATATTATTTGCACCCCCATTATTATACATAAGGGCCTTCCCAGGCAGTGCTAGTGGTAAAGAACCTGCCTGCCAATGCAGGAGACACAAAAAACACGGGTTCAAACCCTGGGTGTGGAAGATCCACTGGAGGTGGGCGTGGCGACCCACTCTAATATTCTTGCATGGAGAATCCCATGGTCAGAGGAGCCTGGTGGGCTATAGTCCAGAGGGTCTCAAAGAGTTGTACATGACTGAAGCGACTTAGTATAGACTCATTATACATAAATCATATTGGTAATTTTAGCTCAAAAGTAGAAAGCTTGGAGGAACATATTATCCTCATGGGTTTTAGCCTTACTATCATTTTCTTTGTAAACATAGATTTTTTTATAAGTTAGTCTTTCCCCTAGTTGTACTATTTTCTCACCACCCTAGACTCCTTAACTACTTTTTTCATCCCTCTGGAATGAGTCCCTCATTACTGGTTTTCAAAGAGTTAGTTCAGAGTTATGACCAATGTTACACTGTTGGAATTTTATTTTTAAATACTTCAGTGTATTCAATGTAATTTATACATATGTGTGAGAGCTGGAGAATAAAAAAGGCTGAGTGCCAAAGAATTGATGCCTTCAAACTGTGGTGCTGGAGTAGACTCTTGACAGTCCCGTGGGCAGCAAGGAGATCAAACCAGTCAATCCTAAAGGAGATCAACCCTGAATATTCATTGGAAGAACTGGAGCTGAAGCTGAAGCTCCAGTACTCTGGCTATCTGATGCAAAGAACTGACTCATTGGAAAAGACCCTGATGCTGGGAAAGGTTGAGGGCAGGAGGAGAAGGGGACACAGGAGATTAAATGGTTGGATGGCATCATCGACTCAATGGATATGAGTTTGAGCAAACTCTGGGAGATGGTGAAGGACAGAGAAGCCTGGCATGCTGCAGTCTATGGGGTCTCGAAGAGTCGGACATGACTAAGCAATGAACAACAACAAATGCATGTGTGTGTAAATTAACTCTAATCTGTATGCTAGGAACTATTGTTAATTAGTATACGAAGGACTCTAGTTAGGAATATACACTCCATAAAGTGTATAAGCCTGATGTTTAAAATACCACTGAAAGTGAAAGTGAAAGTCGCTCAGTCGTTCCCACTCTTTGTGATCCCATGGACTAGTCCATGGAATTCTCCAGACTAGAATACTGGAGTGGGTAAGTCGTTCCCTTCTCCAGGGGATCTTCCCAACCCAGTGATCGAACCCAGGTTTCCCGAATCGCAGGCGAATTCTTTACCAGCTGAGCCACAAGGGAAGCCCAAAATATCATTATCTAAATACATACCTAAGAAGCCTATGAATTAGCATAAAGGATGCAGAAATAGCTTTTCATTTGGCAAATGAGTTGGGGGTTCAATATATATGATTGATTTGCCTAGAAAGACTTGTTCATGCATCCCATCCTACTGTGTATAGCAATTAAGAATCTGGCAAGCCCTGCATTGGAGAAGTGCCATAACTCTAGGATCCTATTTAGGCTTCAAATAAGCCCATTTAAAAATTTGGACCCGGGTGGAAGGAAAACTGATGCTGTCATCAGAATATTGTAATCCTTGCCAGGGAGTAAACCTTTTGTAAAAGGTGTTTGTCAGAGCAACTAAAAGGACAAAGTGAAAGCGTCTCCAAGTCTACAGAACAGCTTTTCTAGTTGTTTCTGTGCCTACTGGCTAATGAATGTTTGCATGGGTACAGAACTTAGTTTCTGAGCCTTATTTCCATTGTAACATACCTGGTTATCTGGCAGGTTATCTGAGAGGAAGCAGTGACTATATCTGATAATTAGAGACTACTGACATTAACCATAACGAGCCAGGCAAATTAGAGTGGGTCTTTTTACAACAACCAGTATTGTGGAAGTCCAGTAGAGACGTCTTCCTCCTTTTCTCCTCTCCCAACCCCCCAGAATTCCAGAGTTATTCACCTTGATGAAAGAGGGGCAGGTGGAGTTTTGAAAGAGCCTCAGCCATACATCTCTAAGCCACTAGACTATCCTGGGAATAGAGGTGGGAGCAGAGCTTTGAATCAAATAAGAGATGAGATTGAAATTTTTAAATAAACATTTATCTTTCTTGAGTTTGGATGCTGGGCGGAGATGTACTTAAGGGACTCCTCTCCTCTATGATAAAAGGAAATTTGAAACAGAACAGTTAAAGGTACTAATAAGAAAAAAAAAAACAACCCATAAAACCATGTTGTCTTTATACACCTAGTGATTTGAGACTTCTTAATAAACCAGTCATTCTATCACAGAAAGAATTTTCTATAGTTGGGTTAATGTTTAAATATGTATGCAATTAGACGTCTCCAGATCTCATATTCTTCATGATTCTCAAGGTGCAAGGTTTATATTTATCCCATTAGGAGAATCATCTCTGTTTAAGAAGTTGAGCATGGAAAAACATAAACAGGAGTAGGAACTAGCTTTTCCGACCATCATGACTGCTTTTTGAAAAGTGAAAGTGTTAGTTGCTTAGTCATGTCCAACTCTTTGAAACCCCATGGACTGTAGCCCTCCAGCTTCCTCTGTCCATGGAATTCCCCAAGCAAGAATACTGGAGTGGGTAGCCATTCCCTTCTCCAGAGCATCTTCCTGACCAGGGATTGAACCCTGGTCTCTTGCCTTGCAGGCGGATTCCTTACCATCTGAGCCACCAGGGAAGCCCATAACAATTCTCTACCTACACACAAACACAGAAGGTTAACTTTCTGAGTATCTTCCTCCCATCACAGATATCTCAGAGGAGGCAACAAATTTCCTTTTAGAATATACTCAAGGCTAAATCTCCAATAGGTTAACTTAATTTTCCTCAATTATTAATAATAATGTGGACTGAATGAAGAAATAGGTGAAAAAGAGGAATCAGGTGGAGAGGGAGGTGGGAGGGGGGATCGGGATGGGGAATACTTGTAAATCCATGGCTGATTCATGTCAATGTATGACAAAAACCACTACAATATTGTAAAGTAATTAGCCTCCAACTAATAAAAATAAATGGGGAAAAAAAGGCGACAAAGATTATCAAGATATTCCAAAGAATTTAGTTTCATCTATCAGATCTACTTTTGGGGAGTCAGACTTTAAAGGAAGAAAAAAAAAAAAGGAGGAAAAAAGCTACCAGAAAAAAGAAATGTCCCTTAGACCAATATCCCCACATTACTAGTTTGTTAGTGACTTTACTAACTGATACATACAGAAAAACAAGTACTATAAAAACTATACTGAGAAAACTTTGTAGATAAAATTAATGACCAAGGATTGATAACATACACAAAAACAAATGTACACATTATAACTTACTCAGAGCTCTAAGAGATAAGTCTTTTGAATCAATTATTTTCTACTTCTGCTCAACATGGTAGACTAAGTAGATTCAAGAAGTGTTCCTACTATACTCCAAACACATAAATGTTGCAGAAAAACATTTAGAAACATTTAAATGAGGTTGAGATGGTTAGATAGCATCACCGTCTCAATGGACATGAGCTTGAGCAAACTATGGGAGATGGTAGAGGGCAGGGAAGTGGCATGCTGCAGCCCATGGGGTCTCAAAGAGCTGTACATGACTTAGCAACTAAGCAACAATAAATGAGGTTTACAGCAAGAGAGGAACAGTTATAAATTACAGAATCCAGAGGGAATTCAAAGACAAAGAGGTTAGCCTTTACTGAAGGTGTGGCAGATTTCATTGTTAACATGACAGAAAAACTATACCTAAGCATAAAGCCAAGAGCTAGGAAGATGGTGCTCCATCTATGAACAAGAATAGGAATACTCCACCTAAGATAACTCACTAATGGGGAAGGAATCTGTTAGCAAGAGTCAAACTCTGGACTGAAACAGAGAAGACCTCTTTCTGTGTAAGGGAATGGGATCTAAATCTGAACGTCCCACTTAAAACTTTCAGCCCAGAAACGGAAGAGACACGTGATCTAAAAACCAATGAAATGGATAGAGACTAGTGAAGACAAACAGGAAACCATCCTGTGGGGTGCCTCCACAATCCAGGCCTTAAAACCTCTTAAACTGCTGGAGCTGTGCTTACAAGTACCAGGAGGAGATTGTGAAAGTCTTCTTTGCATAAACTTGTTCAAGGAAAAGAATCTAGAGATATAGGCATTTGGTGATTGTCCATTGAAAAAAACTGGTCCAATATATGCCAGGGGGCCTACGAGTGCCCGGTACTTAGAGCTTCATTGGTGTTTTATTGTCTCACTTCTAAATATGGGCATCCAGTCAAGGATCACCAGTATTTTTAGGAAGGAATTAAAGACAGAAGCCAGCACAAACAACAAAATATAGAAACACAGAGGAAACACGGATGAGACAGGAAGAGAAAAACACTTAAAAGCATAAATGATATTTCCAAGAAGATGGGAGAACCATTGTATCTCTGAAAAAAATCAGTATGTTATAAAAAGGAACATTCAAAACAATAAGAACAACCAAAGAATTCTTGGAAATTCAAAGTATTATGGTTAAAAACAAGGAATATAAAGCCAAAATTAAGGAAACCTCCCAGATATTAGAATAAGATCTAAAAAAGATCTGAGAAAATATAAAATCAGAGGATAAGTGTATAAGATATGAGAGAGTTCTCTTGAGAGAGAACATGGAAAATGAATGAGAAGGAAATTGCCACCAAAATGATATAAGAAAATTTCCCCAAACTAAAAGATGTGTTTTTCTAGATTCAACAGGTGCACTAAGTATTCAAAAGAATGAATAAAAATCCTAATAATACCAGGGTACATTGTCATAAAATTTCAGAATATTAAAGATAAAAAGAAGATCTTAAATGTTTCCACCGAGGAAAAAAATCAGGCAACATACAAATGTTCAGGATTCAAAATGGCATCAGATGTAAAAAATCAACAATGGAGTCTAGAAGACAGTGTAGGCATACTTTGAGAAGTTCTAGGGAAAATGATTTTCAGCCTAAGATTCTGTGTATAATCAAATAATCAACCAAGTATAAGATAAATGAAAGACACTAAAATTTGTTCTTCTCCTCTGCATCCATGTTCAGGAAGATCCTGGATGATCTTCTCCATCAAATCAGGGTATTAAAGAAAGAGAAAGAATGGGAATCAGGGAACAGGATTCAAATTTCAACCCACATGCAAAGGAAATTCCTTTCAATCCTAGGAAGGAAATTCCTAAGATGACTGTGAAGTAAAGATTTAGAACAGCTAGCTGTGCAACAAACCTAGAAAAATTCTAAGCAGTTTCCAAAAAGGATACCTTTAAAGAAAAAAAAAATGTCAATTTACCTGATGTATTTGACTGTATTGAAAAGAGTTTGATGTTTGCATTAATGATATAAAGTTAAGCAGGTAAAAGAAACAGAGTAACTATTAAATTATGAGAGTTGGGAGAAGGAAGATAGTAATATAAGAAATAAAAAGTAATAATAGTATTAATATATACTATGTGGTCAGCTAGGAGCAATATTTATACAGGAATAATATTAGAAAAATGGGGAATATGATGTCTATTTCTGACAGTAGTTTCTCTTCTGTCTCATAGATCTGTTTGTTAATTCTTACACCAATATCAAACTGTTTTGATTTTGGTAGTCTTATTAGTATTAGAGATTACCCATTAATTTTCTGCTATAGCAGATAAGGATTTGGCATGCTTATACTGCAGGTTAGTTCCGTTTTCAAATAATATGTGCAATATGTCTTATATAACAAACGTACCACATAAGGTCTAACAATTCTGGAAACTCAAGGAAAATAGTGTATATACTTTTTTTTTAAGATTAATAATTGGTCCCATTGCTTTAAATTTAGAGACACTTCACTTGAAATGCTTTCTGAAGCTTGAAGAAAAATATATTGAGCAAATTATGTTAAAATGTAGCTAGTTTACTATTTAAAATTAAGTCTGAGGGCTTCCCTGGTGGTCCAGTGGTTAAGAATCCATCTTGCAATGCAAGAGATACTGGTTTGATGCCAATTGCTGCAGAGCAACTAAGCCTGAGAGCCACAACTCCTGAGCCTGTGTGCTGCAACTACTGAGGTCTGCGCCTAGAGGCTGCGCTCTGCAACAAGAGAAGCCTCTGCAGTGAGAAGCCTGCACACCCCAATGAAGAGTAGACCCTACTTGCTGCAAATAGAGAAAGCCTGGTGTGGCAGTGAAGACCCATCACAGTCAATAAATAAAAGTCTTAAAAAAAAATTAAGTTCGTCCTATGTTTTCAGAATTTTCAATCAGCCTGTATATCATGAATCATAACAAATGGACTTATACATCAAATGATAAAAATCTTTGAGGATATTTAGAATTTGTCAAATGGCAATCCACTCCAGTACCTGTGCCTGGAAAATCCCATGGACCGAGGAGCCTGGTAGGTTACAGTCCATGGGGTCACAAAGACTCGGACATGAGTGAGTGACTTCACTTTCTTTCACTATATGCCATTTATGAAAGAGTCACTTTATTTTTATTTTTTAAATGTTTTTAATTTTTATTTCACATAGGAATACTGATGTGAAAGGTTTAGTATTTATTTAATAAGTAAATAACCATAGAAAGAAAGGCATTGTAGCAATATTAATAGCAGGCAAGGTAGAATTTAAGGTGAATTAATGATGAAAAGAATACTCCATCAGAAAGATTTAAAAATCATGAACATATATGTATTGATAACAGAGCCTTAAAACATGTGAACCATAATAATGACAAGTTTTACAAGTAGAAGTAGGCAAATTTACAATCACAGCTCTCTTAGTAATTAATAGATTAAGAAACTAAAAAAATTAATAAATATATGATATTTGAAAAATACAGTTAAACTCAATCAAAAAAGCTTTAAGCAAATGAGAAGTGTCAGAATATTCACTTTTGTCCCATTAGATAAGCTAACATAAAAGCATCCAGTTTTTTTTAAAGAATCAAAACATTTGTGTTAATCTAGTGACCAAAGTTAATTAGCCAGCAACATTTTTACTCTCAGTGTCTAGAATTTTCAAATCCTCTTTTTGTGTGCAATTGTTAAAGTGCTCTGTGATTTACCAAGTTAATTTTTTTAAATAGTCCTGACTTTATGTTTCATTTAAGCAGGATATTTGCCTCTTTAGTTTAATTTTTTCATCTTTTCTCATGTTCTATTTTTCTTTTCCCCAGTCTTCTAATCATTTTCATTCTCTTGGCCCTTTACTATCAGATGCTGAAAAATGTCATAAATATTTGTGACCTGTTCCTTGTCTTTCCTGATGAAGAAAAACACATATACACCATTTCCATCTATTCACCAGCTATTCCCTCTGGGTGCAAACTGTAACGGCTTTGCCTGATCACTGGGATGGCATTTGCTACCAAGTCTTTCATAAATACTAAATGGTGCATTTTTTCACGTTGTGCCCCAAGTAGAGCAGGTTCTCTTTATATATCAGAAGGCCAGTCCAAATGACACATGTTTGCTTTATCAACCTCTGTAAAAGTCTAGAGGTAATTTATATTGATTACATAATAAGAAACTCCATCCCTGGTACAACATGTTCTTTCAGCTGCAGAGCCACACCTGTAGAAATGCTAACTCACATCTGGTTCCATAAATCTGTTCTTTCTGATCCTTTGGAGAGATATTTTTATGTAAACTATATAGCTACATGTGGAACAGGAAAGACCAAAGCAGATGGCTAAACCCAGTAACCATTTCCACTCCATGGCTTTAGCTTTTACTCTCTTTCTTGACTTTGATGTCTTCCTATTTGAGAGTCAGTTCAATCATTTCTTTTATGGAAGGTGTCTCTTACCAGCTTTATTTACACATAGATAACAAACTCAGTGATGATAATGTTATTATCAGGAGGTTTTAAGAACTATCTTTGAGTCAAGACTATCACCTTCACTCACTGATATGTAGATTCCGTCAATTAATTTTTTTGATAAGAATATAACAAGAGGTTACCTTTCTCAATATGTATTTTCATTTTTATTGTTTTCATTGCATGTGTTACATTTCTGCAAAATCTACTTTAAAAACAAACTTTTATAAAAAAAAGAAAAAAGAAAGCCTGGCTACCTTGAATGCAACTGATTTCTAATGACTGTTTGACCTAATTTAGCTTTTTGTTGTTGTTGTTGTTTACTCGCTCGATCGTGTCTGATCTTTGCGACCCCAAGGATTGTAGCCTGCCAGGGTCCTCTGTCCACGGGATTTCCCAGGCAAGAATACTGGAGTGGGTTGCCATTTCCTTCTCCAAGGGATTCTCTCAACCCTGGGATTGAATCTGCATCTCCTGGAAGTCTCCTGCATTGCAGGCAGATTCTTCACTGCTAAGCCACCAGGGAAGCCCAAATTAGCTGTTATTCTCCCTTTAAGATGATTTGCCAATAAAAGTACAAGGTTAGATTTCCTGATAGAAAGGACAATAACAAGCCTCTTGAGGGGAAGTCATAAAGCCAATGATCCACGGGGCATTAGAGCTAGGAGAGACCACATCTAGTACAACCTCTTCATTACAAAAACTGACAACCAAAAGGTTGAGTCACCTGCCTGACATCATCAAGTGGCTCAAAGGCAGAATTAAATGGATTCTTTCTGCTATTATCTACTGCTAACTCTTTCTACTATTATCTACTGCTAACTCATATTTCAGAGAAAGTTTGGAAGCTCAGTATAAGGAAGACTGTTACTGAGATAACTTCTATAAGGCAAGTCCCTCCATAATTTATGTTTTAGTAATAGGTTTTTTTTTTTTTTAAATAAATTGTGGTGTTTTAAAATTGGCTAAAACCTATAGATTTCAAGGTTTGGGGGATCATGGATCGTCTTTCTTGCCTTTGTTAGTGTTGAAGCTCTTACAAATAACTGTGATAGGATATAGTTCAGGGCAGACTGTCAGGAGTTGAGCAGCCAGGTAAATAAACCCTTTCACTCTAATACTTCTGCCTAAAACTGTCAAGTGAGAGTGGGAGGCATTGCTGGATGTTACCATTTGTTTGGGATGACCCATCTCAGTAAAGCAGTGAGGGGGTTCCAGAATCTGGCATCAAGATAGAGCAAGCTGAGGAATCTGCCATCAGCCTCAAGGGAAACAAACCAGAATCCAGAGGAGTATTTGGGTATTCAGGTGGAAAGTCCTCAGGGGATTACACAATCTTCATACATGCAATAATGCTCCATCCATATCTCTAACGACATACATATAAAACTTTTACCATGTAAAGCACAATTCTGTTTTAAGGGGCTTAAAATTAAGCCAAGAATACTAGGCACAATCTAAGGTGATCCAAATAAAGTATGAAAGTGAAAGTGTCGGTTGCTCAGTCATGTCCGACTCTTTGTGACCTGACTCTTTATGACCCCGACTCTTCGTGTAGGACTATGTAACCAACCAGGCTCCTCTGTCCATGGGATTCTCCAGGCAAGAATACTGGAATGGGTAGCCATTCCCTTCTCCAGGGGATTTTCCTGACCCAGGGATCAAACCCGGGTCTCCTGCATTTCAGGCAGATTCTTTACCATCTGAGCCATTATGGAGTTTTGTTAATAATTATGTTAAAGATAATGACTCATTTGCTGTGACACATATGCACAGCAATGTTAACAACAGAGGATATTGGGTGTAGATATATGAGAACTCTGTAATGTCCTCTCAACTCTTCTATAAATCTACAAATTATTATTCTAAAATAAAATTTTAGTTCAAAAATAATAAACAGCATGACCCACCCATAGGACTGCTTGTGCAAGCTGGGCCCAAGCACTCTTGTTTGGATCAAACTTGCTTTTCTTCTACTCTTCTCCTTAGGTTCCTAGAGCATTTTTAAACTTTAACATATTTGGCCATAGATGCTATAATCATAGACATTACAAAGCACAGCACTTTCATATATGTGATCTCATGTGTTAGAAATTTAAATGCTAATGAAGACAATTTTAGCGAATCAGAGGGTGACAAAGATTCTAAGATCCGCAACTGTTCATTTTGTGCTTTGGTTTCAGAAAAGCGTGTAAAAAAACTTTTCTGACTACATTAGAGAAAAAGCTCAAATTGGATGGTAGTTTGTCTTAACTTTTTCAGCATCCTTTCTCAGCACCTTGGTGTTTCAGATTGCCTCCAAACAAGATGCTGGTCAATACTGCTTTTTAGGGCAAGGATATAAAGGAATGTGCTTGTCCCAGAAGCCTTAAAAAGGAAAAAAAAAGGTGGGTGGGGGGAAGGAGTGGGGGGAAGAGAAGGAAAGACTGAACCAGGGGTGGGGCAGCTTACTCCAGAAAGAGAAAGCAGAAGCTGTCAGGCATGGCATAATTTTTGGAAACTTCAAATTCTGAACTTAGAGTCTAGAGAGTTTTCTTTAAGAATGTATTCAATATGACATATCTTCCCAGAAAACCAACCAGCAAAAGTCTTCATATTTCAAAAAAAAAAAAAAAGAAAGAAAGAAAAGAAAACTATGTCCTAAAGATACTTTAATACATAAAGTGCCTTTATGTTTAAGATCTCACTGCTCCCTACCTGGGTTTACAGAGAAGGAAAAAGGCTATTGTGAGTTTTATAATCAGGAAGCCTGAGGCATAGAAGTCTGTTCAAAGCCACACAGGTTATCAGCTATAGACATGAAGCCGGCAACAAGGCCACTTTTCTGTGAGACCACCCACTTGGAATCTGAGGTACCCACAAAACGTAAGAACCAAGATAGCAAAAACTTAAACCTCATTGCACATGTTCTCAGGAAAAAGAATTAGCAAACTAGAAACTATTCCCAATGGTAAGACTGTTTTAACAGCGTAACTAAAAGCAGAAATATGGAAAGTTATGGCACATAAAAGAATTCTCAAACTTCTATACTTCTCATTTCCTATTTATTCAAGCACAGGTGGGTCAGCAGTTCCAGGCTGGCTGATATAATCTCTGTATCCAATCTTAGGGGCACTAGAAAGCTCCTTGGCTAGATATTTCCATTCTGTCATTGCCATAACTGTATATTATACTTACCCTGCAGAGTGTTTGAAAATTGAGTTTTCCTTTTATTATCATCAATACTTTAAAGAAGAAATATCTAAGCAAGAGAGACATAAGGACTTCATGGCTAAAGCGTATGGCTACCCAACAGCTATAGAACATTTTCAACCACATAAATCTCAGTGGGAGAAGAAACAACAACAACAAAAATAGAAGGAGATCAGGGAGGGGCCAAGTGCTGTGGCATCAGTATCATGCCTGCACTACCTGGGGAAAAAGCCATAGAATTGAGGGACTTCCCTGAAGGTCCAGTGGCTAAGAATCTGTGCTTCCAATGCAGGGGGGCTGGGGTTCCGTCTCTGGGCAGGGAACTAGAACCCATGTGCCCCAACTAAGACACGGAGCAGCCAAATAAATAAGTAAATATATAGTAGAGGGAAAAAAAGCCACAGAATTGAGTGCTGAACGTGTAGCCCACCCTGTGATCCACCAGGAGTGCCACAAGCCTAGTTGCTCTAGTTATATTCGGCAAAAGTCAGAAATGACTTGAGTTTTTCACCAGGCAAACAGGGGTATAATCATTCAATGGACTGTCAGCAAAGTGAGGGAAAGGGTGAAGGACACCGCAGGCAGGGTCAGGGGTGAACGGCTGGCCGATCTGGTGACAGGGTAAACTTTCACAAGCCACACAGGGTGCTCCTTCATGAAGGCTAGGAACAAATGGATGGAAGGGACAGAGGCCAGAACAGTGGTTCCCTGGGCCCAGGTACAGCAATGGGGAGAGGGGCTAGAGGAGAATGGATGGAATTCATCTCCATCTTGATCTGGAGGATAGTTATATGGATGTGTACATATGTAGAAATTCTTCCAGCTGTACCTTTAAGATCAGTGCACTTCATTGTATGTATATTAAAACTGTATGTATATTCCACCTCAAAAAAAAAGTGAAGGATGTCACATTTCAGCCTTGAGTCAGTCTTTCCCATAGGCTCCAAAATCAGACCAGGTTTTAGTGAAAATTCTCTACTTTTGTCATCTTCAAAAAAAAAGAAAGACAATGAAAGGGAAGGAGGTCCAGTAGTGGGAGAAGAAAGGAAGGATGGAGGGAAGAAGGGAGTAAACTTTAACAAAACCTTTATTTCCTTCCAAAAAGTACCTTCTTTCAGTTTCCCTTATTTATTAATTTTTTGAGTACTTTAAAAAGGAGGGAAAATTATGATCCAAATTCTAAAATAAGTAAATAAATAAAGGACAAAAGAAGCTTTTTCTGGCTGACATAGTACTACATGCACGCGTGCTCAATCACTTCAGTTGTGTCTGACTCTTCAGTCGTGTCTGACTCTTTGAGACCCCGTGGACTGTATAGCCTGCCAGACTCCTCTGGCCATGGGATTCTCCAGGCAAGAAAACTGGAGTGGGTTGCCATCCCCTTCTCCAGGGGATCTTCCTGACCTAGGGATTGAAACCCCATCCTGTCTCCTTCATTGCAGGCAGAATCTTTACTGCTGAGCTACCAGGAAAGCCCGACACAGTGCTATACTGTCAAATATTTCAGAATTGAGGGCTTAGTTTCTAGTAATTCACAAGAGGAAACTATTTTGCCTTTCTCATTTTAGAGTTGAGAAGGCATATCCTTGCATGACCTCGAATGATAACTGATATGATTTTTCAGAATGAACCGTAAGTTGCAGATGACTGAATCATAAAAAGAACTGCATTTGAAAGAGATCTAAGTCAGTGTTTATTCTTAATCTTTTCACCTCAAAGTTTATTTCTACATATGTTAAGCCTATAGCAGCCATTACTAGATTTTTAGAGGCTAAAATAATCCAGCTTACTGAAGTCACAACACAGTCAGTTTTGACTATCTTTTTCAGGCCATATATTTTCAACTCTAAGTGTATACATGTACACATACTGAAAATATGCCCTGTAAGAACCCAGATGCATACACAGAATGCATCTATGTGATAGTTCTAGGTATGGCTGCTTATGTAGGATAGAGATTGTTCTAGTCTCTGAGCAGAGGTGCTGAATTGGTGACAGTCCTATAAAGGAGTCACTTGAGACCCATTTGATGGTGGTGGTGGTTGTGTGTGTGTGTGAAACAAATTTGTCCTGCATGTATTATGGCAAACAAATGTGGCCTCTTTGAGATGCACTCAAGATTGTAGCAAAACAAAGGGAAGAAGAGGCACTTAAGTGATGACGTAAGATCTAGAATAGAGAAAAGGAAAGAAAAGTGAGGAGGGGATAAGGGAAAATAGAAACTCACAATGACAAAAATACAAAAAGGTTCCTGGGGTGGAAATAAAAAGAAGAATCAGAACATAAATGGTGTTGTTTTTTTAAGATCCAGAAATAGAGGGAGCCGTTGCTAAGTGAAGTAGGCTCTATGGAAGGCAGAAAACAATCATGGGCAGGATAACGGGTCCATCCCAAATTACCCAGGACTGTCTCCGTTTAGAACTGTTATTTTAGGAAAATTATTAATAGCTCTTCCTTTCCCTCCTGGTTTAGATAGTAAATGATAGAGTTACTATCTGTATAGACCACCTCTGGCCAAAGACAGAAAGTAGCCATAAGCAGGACTCAATCTGGGCAATGACATCAAGAAGTGCTTTAAGGAAGGGGTAAAAGGAAACAATAGCTAAACAAAGAGGGGGGAAAACGAGACCAGGTATAATGTGCAGACAATTTGTAACCAATTATGCCAAACAGATAAAGTTAGAAAGGACTTGTAGAGGAAAAAGTGTATGAAAACTTGAAGATGGATGGGGAAGAGATAGAAGAAAACAAAGATAAGAGACATGATTCAGAGCACAGATATGTTTAGGCACCTATATTTTCCCCTGTATTGGGGGATTCGTGGTTATGATCAGCATGTATAAAAATGACTTAAAATGGCCATCTTGGCTTTCCACCCTGTGTAGGCACGCATAAAGTCTCATCTGCTGTTGTCTCCTAGTCTGCTGCTCCAAAGCTGCTCACCTCCTCCTAACTCTCTGCCTCTCAGCCTTGCAGGCTCCCTTGAGCAAGCCTTCCCACCAAGCCCCTGCCCCCACCTCTGATGGCCGCATACCAGACTGTCTGCCACTGTGGTTTCACAGGCTTCCACAGATAGGCCACAGTATGTGAAGCTGCCCTTCGCTGCGTCATTTCAGAGACCTCTTTTGACTTTTTCCTGGATCGGAATTTTGTGTTGCGAAAAGCAGAAAGTAAATGTCAAGGGCAAGTTCAAAAGGCCAAGTGATTTCTAGCTAAGCCTTGCTTACACCCAGAGGGAAGATGGAATACCACCAGCAAGAGGGTCTTTGGTATTTAGAGTTTCAAAAACTATGTCTCATAGATTTCTACCAATAATTTGAATTGGGGCATGTTATGGGTTGAAGTGTGTCTCCCTCAAAATTCTTATGTTGAAGTCCTAACCCCCAGCACCTCAGAATGTGACCTTTTATGAAAATAGGATTTTCACAGAGGCAATCAACTTACAATGAGGTTATTAGGATGAGCCCTAATCCGATACTATTGGTAACTTTAGAAGAAGAAATCTGCATACAGAGAGGATGCTATGTTTACATGAAGAAGGCCATCTACAAACCAAGGGGAGATGGCTGAAGCAGATCCTGCACTCACAGCCCTCACAAGGAACCAGCTCCTCTGACACCTTGATGTTGGACTTCCAGCCTCCAGAACAATAAGTTTCTATTATTTAAGACATCTAGATTGTGTTACTTTATTATAGCAGTCCTAGGAGACTGATACCCTAGAGATGCAGTCTGGTGGAAGATGAGAATTAGGAGAAGCTCGCCAGACTAATTACAGTTTTTTTCATTTCCCTAAGAAGACTAAGGAATGCTTCTTTGAGTTATCTGAAAGAGTCCCTATGGCAAGTGGGACTGGATGATCCGGAGGAAATAATTTTGATAGTTCATGCCTCAGTTTCTCCCTCCATGGAGTTGATCATGGGGCCTGTGGTCTGAAATTCACACTATGACTGAGTGGCAAGGTGAAGGGTGATCACAGAAATATTCTGTGTTTGGGGCAGGAAGACCAAACTTAAAATGTGAAGCCCTATTAATAAATACACTGAGAACAGCTGTCATGGAAAGTAAACCCTCAATTCTTTACCTGATCACTGAAGTGGAGGACTTCCCACCTGATCCTCACAGAATCAGCTCTCTCCACCTTTTGAGTATCTAAATTTGACACGATTAAAACCCAAAATAGCTTGATGTATTTGGACAAAGAGTTTTCCTTCAGTACAGACTATCTCTCCTTGTATTAGAGAAAAGGCTTGCTAACCTGCTTGTTAAACTATCTCTGCTACCAGAAAAAGAAAACACAAAAATATTTCTGCACATTACTTTTTTTTTTTCAAAAGCTGTTATAGGCCTAGATCTCATCCTATCAAACACTTACTTGAAAAACCTCTTGAGTCACTAGTAAAAGCAGTGGTGTTTAGCCCTGCTTCCTTATATGGCAGGGAAGGACAATGTGCTTGTCTATTTGAACTGCAGTGTGGCTCTCTGACAAATTATAATGACTGGTTATGGAAACCTCCTGCTCTGGTTTCCATCACTCTTCCTAGGAAAGACAGAACAGACAGCTGTAGGGAAATGGAATAGTTTAGAGTCAGGGAATATCATTGAATCTAGCTTAGTTATTTGCCAGTTGTGTGACTTTGGGCAACTAATTTACTTTTGAGAATTTTGAGAGACCCTTGGACTGTAAGGAGATCAAATCAGTCCACCCTAAAGGAAATCAGTCCTGAATATTCATTGGAAGGACTGATGTTGAAGCTGAAACTCCAGTACTTTGGCCACCTGATGCGAAGAACTTACTCACTGGAAAAACCCCTGATGCTGGGAAAGATTGAAGGCAGGAAGAGAAGGGGACAACAGAGGATAAGATGGTTGGATGGTATCACCAACTTGATGGACATGAGTGTGAGCAAGCTCCGGGAGTTGATGATAGACAGGGAAGCCTGGCGTGCTGCAGTCCATGGGGGTTGCAAAGAGTCGGACACAACTGAGCAACTGAACTGAATTTACTTTACTGACCTGAGGTAGTTATCTTCTACCTGAACAGTGCCTGTCATGTAACAAGTACACCAACAAGGTAGTTTACTGAGTTAGCTTACCTTCACAACCATCTCTAACTTAAAGGCTCAGGAGAGATATCAATCACTTCATTTGTTTGCTCTATCTTCGAAGGTCAGTGCTTTGTTCTCTAGATAAGTCTCAATCTTCTTCCTTCTCTCATTCTCTCCTCTTTCCTCTCTCCCTCTCTTACTCTAGGTCTAATACACAAAAATCCTACAAAACAACCCAGTCTCAGGAATAATAAAACTCTAGCCAGACTAGATAAAAGATGATTTAGAATGTTCAAGGCAGCACAGACCCAATGATAAGTGTAGAAGAGAAAATCCTGTGGTTGAAAGGGATGGTGGGAGTTGTCTGCCTCTGTAGTGTATGGCTGTCTGAGCTCTGAGCTCCAGAGACAGATAGATCTAGTTAGAAAGTGCTTATGCTGACCTGAAACAGGGTTTCCTGGAATTGTTTCTATTGGTCCTAGTTGTACTTCCTGGAGAACTGGACATGAAAGAATTTGGCTCCTTTTGCTCTGTCTACAGGATAGCAGTGGAGTAGGCAACTTGGGAGAGTGGGTAGCTCAGGGCACTGGCACTTTTAAAAGGAGTCCCATGCCTACAGATAGCCTCCACAGGAAGCCACGGCTAGTAGCTGACGATTTTTAACTTAGTGCTTGTCATGTGCAAAGCAGTTCAACTCTATTATTTCTAGTCCTTATAACAACGACAAAAAGAAGGAAAAAATGATCCCCTTGTTGAGGTAAAGAAATAGGCCAGATAATAGTAAGTTTAAGATTCCAGCTCAAGTCTTCCTGACTTTAAAGTGTGTTCTCAGATAGGCCACATCCCCAGAAATATACACAAGCTCAAATGGAGTAATTAGGCGGCACAGTGCGGTGGTTGAGGATGTGGACTATGGAGCCAGTTTATCCAGGTTTGAATCCTGATTCTGCCACTTACTAGCTGTGTGACATTAGATGTGTTACTTAACCTGTGTGACTCAGTTTCCTCATCTGTCAATCTGATTGTTATGAAGATTATTTATTTAATTAGCTACTTGGCCTGTGTCAGGGGCTATTGTAAGCACTCAGGACTGATACAATTAGAGAGCAATCAAGGAATTCAAACATGAATATTGGCTTCCACTTTCTTATCAAGAAGAAATTATGGACATTTATTCCTTTAATTAGTTAACTCACATATTAAGCACCTACTTTATGTGGGGCAAGGCACTTTTTTAGGCTCAAGTCACAGCACTTGAAAAATCCAGACAAGGTCTCTGAGTTCATAGTGCATTGTTTTAGCAGCATGGGAAACAATAAACAAGTAAACAAATAAATAGGCAGTCATAAGCATACATTATGAATATGCATGTACCTAAGCATCGGGGGTATCCCGATTGGCTCTTCAATTAATTTTACTGACTTGATATTTTAGGGTCAGTGGTGTGCTAATAAATGTTCGATAACAATCCCTTGGGGTTGGCGGGGCGGGGAGTCTGATTTGTGTTATTTCCTAATTTCCAGGGTGTAAATACTTCCATCATGGTTGACCTCAAGCTCCCAACATGTCATCAGTGAATGAAGAATTGGGAGAAGTTCTCTTGCACAGTATTTGGTGGTATTTCCATTATATGGATAAAATAGATGTAACTAATCTCAACAGCATAGTTAATAGTAAAATATAAAATAATTAGGAAGAGCTCAGTTTTGAGTAATTTTTTAACCTTGTCTTTTGCTATAACTTAACTGAAAGTCTATGTAACTTAATTTTGGATAATGACTGTATAATGACTAGCTCTCAAAATCTTGAAAATTCAGCAATTGGCTTTTGGGAGCTAGTATGAGCTGGCTGCACACACTACTGGGTAAGGAGACATTTCAGAGGAAGAGGAGACTGAGTCACAGTTGTGTCATCACTCAGACATAGGTCCTAATCTGATTCCTTTTTAGTTGCTTTTTTGCAGCAAGCTCTGCTTTCATGTACACAGTGGAAGCACTGCTCTGTAAACTAAATACCATCGGCACAAATATAGCAACCATTCTGGCATTCTTCTTAGACCAGGTTGTTCATACAGATATGGTTTTAACTCTACAGGCCTTAGTGAATATAATTTATGTCCTTGGTGCTCTGAATATAGCAGATTCTTCTGTGCAATACGGAGGTACCTCCTGACTGTTGTCTAAGGGAAAACCCTAGGGATGGAGTTTCTGTCCTACAAAAGCCAATTATTCCCTCTGTCCATGAACCTGAGGCCTCTTGTCTCTTAGGGCTAACAGACTTCTGAAGGGGCCACCCAAGGAAGCATCCAAGGCCCCAGACTAAGAGGAGATAGATGGTGAGAGTGGAGGATTTGTACATTCCTTACCACAAAGTGGAAAACAGAGAAAAACATTTTCTGTTTTTCTTGGTAAGCTAAATATCTAAAGTAACCAACCTTCAAAACATCCTAAGGACAGAAATACTTAAAGAGACAATTTTTCTTCAATTCATCCCTCCCTGAAGCCTAAATTTCACTTAGTAATGGTGGCTGGAACAGGAAGTGGAAATACCATGAGAAATTTTATTCTTGCCACATTTTCAGTGCTTTACAAAAGCAAACACTGGAAATCTCATCAGAGAGCTTGACCTTACAGGGCTGATAACTTTGCGGCCAAACCAAAAGAGTATTGGAAGCTGGAGGAATTTTCAGATAAATATTCTAGTGCTTCTGGAGAGACTCTTTAGCAATACTGATTATTTGGAATAGACAGCTGTAACTTTTGGAAAGAAATTATCTGAAACTAAACAACAAGGCTTCTGAGGAGTAAGTGATTCCATGGATCTACTATAAATTATTTTAAGCACAGATGTACAGAACTGTTTCTGAGTCGAGGTGTTTTAGCAGAATCACAGGGAGTTTTCATAAACTGGACCCCATTCTAATCCTACTGTATCAGAATCTCTGTAGATGGGTCTCAGGGATGTTTTCAGAAAATCCTACAGATGACTCTGATTAAGATCTCCTGGATTATAGGCAAATTGGGGTGCAGTGTACAATCCAAATCCATATACTGTTAAAATGGGAGGGACATTTTCTTATGCTACCAGGAGAAGCAACCTGGTGTACTGAAAGATTAACAGCGTGGGACTTAGGACACGTGTGTTCTGGAACCACCTTTTCCACTAATTAACTGGGTGACCTTGGTCAAGTCACTTGGTTTGTTCTTTCATTCAGCAGATATTTACTGGACTTCCGTGATGTGCCAGGCATTAGGTATATATTGGGGGAAAAAAAGATGTTTCCTGCCATTATGAATCTTCCTGACATGAATCAAAGAAACCTGCAAATATGTGTGTAATTTTACTTGGTGTGGCTAAGCTTTAATTTCTCATCTAGAAAATGAAGAGTAGATTACTGGTTCATTTTTTTTTAAAGAATTTCTTCTTAAGATCCCAAATTTCTTGTCCCAACCTTCCCACACACAATATAATTACATGTTTTAGGGCCACTGATTGAGATAACATAATACCAAAAGCTGCTATGAATTCAATAACTGTTTACAATAAATTAACATTTGTGTCATCATAATGCACCTATATAACTAGAAAAATAGTAGCACATATTGTTTACTCAGCTTGTCAAAATCACTTACTGCATATATGGACTTATTTACCTCTTGTAGGAACTTAGTGGCCTCCCAGGGGTCCAAGGTACAGAGGTTAGGAAACTACAGACTATATTAATCTCATGAAATACGTGGTACTTGAGTAGCAATGGCTCTTTTCTTATACAACAGACATCACTATCAGTGACAGCATTTAATTGCCCAAAGGAAGTTTAGCCTCAGCCTCAGAATCCTTCTCCACAGAGTATTCCAGATGGTCACTACCAACTGTTTAAAGTTGGCAAACAGATGAAAACTTATTATCATTCCCTGGGTCAAATGACTCCTAAGGCCTTGCCCAGCTTTTAAAAATCCACGAATTGTTTATATTTAGTTCTGCTGTCCTGTGGGGCTTCCCATGTAGTGCTAATAGTAAAGAACACACCTGCCAATGCAGGAGATGTAAGAGACCTGGATTCAGTCCCTGGGTTGGGAAGATCCCCTTGAGGAGGACATGGCAACCCATTCCAGTATTCTTGCCTGGAGAATCCCATGGACAGAGGAGCCTGGCAGGCTATAGTCCATGGGACTGCAAAGAGTTGGGCATGACTGAACTGACTTAGCATGCACTGTTGTCTTGCAAACACTACCAAGAACTGAAACGTTTACTAAGAGTACATTAGCTTTTATGCATTTAACTTACTCAGTACTATGATTTACACTGAGATGTATTGATATGTGTGTGTGAAAGTTGCTCAGTCTTGTCTGACTCTTTGCAACTCCATGGACTATATACATATAGTCCATGTGATTCTCCAGGCCAGTATACTGGAGTGGGTAACCTTTCTCTTCTCCAGGGGATCTTCCCAACCCAGGGATCGAACCCAGGTCTCCCCCATTGCAGGCGGATTCTTTACCAGCTGAGCCACAAGGGAAGCCTAAGAACAATGGAGTGGGTAGACTATCCCTTCTCCAGCAGATCTTCCCAACCCAGAAATTGAACCAGGATCTCCTGCATTGCTGGCGGATTCTTTACCAACTGAGACAGGGAAGGCCTAAGAGATATATTGATAGTTATTTTTATTTATTAACATGACTAAGTCATTGCATATTTAATTTTAAAGATTGCCTTATTTTGCGGGGAGCCATATCACAAAAATGACTCATATGAAAATACCCATGTTTTCTTTGGAATCTTTCTAAAATGGATAATCCTTATCTTTTTAATTATCAATGGTACAAGTTTCCAGGCCAATTCCTTTAAGGTTGGTTCATCCGACCATGCCGAAGTGATCATTAGGAACCGTATGACTCTGACAGTGGGTGTTTGATTCTCCATAAATTCTGTCACATAAAAATTCAAATGATATTCATTGACAGCTGTTGGACATTTCAGCTAATTTGCTTTCCATGCCTAACTTTCTCTTCTAACTAAATAATTGCCCACTGGGCTGTATTATTCCCCAGGGGTGACGACTGCAGCCAGACACACTGGTAATTCATCCATAGGCATGCAAGTAACCCTTGATTATCCTAAGGGATTTGCCAAAAACAATAGTTATTAGCTGAACCAATCACATTTTCTCCCTCAGAATTTAACCAGGAAGCACAGAAAAAATTCCCCAGTCTGCAGGTCAACAAAAAGCAGCAGCCATATGTGCTGCAGCTGAGTTACGTTAATGGTAGCACATGGACCTCTGCTGGGTTGCTTTGACCTACCTTGATTGCAGCCCCATTCTCCTTGGACTCTGGTCCCTTCTTGGCTTCTATCCTTGGGTTTCCTTGAATTTCCATCCCTTTATTATCCCACATGTATCTTATCATTCTGTCCCTTTACTCAAGCTACTGAAACTTATTAACATAAGGGTCTATTTGTTCCAAGCAGTGTGCCAAGAGTTCTCACATATGTTACTGTACCTGTCTGTACACTGCCTTGCTAAGCAAGCTCTTGGTTTTTAACCTCTGTCTGACTTCTGATTTTTGCTGTTTTTCTTTTACTTATCTGGCTGTAATTCACATGTTAGCCCATCAGTGTATTTTATGTCTATGTGGCTTAGACCCTCCTGACTCCAGTGGAATGAAAGTACTTCTGGCCCTAGGGTCTCTGGTGGTTGGGGGGTGGGCCTCACCCTGGTCCTGCCCCTCTTCAGCACTCAGGTGAAATCTGCCTAGTTCCCCAGCTTGAGCCAAGAGGGAATGTTGCATGTGAGGGTAAAAGAAACCAATTAACTATTCCTACTTAATATATCCCCCTCCTAGTGAGATGACTTCCTTACAGTTAAGTGCTCTCATCTACATATTTACAAAACCATGCTAGAAGCCTCAGGAAATTATTAAAAAGTAATTTATCTTCAAGTTAGCCATCAGTGGTACACATACATTTTTTAAAAGAAAGGCCATGTTCTAAAACGAGCGCTTAGTAAGAATACCCAACTCACCTAAAATATTCCCCCAAATATTCATTTTCTTTCAACCATTCTTATCAATCCTCTTACTAAATTCTCAGCATATACTTAAGAGCATAACAGCAGCCTTTCCTGAATTCTTCAGCCCCTCAATTCCCTACAGAAAACTTTCTCTAGAGATGATGTTTTCTTTGAAATGGAGGCCATATGAGGTAATCTCCTTCTATATATGCATATATTTACACCATCCTGTCTTCCTTCCAAAGAATCTGGGAAACAAGGAAGGACACCTCCTCACATGTTCTGCTCCCATTCACTCTTGTCTCCAGGGAGAACCAACACTTTATCCCACTGCCCACCCCAACCTCCACCGGCTCAAGGGTTTCTCACAAGTCAGTCAGAAAAGTGGGTTCTCAATGGACCTTGAGGGGTTAGAGTTTTTATCAGCTTCTCAAAGGCTTCCATGAGAAAACAACAACAACAGCACAGGGAAGGACGGCTGACAGGGCAGCCCCATCCCCTCTTCCTCGCCGCTACCCCATCACCCCGGCCTTCTCCCCCTGCTCACAGCACTCGCCCACCAGCAGCCAGCCTGTGAGCCGAAGAGTGGCTCTTTACCACAGAAACTGCTCTTTCCCTATCTTGAGCATATCTAGGCTTGATTCTTCTGCTATTGTCTGGGCCTCACCCTACAGCCCAGCCACTGTAAATTGTCTGTGTCGGATCAGGAAAGCCCCCTTTGTTTGGCCTGGGGATGGAAGAACTAGAGAAGTTGGTAGAGGCGGAGGCCTGGGGTAGGAAGTGAGGGATGCCACCACAGGGTCCGTCACAGGGGCCCCAGCTGGGGGTGCTGAAGACTGAAGCAAGCAGAGATGAGAGGCCAGATGCGTGGCGCTCTCTGGTCTCAATACCAACAGGAACACAGCCAGGTGCTCTCAGTTACCTCAGCCTCCTCACAATCCCAGGCTTGACATGCTGGGATTCGTCCCATGCTTTTGGCTGGGGGCAGAGAAACTGCCTCATTTACCAAGGCCTTTCTGTTGTCAGCGCCTTGTCACTGGTCTTCCATTCAACAGGATCTTCAGATTTCCTGGTTCCTGGATGTGGCCTCACACCACTGATGACCCAACTTATTTGACTCCTGAAGCTTTTGTCCTCCTGGTCTCTGATTATGAAAGCCAAAGTTTAGTCAACACTGGGGTGGACCAGTATTCCCTGAACTCTGGGTTCTGGGTTTTAGAAAGAACCAGGATCTAGCAGGTATCACTCAAAGGTCTTCAAATATGAGGAAGAACGGAGGAGATAATTAGGGAAAATAGACAAGAAGGGGAGATACTAGTCAAAATGCGCATAATGTCCAAAGGACTCAAATTGAAGGCAGTGGAGTGTACAGCCTATAGAGAAGAAGGGGAAACATCTCATTCACACATCGTAACCACTGTGGGAGGTAGGAGAAGCATTAGAAGGCCCATTCCACAGATGAGGTCAAAGGTTGATGACTTCCCTCAAAGTTCTGGGCTTTTTAAACAGGAGAACCAGTACTCAGACTGACTCTCAGGAGTGAAGCCAGAGCTACAAGTATCTCTTTAAATTAACCAACTACTCCAATCCTATGGGCATTTCTCCAATATCAAACTTGAATTAACTTGATGGATGAAGGCCTTTCAGTAAGGAGAAAATGTTTCTATTTTGGGGCCCTGGGAGAATTTACCCAGAAAATTCTTTTTTAAAGTCTGAAAATTCTTTGGCAGCATCTTTCTAACCTCCTCCTTAGTCCTACCATGCTATTTGCATACCACCCCGTCAGCATTTTCCCTGGTCCCCCACCATGGCCTCACCCTACCACATTTCTGAGACATGTGACAGGCTGCAGGCAGATGGGGAACCTGCCAGTCTCCCCTCATGCCCACGTACAGGTCATTTTTTTGTCTTGCTAAAGAATGACTAACCAGTAACCGTTCTACCATGAAAATGACAAATGGAGATAACTACGTGTGTTCTTAAGAAAAGGTCTACTAAGGTACATTTTGGGGGCTTCTCCAGGGGGGCTCAGTGGTAAAGAATCCCTCCTGCCAATGCAGGAGCCTCAGGGGACCTGGGTTTGATCCCTGGGTTGGGAAGATCCCCTGGAGAAGGAAATGGCAACTCACTCCAGTATTCTTGCCTGGAAAATCCCGTGGATAGAGGAGCCTGGTGGGCTACAGTCCATGGGGTCGCAGAGTAGGACATGACTGAGTCAGCATGTACACGGGCACATTGTACTCATCAGAATAGAAAATACAGCCAGATACAGGATCACCCTATACTATCTGCTCCAGAGCAGATCCTCAGACCAGTCACAAGAGCCAATTAGAACTGCTAATGGCCTCACTGTCAGGGAATGCTTATATGCATCTCATTTAAATCCTTTAAGCTCCATTTTGAACCTTCTCTTCAATGTAAGAAGTGTCTGTTTATCTAAAGCAGTCTTTTGATCTGAATTATTTAAATTGTACATTCTGCTGGTTTTGAATAATGGAAACAACCTAGCATGTTACCTATGGATCAATTCATTGTACATTCCTCCTGTGTGCTGAGATCACTTTTCACTAGTGACTTTTTAGTCCAGATTTCTGCCATTGCATTTCTTTTTAATTAAATGATTCTAATCAAAGAGAAATTTTTGTGCTGTGGTTTCATTGTGCTCCTTTGCTTTACTATTTGGGGAGATGTGTGCTAGCTAATATTCAACAAAAGTAGCAGAAAGAGTGGCCTGAAGTCCTACCTAAAGTATAATGCCCAAATCCCCTTGCCCCATCACTACATAGAGTAGAACACTTGAAGCATTGTTTTGAGAAAATGTGTTTTTGTGGTTGTTTGGGGGGTGGGGAGCACACGAGGAAGGTAGGAGAGAGCGGTAGTAGCAAAGTTTGAACTGTCAGGGATTCAGAGATGTTGGTTGCAAAATGGAATTTATCCTCAAATCCCAAGATTATAGATTTCCTCCCAAACTACATTCCCTACATGGTTTAGAGAGCAGTTAAGAAAGAAACTGCTCTCTGTATTTTGATTGACATTAAAAACACTGTGAAAATAGTTTGGAACTTGATCTCTTCGAGGGAATGACAATAATCAAACGATAGCTTTGCCTGCAGCCTTTCTTTCACACTTACTCAGAACTGTTCCAGGAAGAGAAACTCACAGGGAATTCTGTTCTCATATATCACTTCTAGAAGGAGAGGGAAGCATTCTCAAGAAAATTATCCCCAAACTTTTAAATATGAAGGCAGAAGATTATTTAATGAATCTCAATACAAAACCACCTCTATTCATGGAATAAAATCAAATCGAGTCAGTCATTTGGAACTGGAAACCTTTAATATCCAGGTTTATTTTTGAAAAAAAAAAAAAAAAAGCTCAGATATGTCTTTCTTGCCCTATACCACCTAGTCTTCACTTAAATTCTAGACATCCATGTCTGGTTTTGCCAAACACGTTAGAAGGATTTCACTATTCCAGCTCACAAGTCCATCTGCATAGTCTGATTAACAGATGGGATCCACAAATACCAAGTACTTTGTTCTCACTCATCTTTTTTTTTTTTTTTTACCATGTATTGCCACTCAAATTTCCCCACCCTTTACAACCATCTCTTTCTAAAAGGAATTCCAGGCTATTACCAACTAGCTGCCTTGCACTACTGTTTAAGATGCCCCAATATGTCTGACTATCTTGAAATGAAAGCTTGCTCCCTCCCTTCCCAGAACAAACTTGCAACCTACACCTTTTTCAAATTCTCCAGTGACACTCAGGCATGCTTTCAAACAGAAAATAGGATTTCTTGAGAAATAGTTTGGTCAGATGTGAAATGCGATTTCTAAAAACACACCCACTAGCACATGCATTCTCTCATTATTAGGTTTTATAGGAAACAGATCACGGGAGGCATCTTCTGTCTGGGCAAATAGCAGATCAGTTACATTAACCCAGCCTATGCTAAATGCCAGTGCTCTTCCTCCCCCCACCCCGACCTTATCTCCTTGCAGCTCTAGAAGTCAAGTCTTAAACACTGGTAGCGAATAAAATGTAAATGTGTTTGGTTAAAAATTATCACTTTTGCCTTCTCATCCACCTAGAAAGTTTTTGTTGTTTTTAAAGCAAAACCTCTTTAAATCTCTGATAATAAAAGATGCAGGAGAGACGGCTGGCATGAGCAAATAGGCACCACACGACTATTGACACTGGCCTATGGCGGTCAGGTATATTCCCCAGGGCACTCCTGAACAAAACGCTATCTTATCAAGTTGCCAGTGGTCCCTGGATATAAGTCTCTCTATAATCTCTTCTCTCATCCAGACTCTAAGAACGAAACTTGAAATCTCATCCTGTTTGTCTTCCGGGAACATCTGCAGGGCAGCAAAGCCCAATCCCGAGCATTTGCGTGGTTTACTGACTTTTATAATCTTGCATCTCCAGCTACCTAGCCCAGGAATGCTGACTGAAACCCAGAGAAAGCCCCCACGCTCTCTGGAGGAGATTAAAAGAAAGCCCTCTGTGCCTTACCTCGTAGGCTGAAACTTCTTCCCGGGGACTAAGTCGGAAAGGAAGGACTGATTTCTTTAAGCAGGAGCACAGCGAGAGGGCAGGCAGGCAGGCAGCCCAATACACACTGCTCTATTCAAGAAAACTCCAGACCGCCCTTCCTCAGCCCCTCCCAGAAGTCCATGCTAAGTGAACACATATCCCCTATGTTTACAGTCGGCATCGGTGGTATGCATTGTCCTGTAGTTTTTCTAATAGGCAGCCAATGACGACACCCCAGCCGAGGTGGATGCAGCCTGCCTGTGGAGATGCCTGTCATTCCCTAGGCATGCTCAGGAAATCACTCATCAGAAAAAACCAAGACCTAAAAAGCTCTGAAACTGCGTGCAGGCTGCCAAAACCAGCCTGCTACATGCCCTTTTTTGGTTATCCTTAGCAGGGCCTCTGGAAGTGAATCCATTGTCAGGAACAATCATAAGAAATGTTAATCTTGGAGAAAGAGGCTGTCTTGTAGAACACAAATGGAGCTTTAAAAAGAAAGCACAGTCCATGAAACTTAAACTTAACAGTCCGTACTTTTATTGGGGTGGGGGTTGGGAACGGCTTTTTAATTGAGAGATAGCCTATTTCTTTTATAAATCGTTGTACATACAAAATGGAATTTAATTGTGTATGCAATTTTAAAGCCTGAAATGACTAGGACCCAGGTCCAATGTACAGGCTAAATTTTAAACTGAAAGAGGCACAGCCTCCTAAAATATGTGCTATAAAAACAACTAATCCAAAAAAAAAAAAAAGCAGGTCTTTTTTTAGTAGAATAAGTATGCTGCCAGAAATTCATCCAGGCAGGGTCCTATAGACTTGGCTATCCTCTTTGATTTTCCACATCACCTTTCTCTCTCCTTCCCTCTCCCCTCTTTTTACTCAGATTTGGTGACAGATATTGCTAGAAGCTGTGCAAAGCAGAGAGGGTGTGAAGGGATCTAGCAGCTGCTTTGGAGCTGGTGTGGATGGATGCATATGCCCACAGAGATGACACTGACATCCTCGTGTCTTCTTGAAAGTACTCCCAACGACTCTTCCTTGATAGGATGTGTGCTGTGAGAGGGTCAGAATTAGGAGATGCTGAATTAAAATGAAATTAACTAGCCTGTGTGTATATATATTCTGTGGTCTTGTACTTCTCAATACAGAATTTACTCAGTCGATCAGTACTCAATTCAGTCACAAGAGACCGTGAGCCAGGTGCTGGGGCTAGGTGCTACATTTCTGCCTCATTCATTATTGCTCTGTGTTTGGAGACTCTTCCATTACTGACCAGAAGGAGTTAAAATATTTTGCCTGGCTAATTACAAGCCCAGAAGCATGGTCTTCAAAAATCTTAGGTATAACTTGTATAAGCCTTTTTCCTATTTAGGAAGATCTGAATTAGAAATGAGCTCTACTTAGGAGAAAGTCCCTGCCCATTTTGCCTCCCTCAGAAGACTGGGGAAGTGACTGAGCCCCATCGTGGCTTCCTTCCTCAGTTCCAAAGCACTAAGTTACCCAGAGGCATCTCTGTCAACCTACACTCACCTTTTTGGGGGAAAGGCTACTCTGTCCCCTCTTTCCAATGGCTACTGCAGCACGGCCTAAAAAAAAAAAAAAAAAAATCTACAGCAAAGGCTGCCAGGCGGAGGGAGAGGTGAGCTCCAGGCATCCCAAGTTGAAACCCAGAATGCACTTTCCCAGGGAAGCAAAATAAATAATGGCTTGTGGGAATAGGACAGTCACTGCTGCATTTCAAGTATGCTGTGGCTCAACCAGGCATTTGTGGAACACCACTGTTTATAAAAATTGTTCCTATGGGAAAATGCTCTCTGATCCCAAAGAAATGATTTGGAAATAAACTTTGGGAACACAACCAGTTTGGGCTGCTGGGGACAGGTTGTAAAGATAGAATAACACTCCGTAGTCTGATAAACTGCTGAGCTTGAACACTTGGTGGGCAGGCATCCCTAAGCTCTGAAAACAACTCGGCTGGTGAAGTTGATGTGAAGATAGGACCTGTGTCCAGAGAGGTTTGGTGCCTGTGATCTCCGGGCAGTATGACTGTAACTCAGTGAGGCCTGTTTCGATGTGCTGCTTTCCATGGCCAGCGCTGGTTATATCCTAAGCAGCATTCTCCCTGCTTGTTTGAGTAAGACCCTTTGGTTGAGCAGGATCAAGGCATAATTTACCATCTATGAATAAAATAAGTACCAGCTTTCCAGAGGAAAGAAAAGTTGTGCTACAAATGGGGAAAGTATTATCAGCAGGAAACATAGAAAGGACATGCATTTTGCATGGTTTTTAGGAGATAAATGGCTAAATATTTTTGGATTATGTCTTCAGAAAAGAGACGTATGTTTCCCTAGATAAATTCTGAGTCCAGGGTTTTGTGGATGAGCAATCATTCAGCCTATTTTGTGTATTTGAAAATAGACTTATTGTGCAGGAACTATGTAGTTGGAAGAATAATTTAACAAATTCCATGTAATATACACCATGACATAGAAAAATTCTTTTTTCATTGTCCTTTTACTTTTAAAAAAAGTAAACAGGAATAAAAAAGGAAAGGGAATAAAAAGAAAGAAAAGAGATATATGTTGCTAATCTCAGTCATGGGATAATAATATTCACTTTTTCCAGAAGTCATTTGTAAATGACACTAAAAATACAGGATTTACATAGGAAACTTCTGTGGAATATATTTCCCACTCGAATCATCCCAGATAAAGAACAGCTTGCCTAGCATAGGCTGTATCTACCTGATCAAACCATAACAACTCTAAAAAGACATTTGGAAACACCTGGATGATTCATTGTATTCTTTCATTTCCAACTGAGGATTTGCCAGCTTGCAGTGGTGAGCAGTTTTATTTTGCTAGTGGGTCAATTTGGGAAAAGTAAAAGCAAGTCATACTTTTCTCATTCAAAATTAAAATCAATTCATTGAGTTCCATGAAAAATATACATTCTTCCAACTTAAAATATCTACTTTATTGAATTGCACGGATATTTCAAGCATTTTAAAAGGCAGTAAAACAACCTGTCTCCCACACACACATACCTTCTTTTACTCAAATGAAGTATGTCCAGAAACTCAAGTTTATAAACAATAAAATCAGATTGGTAGAATGTTAACATCAAAGTTTGACAACAAAAATGGTAAAAAAAAAAAAAAAAAAAAGAAAGAAAGAAAAAGAAAAGGAAATTAGACTAAATGTACTTATGAACCTAGATGGAAAAATTAACATATTGAATCTAACAGTGCAAAAAAAAAAAAAGACAGGGCCAATTCTGTGATGGTCAAAATCTGAAAATCTATGGATATATTATACACTATTAGCAGTTTAAAAGTCTATAAAAATAGAAAAAAGGAAAGTGAAAGCTCATCTCAATAGATAAAAAATAATGCTTGGTAGGACTGATTGGAAGGACTGATACTGAAGCTGAAACTCCAATACTTTGGCCACCTGATGCAAAGAACTGACTCATTGTAAAAGACCCTGATCTAGAAAAGATTGAAGGTGGGAGGAGAAGGGGATGACAGAGGATGAGATGGTTGGATGGCATCACCAACTCGATGGACATGAGTTTGAGCAAGCTCCAGGAGTTGGCGATGGACAGAGAAGCCTGGAGTGCTGCAGTCCATGGGGTCACAAACAGTCGGACATGACTGAGCGACTGAACTGAAACTGAATGCTTGGTAAAATTAGTAATCACTTATAGGAAAAAAAAAAAGCTCTTAAAAAACTAGCACCAGAATCTTTGTAAACATAAGAGATATTTACCAGAAATATAGAGCAAACATCACAATTAATGATGAAATTTAAAAGTATTCCCATTATAATCAATGAAAAGACAAGAATGACTATTATCTTTTCTGCAATTAAAAAATGGATTGGAAGTCCTAGCCAAGACAAAGAAATAGAAAAAAGAAATAGGAGCTATTGAAATTAGAAAGAAAAACATGCTATTTGCTATGATATGATTTATTTATTTGCTATTTATTTGCTATGATATGATTATCTATGTCGAAAGAGAATCATCAAATATATTAGAACTACTAAAAGAGGTTAGCAAGATTATTGGAATCAAGTTCAGTATGCAAAAATTCAGAGTTTCTGTAACCAGCCATCTTTAATTTTAAAATATAGTGGAAAACTATGTTATTATTAGCAACAAAAGTGTGCATTACCTGGGAAATAAATGTAACAAAATATGTGCAAGCAAATTACAAAATGCTTATGTCCTGGATTTAAGGACATAAAAGGTCTGCCTGAATGGTGAAATATATCACTTTTATAAAATGGCAAACCTCAAAATTATAAACATGTAAATTCTTCTCATATTAACCTATGCATTTACTATTACAACTAAAATCCCTAAATGATCTATTTTATAGAATTTGACAAAATAATCCTAAAAGTAATATGGAAAAGTAAAGATCTAAAGAAAAGCACCAATATATTTATAGGACAATTCTAGTTAAAATAAGACAAATAGATTAATAGGATAAGGTAGAAAGCTTAGAAACAGTCCCAAGCATTTATGAAAACATTTAAAATAATAGTGAGGGCATTATAGATTAGGGAGAAAATGGTGTATTTTTCATGGTAAGGTTACAACCAATTATATGAAAATAATACAATTAGATTCAGAATTTCCACCTACAGCAAAAGAATCTAGACTACATGAAAAACAAAACTTGAAAATGATTAGGAAAAATTGTAGGAGAATATATTTAAGATAGAGGATGGCAGAATTCTTAAATCATAAAAAGTAGAACATACAAATGAAAAGACTAAAAAAAAAGATCGAGGATATGGTTAAACTCAGCAGATTAAATGCACATCCCTCATTTATTTCTGCTCCTTCCCCAAATCTCATCAAAATGATAACAAAGAAATAAAAAAATCATAAATAAATCCTACAGGGCAAAGTACTGGAAAAGAGTCAACACAGGTCGATGTGAGCCAAATTCTGAAATATGGAAAGTGGACGGATGGTTAGTAATTGACTTACCAGAGCTGAGAAACTGAACTCTGGCCCTGTGGAGCAGAAGGCCGATAGACAAGAAAGAAGCCAATTATAGCCTCAGAACCAGGAAAAACTCAGGATGTGGAAGCTTGGGAATCTCTGAGATGAGAGATGGAGGAGAAAACAGGTTAGGCTGAAAATCCAAGTAAGGAACAATTAGAAGCCTAGATACTCCTCCGCCCTCACCAACCCAGATACCCACCCCTCACCCAACCAGACAGACATGGAGTTGATTTTCTGGAGAGCAAAGCAGTGGACAGAAAAGATGCCATGTGCTGAAAACAGACTTTGAAATGAATGTCTGCTCAAGGAACACTGAGCCTGCACTCCACAGAAAGGAAACTGGGGGATCCCACTTCAGGGAAACTGGCAGACCCATGGAAAAAGGATCTAAAGGCAAAATTTGAGGGACCCTGGAAATGTCTATCTTATCACCCAAAACACTTTTGTGAACTTTTGTGAATTGAAAGGAACTTTCAATCAACTGTTTAGCATCTCACTCTTAAATATGAACATCAAGTTAAAGTAAAGCTCTGAAAAAAAGATTAGAACAACAGAAAAAAAGAGACTCAGAGGAAAAAGGGGGAGGGTGAGAAGTGGAAGAAAACTTCAAGAAAACTATAATTACCATATAACTTCAAGAAAACAATAATTACCATTCTCAGAGAGATAAGAGAAGATACTGTAGCCACGAAACAAGAAATACTCTGTAAAAAGGTATTTGCAGGGAACAGGAAAGACCTATTGTAAATGAAAAATACTATGACAGAAATTCATAAAAATTCAATTCAAGAAATGGAGGATAAAGTTTAGAAAAATCTTCCAGAAAAGTAGAAGAAAAAGACAAGATGGGAAAAAGGAGAGAAAAGAACATTAGAGAATCAAGCAAATAGCCAATATCTGAGCACTCCAGAAAACTGTGGGAGGGAAATTATGAAAGAAATAATAAATTAAAATTTCCTCAAACTAAAGGACAGAAGTTTCCAGATTCAGAGGGCCCACTGGTCATTCAGTAAAATGAATGAAAACATATTGTCTTCTGAAGTCATCAAGTTCTTGAAGTTATATATTTTAAAGGGAGAAAAAAGTAGGAGCTAAAACTAGAAACCAAGAAGCTTCGAAGACAAGGATCAGGAAATAGGGGATGCAAACCCATGACAGAGGTAAAAAGTGGTCCCATAATGAGGGTGAAAGAAAATTCGGGGACAACAGCTGGTCCAGAAACCAATCAGCAGAGATTGGAGCAGAGGACTCCAGGAAAGATATTTTAAGAAAAAGGCAAGTAGATAGATTACCTGATACGTTCTTGGGAAAAGTATTTATGATAGGTACGTAGAAAACAAGTAACTATAAGATTGAGGTCATTATAATTTCAGGAAAAATTAAATATTTGTATGAGAAAGGAAAAGTAACTATTGTACACTACACAGGTCAACTGTGAGAAAAATTTACAGGTGTAATTGTGTAAACATTACATGTTGAATTCACCAAAGCAGTGATGATGTAATTAGATTCAGAGGAGAATGAGCAAGAACATGTTAGTAGGATGATGCTAGATAAGAGAGCTAAATCTGCATTTTGTTTAGCAGGAAATTAGTAATAAATGTCTACTTTTGAACTTTTAGTAAATAGTTGAATTAGTATATTGTTAGGAATATGAAAGCAATTACCAACTCCCCCTACAATAGTTCATTCATTCACAGAACAAATGTTTATTGAGTCTCACCCACATGCCAGGGCCTGTTGTAGGCGTTCACTGTGAACAAAATACATTTCGATGAAGGGAGACAGATAAACGCATTAGCTAATACATAAATATATAATATGAGGCAGGGGGAAGTGCTGTACAGACAAAATAAGAAAGTGCAGAGGAAGAGAGGAAATCGGAAAGTCCTCTTTGGAAAAGTTTTTCAATAGAGAAGTGGATAAAAAAAAAATGAAGGAGTAAGCAGTGAGGCTACAGGAAGGAAGGGCATTTCTGGCTGCAAGCATAGCAGGTACATACTGAAGGAATAACAGAGATTTCAGAGTAATTGGGAGAAGTGACCTCCAGTGGCTCAGATCATCCAGAACCTTATGGCCACGGTAAGGACTTTGGGTTTTGTTCCAAGTCAGAGGGAAAGGCACTGGAAGGTGTCAAGCAGAGAGAAAAGGGTCACTCTGGCAGAGTGCACACTCAATTGTGCAGAATAGGCGGCAAGGGCGCGAGGCAAGAAGCAGGAGGGAGCTGTTGCCTCCTCCTAGGCATGAGGTGCTCCTGGGACTAGGGCCGCTGTGCTCAGAGGACTGAGAAAGCACTGAATTTTGGACACATCTGGATGGTTTGAATGAGGGGTGTGAGAAAAAGAGAGGAATCAAGGATATCTCTTTTCATGGTCTGGATAACTGAGTGGGAGTGTGATTTCATGAAACGGGGACCACTGAGGGAGGTATAGATTTCAAGGAGGGGGTGGGAATCACATGAGACATATGTTAAGCATATTAAGATGATAAGAGGCATCCAAGTAGAAGCACAGATAGGTCCTGGGATGAACAAATCTGGTGTTAAGGGGGGAGGATGAGGCTGGAGATGCACCTTTGAGAGTTGTCCATTTATAGATAGTATTTTTAAACCAGGAATAAGTTCCCTGAAAAAAAAAAAATGATGCAGGCAGTGAAGAGAAGAGGTGTGGGAACTGACACCCCATTTAGAGCCCAGAAAAGGATGCTGAGAAGGAGTCATTGAGAGTCATTGCCTAGGGGGAGGATCAGTTACAAGAGTGGGTGAGGAAGATGATGACTGTCTTTTACTGAAAGTTGCATGTATGATTTGACTTCAAAAATAATGTGATTTGTAACAGATTGGATTCTTACAGCCAGATATTCACTTCCTCTGTGACTGGGATTAAATGCTCATGTCCTCTGCCTTGTATTGCTGCAGTGCTCTTCCTAGGAGGTCTTGACCTGGGTTTTGCTGTGAATCATGGGATGTGGCTAGAAGGGATGATGTGCCCATCCCAAGTGGAGGCTTTAAGAGGCATCACATTTTGCTTTTACTCTTGAGTGTCTGCCCTTTGCTATGATAACAACAGGTGCCATGGAATTGAATGGGGTCTTCCCGTCCCCTCAAAGATATATTCATCCAGAACCTGTCAATGTGACTTTGTTTGAAAATGGGGTCTTTGCAGATGTATTAATAATTAAGAATTTCAAGATGAAATCATACAGGATTATCTGTGTTGTGCTTATTTGCTAAGTTGTGTCAGACTCTTTTTGATCCCCTGGACTGTAGCCTGGATGGATTATCTAGGTAGGCCCTACATCCAATGATAAGTGTCCTTATAAGAAAAGGACAGGGACTTCCCTGATGGTCCAGTGGTTAAGACTCCACCATCCAATACAGGAGACACGGGTTCGATCCCTGATCTGAAACTAAGTTCCCCCACATGCCATGGGGGAACTAAGTCTGTGGGGAAACTAAGCCTATGCATTTCAACTACTGAGTCCATGGACTCTGGAGCTTGAGTGTCAGAATTAGAAAGAGGCCCTTGCACCACAGTGAAAGATCTCACATGCTGCAGTGAAGTACCTGGGTGCTGCAAATAAGACCTGATGCAGCCAAATAAGTAAGTAAATATTTGTAATGCTAAGGATTGCCAGCAACCTTAGGAGTTAGGAGAGAGGCGTGGAACAGATTCTCTCTGAGTTGTCAGAAAAAGCCAACAACCCTGTCAACACCTTGATTTTGGACTCCTGGCCTCCACAACTGTGGAAAAATAAATTTCTGTCGTCTTAAGCCACCCAGTTTGTGGTAACTTGTTATAGCAAAGCAGGAATCCAATACAGCCCAGATCATGGCTGCTCTTCAGCTTGAGTTTCAGAAGACGACACGTAAAGAGCTCTGCTGGGCCAGTGAACCCAACCAGGACCAGCGGAGTTGCTGCTGACCAAAGAGTAAGAGATAAATGTCTGCCATAAGCCACTGAGATTTTGAAACATTTTTTAACCAAGAAAAAGCTAAGTAATATTTATTTCTATAAAGTAAAAATTAAGCTAAAGAAATTTAAACTAAAGAAAATTTAGTTACTTCAAGATTTCAAGATGTAAAAACTTCTGTGCAACAAAAGCCGTCATATACAAAGTGAAAAGACAAGCCAAGAGAAGATGTGCAAGGTATAAAACAAAAGATTAGAATCTAGAATATCAAAAAATGCCTGAAAATCAATTGTGGTAGGTATGGGAGGGAGAGAGAGAAAGGCACAAAGACACACACACAGAGAAAAACCCAGTGGAAAATGGGAATAGGATATTACAATCCACAGATGAAAAAAATTCAGAGGCCAAAAACCATGAAATGATGCCCAAACTCATTAGTAACCAGAAAATGCAAGATAACACATTAATATCAGTTCATAACCAGCAAATTGATAAAGAAAAAGACATTTGATTTTGAAAAACTAAATATTACTGGCAATATGTATATATTTTGTGTAAGAAAGTAAATTGGTACATTCACTTTGCAGTGATTTGGCAACATCCAGTGATGTTCCGTGTATGCATTTCTTATCTAGCAATTCCATTTTTAGGTATATCTTCTTGGGAAACTCCCACATTCTTTAGCAAGCATGTAAAAGGCAGCTGTTTGGAATATCATCTGTAATTGCAATATCTTTGCAAAATTTCCAACAGCCATCAGTGAGGGAAAGGCTATATAAACTAAAGTATAGGATGGAATACTATATAGCAGCTAAAAGGGATGGATGATTGATTCTATTCCTATGAATTATATAAATACCTGTGATGGTAGAACCACACCAAATTCAACATGCTATTGCTAAGTCACTTCAGTTGTGATCGACCCTGTGTGACCCCCATGGGCTGTAGCCTGCCAGGCTCCTCTGTCTATGGGATTCTCCAGGCAAGAATACCAAAGTGATCTCCATGGGATTTTTCCAAGCAAGGGATTTGAACCTAGATCTCTTACATCTCCTGCATTGGTAGGCAGACTCTTTACCACTAGACCACCTGGGAAGCCCCAAAGTTCAACACAGTGGTTTCCCATGAGAGGGAGAGAGAATGGTACTGGCCACAAAATCAAGGAACTTGAAAAATTTCTGCAAGATATAAAAGAAGATCTCACGCAATGACGACAAAATTATTATATTTGTTAATTCTGCAGAGCATGTACACAGGTTTTATTCTATCCTTAAACTTTTTTTTTTTTTAAAGAAACTGCTATACAGATGAGAACTCTCTCTCCAGGTCACTAGTATGTGGTCACCTATAGGACACTGGGAAAAGCCATTGCCCTCCTTTGTCCTCAGACCAGTGGTGTTCTTCACAGGGCCAGCCTGACTAGCAGGAGAGGGGATCTGCCCTGAATGGGAAGTCCTCAATTTAGTCACACACTTGTAGTACAGCTTTGACACCATGGAAACAGTAGTTACCCTTAAGGGCTAACACCTTAAGCCATAGCCTATGTTTTATCAATAGGGTATGGTTGAAGGGAGAGCCTGCACTTACAGGGCAAAGAAGAAAGAAGGAGGGGCTGGTCTCCCGAGGCATGAGGTAGAAGAAGAAGGACATGGTCGCATGGGATAAGGGTGAGGACTTGACAAGATGGAAAGGGAGTGAGGTCGGAGAAGATCCAGTGTGGCAGGAAGAAGGGCCATCTGAGACAAGTTATTGTTCTCCACTTCTACCCAACAGGATTAAACAATTCCCTCAGTCTCCAACAAGAAATCTCTGTCTCCCTATTTCTGATGGCTCTATGGTTTCCACTCTTCCTTCACTCTTTCTGTTGGATTTGCTTTCCCCTCAGAGAAAGCAAAGAGGTTTCATTCACAAGAAATTCCTCTTGTCACTCAGAGCTGTAAATTGGATTCTTCTCAGATAGTTTTGTTCATTCATTCAACCAACCTCTGAACACCTATTACCTGAAAGGCTTAGTGTTAGGCTATGTGCCTTTTGTAATCTTGTAAAAACACTGCACCTGCCTTCACAGAATCACTGTTCTAATGGGGAAGCTCAGACAAGTGCACGAGCTAGACTCCCAGATGGTAAATGCTAACAGAGACCTCCTTACTCTACACGTGTTAACTCAGCTGTAGGTGTTCCCTCTCCCTGTCCTAGGCTTAGGGAAGGCTGGCTGAAATCCAACCAACACCATGTGGTGAGACCTAGTGTCCACTTTTTTACCAGAAAATATGTCTTCTCTCATTTCAGGAAAAAAAAAGTCAGTCTCATAATTGGCTTTGCATTGCAGGCATACTTGTGAGGGGTGCAAATAAGAAAATATTTAAAATATTCGATCTATTTTGGGTGAGGTTTTGTAGCTTTGGCCTGGCAGAATGTCATCTAAGAGGCAGTGATTTCTCTTGAGGGGCAGACTATTTTTAAGATCCAAAGAAAGAGAAAACATATTTTCAAAGATAGTGGAGTCTGGTAATACATGGGGAAGGATGGCTGTCTGGAACAAGCAAACTAGCTATGTACTTAGATACATCTAACCACTGATCAAGCTATGCTGGGGTTGATCACATGATATCTGCGAGAGAGCACGTGTGAGACCTGAGCTGTCTGCTGTCCAGCAGCACCTCACCTCACGTGCCCGCCTGCATGCCTCTTTCTGCACTGGTCAGTGTACTCTGTCCAAAACATGTCCGAGGCTTGGGGGAAGATCACCTTGCGTCTTGTTTCTTTGAGTTTCACTCTTCTCTTTCAATGTCAAATTTCTCCAAACGATGCATTTATGATGCAGTCTCCCCCCACCCCACTTCTTCTTCCATGACCTCCCTTCTTCTTGGCCCTGGACATTTTACCTTCTGTCCCCTCCTCCCCCGCTTCTGAGCAGTCCTGTCTGTGACCCCTGAAGAGCTGACCCCTGTGCAGTCCCCCAGCTCTCTTGGCTCTGTCTTTGGTGGCTCCTGCCACTGGTGTCCTGACTGTTGTCTTACCTCTCTGGCCTCTCTGATTTTCCCATTTGTTCTTTCTTTTCCCACAGTTTTGACATCCCCCTATGCTCAGGCCTGATCTCCCTCAGAGAATAATAATATCTGTTTCAAGATCACCAGCCCAGGTTGGATGCATGAGACAAGTGCTCAGGGCTAGTGCACTGGGAAGATCCAGAGGGATGGGATGGAGAGGGAGGCGGGAGGGGGGATCGGGATGGGGAACACATGTAAATCCATGGCTGATTCATGTCAATGTATGGCAAAACCCACTACAATATTGTAAAGTAATTAGCCTCCAACTAATAAAAATAAATGGAAAAAAAAATAATATCTGTTTCACAGGGCAGATGTAAGAATTAAATGAGATAAAATGGTTATGAAGTTGCTTTGTGAACTAAATGCTCATTTATTTATGCATAGGACAAACATTTATGAAGTACTTTCCCCATTCTGAAACTTTTCTTGGTCCTATATAAGGCCCTGTATGGCCCCTTCCCAAAAAGGGGCTTACCTTTTGCTAGCACACACAGGTACTCACAGAAACACAGTAAAGTAGGCAGGTATTATCAAAAAAATTCTGTACAGTGAGGGTCATATTGAGGAACCAGGGAGGGAGAGGTAATTTTTATGTTAGTGGATTTAAAAAATCTTTTTCACTTGTTCTCACGTTTTCAACAATTACCTCTTCTGATATGAAAAATAAAAATACATATTTAGTGTTGAACTTTAGGTTTTATCATGAATTTCCTTGCTCAGAAATCTTCAATATCATCTTACCACCAAAATGATAAAGTCAAAACTTGACTTGGCATGTTACAGTGATTTTCATAATCACCCTCTTTCTTGCTTCTCTGATTGTTCTGACACAAACCACTCGCCTTCCCATTCTGATCCTGCACCTTCTGCCTCAGGGACTCCAGTCACCTGGCTCCTCCTCCTTCATGCTTCCGGAGCCCCAGATCCACCTAAAAACCATCACTAAAATCTCAGCCCTCAGTTAACAGTCCTCTTTAAATGAATCACAAACTTGATGTCAAACCGACTCATTTTCTATTTATCCATTACTGACTTGATTATTTCATTTGGATTTTTACATCCTAGATTAATTAATTAATGATGGCTTAACCAGTTATTTCACTAATGGTTAATTAATTGATAATGAAATCCATAAAGAAAGCTGAGGGCCAAAGAATTAATGTTTTTGAATTGTGATGTTGGAGAAGACTTTTGGATCTCCTTGGACTGCAAGGAGATCCAACCAGTCCATTCTAAAGGAAGTCAGTCCTGAATATTCATTGAAAGGACTGATGCTGAAGCTGAAACTCCGATACTTCGGCCACCTGATGCGAAGAACTGACTCATTGGAAAAGCCCCTGATGCTGGGAAAGATTGAAGGCAGGAGGAGAAGGGGATGAGAGAGTATGAGATGGTTGGATGGCATCACCGACTCGATGGGCATGAGTTTGTGTAAACTTCGGGAGTTGGTGATGGACAGGGAAGCCTGGAGTGCTGCAGTCCATGGGGTCACAGAGTCAGACATGACTGAGCGACTGAACTGAACTGAATTGATAATCAAAAAATATTTCTTGATTGTCTGCTATGCATTGTTAACTCTATCAGGTCCTAGTGATGCAGTGGTAAACAAGGCACACAACTTGTAAAAACAGGGGCCAGGGACCTCCCTGGTGAACCAGTTAGTGCAAGGGACACAGCTTCAGTCCCCGGTTTGGGAAGATCCCACACGCCTCATGACAATGTAGCCGTGCACACAGCTACTGAAACCTGCCTGCCTTAGAGCCCGTGCTCTACAACAAGAGAGGTCCCCGCAAAGAGAAGCCCTCATACCACAGCTAGAGAGTAGCCCCTCTCCCAGCAACAAACACACGGGGCAGTCAAAAATAAATAAATAAAATAAGTTAAAAAAATTTTTAATAGAAAAAAAAAATAGAAACAGGATCATACTTAAAATTTTGGGCCATCTATTATGCTTACTTATGTCCCTCCAACACTGCTTTGGGGGACCAGAATTGGGAAATACAAGCAAATAAAATAGTAAAGTCTTGACAAAAACTATTTATTTCAACTGTATGTAAACCTAGGACCAAAACTGAGAGTTCAAGTCAGTGCTTGGGGACTGGTGAGTGTGACTGGGTCTAGGCCAGGAACCCTGGAGTCTTGCTGTTGCAATCCTAATTAAGAGGCGCAGGTGGCTGGGGGAGGTGAACTCCCACATGCACATGGATACCAGACATACCTCAAACAGAACTATCCATGTATGGACTTTTGGGGATATTGGGTTCTCATGGCTCTTCTGGAAGGCAGGGAAGTAAGAGCCATGATAAAAATAACAGACAAGTGGGTATGACTAGTGTTGCCTTAGAAACTAGAGTGCTGACTTATTATCTAAAGGCTAAAATATATCCTGAGACAGAAAATTTAGGTGGCCATTTCAATCAAGTCTCCTTTCCAACAGGCAGCTTAGGATGCCGAGGGAGGTATTAGGGAAAGTTCTGACCCAAAGCCCAAGAGGTTGGCCAGTTTGGAGGGATGATTTCACTTCTTCAGAGGTGACTGACTAAAATGCCAGTCTTTAAGGAACATTTCTGTCAGAAGAATAGGACTCCATTGCTGAGAGAAGTTCTCCTAAAATAGTACTGGGGGAATACTGGCATTTTCTTCTGTCCAAAGCTCTAAAACACCAGACTTCTCTTTGCCTATCCTACCATCTACATTGAATTCTTTCAACTTACATATCTCAAATTTATATATTATTTGTAACTGAGTATCTCCACATAATCTATAGGAATCTATATTACAAGAAATTATCTCCAGAGAAGGACTACCTCTATATCTGTTCTCTGTTGAGTGGACAATTTCTGGGAAGTTTTCATTTAAGTCAATTATTCATAATCTGTCCATATCTCTTTCTCTATATGCACACACAGTCACAAGCAAATATTCATCTCTGTATCCCAATACATAGTATAATACCTAACACAAAATGTTATGGAATGAATGAATGAATTTTAGAGAAGCTGGGCTGGATGAATCACAAGCTGGAATCAAGATTGCTGGGAGAAACATCAATAACCTCAGATATGTAGATGACACCACCCTTATGGCAGAAAGTGAAGAACTAAAGAGTCTCTTGATGAAGGTGAAAGAGGAGAGTGAAAAATTTGATTTAAAGCTCAACATTCAGAAAACTAAGATCATGGCATCCAGTCCCATCACTTCATGGCAAATAGATGGGGAAACAGTGGAAACAGTGGCAGACTTCATTTTGGGGGGCTCCTAAATCACTGCAGATGGTGATTTGCAGCCATGAAATTAAAAGATGCTTGCTCCTTGGAAGGAAAGTTTTGACCAACCTAGAGAGCATATTAAAAGTCAGAGACATTACTTTGCCAACAAAGGTCCATCTAGTCAAGGTTATGGTTTTTCCAGTAGTCATGTATGGATGTAAGAGTTGGACTATAAAGAAAGCTGAGCGCCAAAGAATTGATGTTTTTGAACTGTGGTGTTGGAGAAGACTCTTGAGAGTCCTTGGACTGCAAGGAGATCAAACCAGTCAATCCTAAAGGAAATCAACCCTGAATATTCATTGGAAGGACTGATGCTGAAGCTGAAGTTCCAATACTTTGACCACCTGATGCGAAGAACTGACTCATTGGAAAAGGCCCTGAGGCTGAGAAAGATTGAAGGCAGGAGGAGAAGGGGATGACAGAGGATGAGATGGTTGGATGGCATCACTGATTTGATGGACATGAGTTTGGGAAAGCTCCAGGAGTTGGTGATGGACAGGGAAGCCTGGTGTGCTGCGGTAAATGGGGTTGTGAAGTATCAGACATGACTGAGCAATGGAACTGAACTGAATATCATTCCCAAGTTTGGGGATTCTTCTTACTTTGGAAGCAGTTAGCTAGGAGAACTTTCAGCAACACTTTCAAGCCAGCACTCTTAACACTCTTGCCTTCCATAGAAGAAAACCGTTGCTAGGGACTGGTCAAGTTCAAGGACTCCAATTGGGCTAGTTTTCTAGGCGTTAGGAGCTAAAGCCTCAGCGTAGAGCTCCTTAGGGTCAGATGCCGTAGCTTTTCCAGATTAGAGTATTAAGGAGAGCTGGGCCTGTCCTCAGGAGAGCAGTGGGCCATTCATCTTCTCCACGCCCTCCTCACATACTTCCTCTTCAGTTTTCTGGCTAATGGGCTTCTTCCTCAATGGAGGGATAAAATCCAAGATTCAACTGTAGATTCAATTTAATCCAACCAATCTCCCTTGGCAGTTATCCTGGATTTGGGGCCAGATCTCCAGCTAATAGATGAAAAGATACTTCACCCAACACTGGATTCTGTACATTATTTCTCTTGAGAAACTCAGAGAGAAGGCTGCTTGATTGTGTGGATCTAATTTGAGTGTTCCTAGGTCCCTGCTAAATACCATCCCTTTAAGATAGTTTATAAACTGCAAAGACTTGGTTGCAAATATTTCAAAAGTAATAATAAGCCATATAATAATAATAACATACAAATAATGGTAACTATCTATATCTACCTATATATACATATATATTGTGTAAACTTATTTGCACATAATCTATTTATTTATACATAATGTATCAATGTTATAGTACTCAATTTATTTAATACATTATTTAATTTAAATAACACTCAATTTATTATTTATTATTATATATTAATTAACCTATTTAGCACTTTTATCCCAAGTAACCATTTCATTCATAGTATCATCACTTTTCTCTTATACATTTCTGTAAAGTCAGTTGGCAAATGTTATATTTACTAATGTGAAGCAAAGAAAGGTTAGGAACCTGCCCTCAGAACACAGAAAAAGTATAGATCACAAATTAAGCAATCTTAATGTCATGTAAGGGGTTTCCTTGGTGTCCAGTAGCTAAGACTCTGCACTCCCTTTCCAGGGGTCCTGGGTTCAATCACTGGTCAGGGAATTAGATCCCACATGCTGCAAGTACAGTTCCCGCCTGCCACAACACAGACCAAAGATTCTGTATGCCTTAACTCAACTAAGACCTGGTGCAGCCAAATAAATAAGTAAAAATAAATATTCTAAAATGATTTTTTAAAAGTCATTTAAGCAGTCTGAGCTTTAGTTCTTTCATTTACATAACAGCTCCCCTGAAGAGTTGCTATGAAGATCAAATAGATTAATAAATGTGAACATGTTTTATAAACTGTTAAAAAAGTACTTAGCTATGAGTGGTTACCATCATCAGCACAGAACTGAGATTAAAATCCAAGTGGTCTCCTGACTGTCAGTTGTTTTTGTTTTTTTTTAACTTTAAGTTAATCTACTGTAAATTTTCTTCCTGTGAGATCTTGACTCTTGATAGATTATGGAACAGTGATCTTAGCAGCCGCAGAACTTTTTCTGATACTTGTCATTCCGAAGAAATTGGTGAAATTCCACCGTGTGCAGATAAAAACACTAAACTTTTTCTTAAATATTGGAATAAGATACTTTTGGAAAACTGGGTTGGGATGAGGAATACGGGTGGGGAGAAGCAAAAATAAAACTTAATGTTGTTTTCACAACATCCTCTTATTTCACCTCTCTGCACTGAAGACAACCATTCTCTTCTATTAATTGTGCATTTTTGATATTACATGTCTTCTTCCCAAGTTTATTGGTATCATTTTGTGTGCATGTATCTTCAGCCACATGGGGATATGCCTAGTCCATTGTCTCTTGGGGATTTTTAAACAAGCCTTGATTTGGGGAATTTCCATGTAATATCAGCTTCATCTGTGTGAAAGCCCTCAGGCTGGAAGAGAAAGGACTAGAAAAGGGTGCTGAGCTGAGTGACAGATAGCTGAGTGTTTTGTGGGTTATTTTAAGTACATATTTCCAGGAAGAGAATGCTAAGCTCTGTGTGAACTTGATTTTCTCACGTGTGAACATGAGAATAGCAATAAAGGCAGAATATTTCCCAGCACCCCTTTGAGAAATAATAAATAAATGTGATAAGAAACTGTTTCAGAAAATAAAACAGACTTTGAAATAAAAAAGCAGCCAGCCAGAATTCCACATGTTGCTGGAAATTGTTTCACATTTTAACCATTCCTATCAGGCTAATGGGTGATAATCAGTAACTTCATCCTCACATTCTTATAATTGCACATTCATGTATATTCAGTAGGTGCTATGGATATTTTAAAGAAAGAAGAGCTAACTTCATGTGTTTGTAAATATATTTAGACTCTTATCCCAAATGATTAGTTCATATAAATTTTAAATATCTATAACTAAACTTATTATATATATATATATATATATATATATATAAAATCAAGTGTGTCAACAGGGCAATCATCCCAGTTCTAAAATGAGATGGTTAGACTAGAATATCTCAAGGCATTTCCAGTTCTAAGAATCTGTAAATCCAGGATTTGACTTTGACTTTGCATTATCTCACACTTGCTTTAAGAAAGAAGAACAGAGTTGCAAATAACAGTCAGAATAAGCTAGCATCACTCAAAAATACCAGCATATCTGGGGAGAAGGGAGAGGAAAGTTAGTTTTCATTCAATTGGTCTACATGGAAAGCAAATATGGACAACGAGATTTATACTTCAGGTTGTTTTTTCTTTTAACCAATAACCAAATAACTAAGTCTTGGATTTAAACAGCTCTCAAAGAAAAGGATAAGTTGATTTGAAGTTTTCTGGCTAAGAAAGACAGATTAATGCCAAGTCCAACACTTGGCCTCTGATGCAAAGAGCTGACTCATTAGAAAAGACCCTGATGCTGGGAAAGATTGAAGGCAGGAGAAGAGGATGACAGAGGACAAGATGATTGGCTGGCATCACTGACTTGATGGACGTCAGTTTGAGCAAGCTCCAGGAGATGGTGAAGTACAGGGAAGCCTGGTGTGCTGCGATCCATGGGGTTGCAGAGTTGGACACAACTGAGCTACTGAACTTTTCTAATATCATACATTGTAAAGCAATAAGAGCAAAACAGCAACTCTGAATGAAGCAAATCAGTAAAGTGTCTAGAAAAAAGAAATAATAATAATAATGCTTTTTTTAAAGTTAAGCTTCTACAACATTGTAAAGCAACTATACTCCCATTAAAAAACAAAAAAAGTTTTTCGTTAAAGTTAAGCCTGCTATTGGCTTCTTTCACCCTGCAAATGTGTATTTAGTGCTGACTATTTGTCAAACTGGGTTACCAGATGTATCTTACACTTGAGGTCCTCATGGCCCTATGGAAAAGCTCAAATGCTTTACACTTTTGTTGCAAGTGATCTATACATTTAAAGCGAAAAGATATAGTTATTAATTTTTATTAATTTACTATGTACATGGTTAAATCAAGTTAAGCATTTTCAAGTCAAGCATAGTATTCAGGAAAAAAAAGTTTGGCTGCTTAACTGGGCACCAGAATCTTGTATAGAAGCATTATGTAAGATCCACCAGTTCTAACTATATGTTTATAAGAGCAACTAGACAGGGTTTTCAATGTAGGGACTCTATAAATATGACAGACAAATTAATAAGATAGACTGAGCCTCCTCTCAGAAGTGAGAATTTCACATAATTTGCAACACAAAGTTTAACATCAAGTTGTATACTATGTATTAAAGCCAATATTAAATGGATTCTTATTTTAATCTCAACCTCTCAGTTATTAGTAGATAGTGATAACCCTAATGTAGCTAAATGAGTACTTTCTCCAAATATTATTTTACTCATAAGACCGTAGTGTAGAACCCCCAAATGCACTCAGGAGTATAGGAAAAAAGAGTATATAATAAAGGTAGTATTTTAGATAAGGGGATAGGATAACTATCCAATAATTTGTTGGGACTATTGGTTATGATTAATAGGAAAAATAATGTTTAGATTCCTATTTCACATCATTTATAAAATTTAATAATTTTCAGAAACATTAAAGATACAAGCATTAAAAAAAAAACTATGAAAACAATCAGGAAATACAGGAAAATGTCTCATTACCTTTGGTAGGAAAGACCATTTTAAACAAGACAGAGAAGGCAAACAACACGAAGGAAAAGACTGATTAGGTATGACTATTCTACTATGAAAAAAATAACACAAGCAATGTTAAAAGACAGGAGACAGATTAAGGATAAAATGCTTCCATAATTTATTACAAACAAAAGGTGAAGAACGGCTGTATGACTGTGTAAATTGTACACTGTACACCACCAGGGGGAGACTTTCCTGTGGACCACAATGTGAATGGTGTCCCTAAAGTTGCCTTGATCAAAATCCAAGATACTCACAGCACTCCTATGTCAATAAGAAGAAAAGATCAATAAACCATCCAAGAATACTGTGCAAAGGATATGAAAAGTGAATTCAAAGAGGAGGAAATACAAGTAACAATAAACATATACAAATATGTCAAATCTCACTCACAGTCAAAGAAGTGCAAATTGGAACAACAATGAAGCATATTTTCACAACATCAATAACGAGAAAACATTTCACATCAATTAAGAAATACCATTTCAGATCGACAAGATGTAAAATATCATTGTTGGCTAGGGTATAGCGAAATGGTATCCTCTTGCATTCCTGGTATGAATGTGATGATACACATTTAAATTAAAAATGCATATGCCTAGGATCTAACAATTTTATTTCTCCATTCAAAGAAAGCTCTACTCTCACATATATAAGCTATTTATGGCAGAATTGTTTGTAATCACATAAACTAGAAACATCTTATTTGTATGCAGATAGAGTTTAGCAGTTAAGTAGAATGAGATAGATCTGTATGTAGTGAAATCAAAGATCTTCATTATATACTGTTATGTGAAAGAAGTAAGTTTCATAATGACACGTATGGTATGATACCAGATATATAAAACATACTCTCACACACACATTAATCGATTTTATAATATAATATCTATATTACATAATTATATGTATGTCTTTGTATGTGAATGCACTGGAAGGATTATACCTCAGTTTATGAGGGATACCTCTGGGAGCCAACTGGGATTAGGCATGGAAGTCAGTTTTAGTTACTTTTAATGTTTGCATTGTTGAACAGGAGAATATATGTGTTTTCTATTGACATTTTAAAACATTTACACTCCCATTCTGTGCTTGTACCCTTGAGACAACTGTGCTATTAAAAAGTCACAAAGAAGACATGTTGCAGGAATTAAAAAATGATAGTGGCATCTGTACAAGCTAAAGCAACCAGCACTAACATTTATTGTGCACTCCCAGATTCACCTGAAGACTATTACTTGTCATTCATTTTTCTTCCCCTCTACCCTTTATAATGTTCCACATCTCAGTGATAACTGGTGCAAAGGTTGGATTTATAATTCAATCTTACATAACTCAGGCTCAAATTTTATTGGCAGAAATGTAAGTTGCATAATTACTCGGCAGCAGTTACACATTCTTGACACATTTATTCCTAGAGCTTGAACTCTGTACATGCATGGACACATAAGAAATTCCCCACTCCTGATGCCTCTTCTCTGGCTCATGGAAGTACATTTATGAAGCACGATAGATAGTTTAACTTTTATAATGTGGATGGTTTGGAGTAGCCAGGAAGAGAAACTAAACCTTCACATACTGAAATAATAATTTATTCCTTGGAGAGTTTTGGGCTGGATGTACAAATGCAAGCATAAAATGAAAAATTAATGTGGAAATTATTTGACTAGTTGTTTTGACTAGATAACAGATTTCTTTGGCATAACAAAGACAGATTCATTTTTCTGACAGTCTTGAGATGCCCTGCTTAACCTATATGAAATAAGCATTCTGTCCAAGTCAAATACCCAAGACAGATCACCAAGCTCTTGAAAGTTATTACCTTAAGCTTTCATGTCTGCTCTCATGATTCCTCTGCCACTTGAAGATTCCTGTTAACTTGCTCCTGGAAATCTCCTCCCAGCACATCTCAAGTTTAAAATGCTGCAAGAACGACATTAACTGAAAAGAAACTAAGAGGCCTGGGCCTAGGAATCAAAAGCCAATATAGCATAGATGATAGACATAATTTCTCTATTGACAGCAAAGGCTTGGAAGAGAAAGGAAGATGTGGGAGTTGAACGTCCCAATAAAGAGATGATGAGAAATGAGATTTAAAAGACATAACTCTGGTCTTAGATACTGGGAGGAGTGATGGATGCATGGCCAGGGAAGTATGTATAACCAGAGTCTAACTGACTTGGTTGAAAAACTAAAGAAGGAGAGGGAGACAGTCACCTTGATAAACCTATGAAAGTGGTACCTGTAGAGGATAAGTGTAAGATGAGAAGAAGAATAAGAGTATCGGGAGGGACTTAGTATTTTGTACCCATAAAATATTGGTGAGGAGAAGGAAATAACTGATAGACTTAATATCCTTATACTAATAATAACTGTCATTGATTATTTACTCCCTGCATATCACTTAAACTTAAGAACAATCCTTTAAAGTAGGTACCACTATTGCTTACATTTTACAGATAGAGAAATGAAGCTTATAGAAACTAAGCTTATAGACATTTAAGAAGCTGTGCGCACAAGGACATGCACAGCAGGTAAAAGGGAAGGCAAGGATTTAGATATGGGCAGTCTGGTCCAGGGGGCTTCTCAGGGGTCTTCCCAGGTGGCATAGTGATAAAGAATCTGCCTCCCAGTGCAGGAGCCACAGGAGACACAGGTTCAATCCCTGGGTCAGGAAGATCCCCTGGAGAAGGAAGTGGCAATCTGCTCCAGTATTCTTGCCTGGAAAATTCCCTGGACCCAAAGGAGCCTGGCAGGCTACAGTCCATGGGGTCACAAAGGGTCAGACATGACTGAGCAACTGAGTGCACACACACACAATGTGGCCCAGGATTCACACTACATCATATGGTCTCTCTAACCTACCGAGTGTGTAGTGTAAGCAAAGTGAGCTTGAAATTATACCACAATGTGATTTTTGAGACATGGTAGGAAGAGATTCCATACTGAAATACGGTGAGGGGAGAGCAAGTCCTAGTCCTAAATGATGGGCCTCTAATAAGAAGCCTGGGTGGTATTATATGTCAAGGAGCAATTCACATGAATAACCTATGGAAATGGGTTACATTTAATGGAAACACCGTATAGTGAGGATGAGTTAGAGAAGAAACAGCTTGCTTTGGGATTGTTAGGGGCCGTCTGCTCAGAAGGAGAACATTAATTACACATTTCTGACAGATAAAACTAGTACAGGAGTAAGAGCTGGAATTAATCATTGAATATAAATTATGTATATATAGCAGTACTGGGCTTCCCAGGTGGCACAGTGGGGAAGAATCCATCTGCCAATGCAGGAGACTCAACAGACTTGGGTTCGATCTCTGGGTTGGGAAGACCCATTGGAGTAGGAAATGGCAACCCACTCCAGTATTCTTGCCTGGAGAATTACATGGACAGAGGAACCTGGTGGGCTACGGTATACAGGTTTGCAAAGAGTCAGACATGACTGAAGTGACTTAGCATGCACACATTTATCCTTTTATTTACTTTGCTAACAGCTCTATATCTCATTAGCAGGCTTTAAAAACATGTTAAATTCTCTCTGTTCAAATAACTAGTAGCAGTTTAACTTCTGAATGGACCCAAACTAATAGAGAAAGCATTGGGAATGCTAAAGCCTTGAGTGAGCAGAAAATAGCAAAACATAAACAATTTTTAAAAATCCGTGGCAACCAATGGAGTTTTTAAAGGGAATTTCATGATCAAGAGGAAGAGCAAAGGAAGGCCAGATGTTTGGAGAGGATGGTAAAATGGCTGGTGTCATTTTATTGGAGGATTTAGAATTTAGGCTGGGGCATCAATGGGCAGAAATGTGCCAGAGGAAGTCATCCACTGGAAAGGTGTTACTCAGAGGACAGGTAGGTCTCAGGATCCTGAGGGGCAGTACCCATCCTGACTCAGAGTTCCCCAGTGCTCTCACCTTATCAGAACAGTTGTTTTGGGGTTTCTGAAGGGATCATTCTTCTTTCTTCCTCTTACTTCTCTAGTTCTGAGAGACCTGCTTTTCCTAGAAGGCTTTTCTTTACTGTGAATTGCATTCCCTAAAGGGGTCTCAGAATTTGCTCTTTCTGTGAGATCAAGAACGTCTTTGCTCCAACCCTGAGCTCTAGAAATCTATGTGTCCTCTAAACAAAACTCCAGAAATGTCACCCACTCTTGTACCTCTGGCATCTCAGACATCTGTGTATTTCCTAGGCACTATTAATACTCCCTGCTGTTTTCTGGAACTTTGAAAAGCCCCCGTCTAGGGTTGGCTAAACAGAATCCCTTCATAAAGTTAGAGTGTCCACCTCGGTCCCTGACTGGGGGTCCATCTTGCCCTTCTGTGCCAGAAGCCCTTTGAGGCTAGACCCACGGCACATCTGCCCTTGAGCTCACTCTTTTGGCTTTGGCCTTGAGAGTCCTGTTCCTTGCTCTGCACTCTTGGGTCACTTCCATTGTTGGGGCCAGGGCTGAGGGGCATTTCTCTGTATTTGTGAAGAAGTATAAACAAGCCTCTGTTTTCGTTTCTCTAGCCTCTTTAGGCTAACCTCTAATTATTATTTCTCATCAATTTCTTCCTTCCCCAAAGTCCAAGTATCCAAATGACAGGACTTAAGTTCTGTGACCCAAAGTTATCACTGCTGGAGATTTCAGCCCAGTTAGGCTCTTTGCACGGATTGCCCACAGATCCTCCCCAATCATCCCAAACTAATAGCAGCTGTTTCATCAAATCGACACAACCATGAGAGATAACACCATGCATTACAAACTGAAAAATAAATCCCACCATTGCCACAATCAAAAAGGCTTCCCAAGTCTCCCAGAACTCTTAGACACTGAGTAATCAGGACAGGAACTATCTTTCCTACCTTTTCTTCCTCCTTTTAATTCTTCTACCACTTGTTCCTCATCTTCTCATTACTTACATATTAAGACCACATCGTACCAGGTATTATATATAAGGCAATCAGGAGATGAGAGGCACTAGTGTATTAAAAGGAGACGGTTTGTTTAAAAGCACTATGTTAAAGAATGGCAAAGCAAACCCCACCCCACCTCTTTTTTATGTAACCAGGGAAAATTTATCAGAGAAGATAGGTCTGAGAAGTGAAAGCTGAGTGGCAATTGCCCCTTGGAATTTAGCTTAAGTTCACCCTTCCTGCATATGTTTTGATTTAAAATAATTACCTTTTGTTCAGCATTACTCTCAGCTCCCAATTCCTTCTGCTTTCAGTTCTTCAAGGAAGGCACCCCTGAGTACGGTGTGAGGGAGTCAGTTAAATTCAGACTTCTTGAAAACAGCTTGGTATTTTCAACTAAATCTAGTAGTGGAATGTGGGCTTAACTGGCCCCACCCAATTTCTCCCACCCAGATATTTTTCCTTTTTGTCTAGTAAAGTGTCATCTGTTCCCAAGGAAGAAAAAAAGAAAGAGAAAGAAAAATGTTAAAAAAAAAGAAAAATGTTTACTTGGGTTTACTTTAGGTTACACTCTAAACCACTCAGTTGATTCTGACCAAATTTAATATGCTCAGTACTGAGTTTTGATAGAGAAAATAAGGGAAGTATTTATTTGAAACTTAGAAAGTGGAGCTTTGACTTTCTCTATCCTTATTTGTAAGAACATTTTGGTCTCAGGCTACTGCTGTGCAGTAGATCTGGCCTTGGATGCATTTATTTCATTGCTAAACAAATACTACTGTGCCTTTTAAGTATGAGGTACGATGCTAAATAGTGTGAAGATACAAATTATGATCCACATAGCCATAGGCTGTGTGGATCACAAAAAACTGTGGAAAATTCTTTAAAGAGATGGGAATACAAGACCACCTTACTTGTCTCCTGAGAAACCTGCATATAGGTCAAGAAGCAACAGTTAGAACCAGACATGGAGCAACTGACTGGTTCCAAATTGGGAAAGGAGTATGTCAAGTCCATATATTGTTACTCTGCTTTTTTAACTTATATGCAGAGTACATCATATGAAATGCTGGGTTGGATGAATCACAAGCTGCAATCAAGATATTTCCAGGAGAAATACCAACAATCTCAGATATGTAGATGATACCACTCTAATGGCAGAAAGTGAAGAGGAACTAAAGAGCCTCTTGATGAGGGTGAAAGAGGAGAGAGAAAAAGCTGGCTTAAAACTCAACATTCAAAAAACTGAGATCATGGCATCTGGTCCCATCACTTCATGGCAAATAGAAGGGGGAAAAGTGGAAGTAGTGACAGATTTTGTGTTCTTGGGCTCCAAAATCACTGTGGGTGACTACAGCCATGAAATTAAAAGACACTTGGTCTTTGAAAGGGAAGCTATGACAAACCTAGACAGCATAATAAAAACTAGAGACATCAGTTTGCCAACTAAAGTTCATCTAATCAAAGCTATGGTTTTTCCAATAGTCATGTATGGATGTGAGAGTTGGACCATAAAGAAGGCTGAGAGCCAAAGAATTGATGCTTTTGAACTGTGGTTCTGCAGAAGACTCTTGAGAGTCCCTTGGACAGCAGGGAGATCAAATCAGTCAATCCTAAAGGAAATCAACCCTGAATTATTCATTAGAAGGACTGATGCTGAAGCTGAAGCTCTAATACTTTGGCCACCTGATATGAAGAGCCGACTCATTAGAAAAGACCCTGGTACTGGGAACAACTGAAGCCAAAAGGAGAAGGGGGCAGCGGAGGATGAGATGGTTAGACAGCATCACCCCTCAATGGACATGAATTTGACCAAACTCTGGGAGATGGTGGAGAACAGAGGAGCCCGGTGTGCTACACTCCATGAAGTAGCAAAGACTCAGACATGGCTTAACAACTGCACAGCGACACAGAGTACGATGCAGATCTTCCTCGACTTACAGTGGGGTTACATTCAGATATTGTAAGTTGAAAATATAGTTAATACACCTAACCTACCAAACACCATATGTTAAATGCACTTAGAACACTTACACTAGCCTGCAGTTGGGCAAAATTGTTTAATATAAGGCCTCTTTTATAATAAGGTGTTGAATAGCTCATGTAACTTATTGAACTCTGTACTGAAAGTGAAAAATAGAATCGTTGTGTGGGTACAGAATGGTTGAGAGTGTATCCATTGTTTACCCTCACAATGGCATGACTGACTGGGAGAGGTGGTTACGGCCACTGGCCAGCATCAGGAGAGTACTGGACTGCACATCACTAGTCTGGGGAAAGCTCAAAATTCAAAATTTGATGTGCAGTTTCTACTGAATACATATTGCTTTCATACCCTTGTAAAGTCAAGAAATCATAAGTTGAATCTGAAGTTAGGGACTATCAATATATCACAGATATTGCCTTCCAGGAGCTTATAAGTCAGATGAGGTAAGTACAAGAGATAAGATGTGAACATACACTGCTACAATGCATCACAATGAAATAACTGCCATGAAGTGGTGCAAGTAAAGTTCTGCAAGAGTCCAGAGAAAGGCGAGTCGCTCCTTTTCTCCAAGAAAGCCTCCCTGGAGGAAGAGGAGTTTCAACTACTCTTTCAAGAGAAAAGAGAGACAGGCCTTCCAAGGCTTAGGAAGGGCAGGAACTGAGAGGCTAGTCAAGGAGGGGGAGAGGCTCCTTTGAGAAAATCAAGTGATAGTGACCAGGAAGATGTAGAGAAAATATCTTCTGAAGAATTTTGCTCTGACAAGCTTACTGGGACTGGTTTACTTTGATTAAAGGTTCAGTTCAGTTCAGTCGATCAGTTGTGTCTGACTCTTTGAGACCCCATGGACTGCAGGGAAGCACGCCAGGCTTCCCTGCCCACCACCAACTTCCGGAGCTTGCTCAAACTCACATCCATCAAGTGGGTGATGCCATTCAACCATCTCATCTTCTGTCGTCCCCTTCTCCTCCTGCCTTCAATCTGTCCCAGCATCAGGGGCTTTTCCAATGAGTCAATTCTTTGCATCAGGTGGCCAAGGTATTGGAGTTTCAGCTTCAGCATCAGTCCTTCCAAAGACTATTCAGGACTGAATTCTTTTAGGATGGACTGGTTGGATCTCCTTGCAGTCCTAGGGACTCTCAAGAGTCTTCTCCAACACCACAGTTCAAAAGCATCAAGTCTTTGGTGCTCAGCTTTCTTTATAGTCCAACTCTCACATCCATACATGACTACTGGAAAAACCATAGCTTTGACTAGATGGACCTTCGTTGGCAAAGAAAGGTCTGCGTTTTAATATGCTGTCTAGGTTGGTCATAGCTTTTCTTCCAAGGAGCAAGCATCTTTTAATTTCATGACTGCAGTCACCATCTGCAGTGATTTTGGAGCCCAAGAAAATAGTCTTTCACTGTTTTCATTGTTTCCCCATCTATTTATTAAAGGTCCATCTAGTCAAAGCTATGGTTTTTCCAGTAGTCATGTATGGATGTGAGAGTTGGACCATAAAGAAATCTCTGAGTGCCGAAGAACTGATCATTTTGAACTGTGGTGTTGGAGAAGACTTTTGGGTGTCCCTTGGACAGAAGGAGATCAAACAAGTCAACCCTAAAGGAAATTAACCCTGAATATTCATTGGAAGGACTGATGCTGAAGCTGAAGCTCCAATACTTTGGCCACCTGATGTGAAGAACTGACTTACTGGAAAAGACCCTGATGCTGGGAAAGATTGAAGGCAGGAGGAGAAGGGGACAACAGAGGATGAGATGGTTGGATGGCAACATCGACTCAATGGACATGAGTTTGAGCAAACTCTGGGAGATAGTGAAGGACAGGGAAGCTTGGTGTGCTGCCGTCCATGGGGTTGCAAAGTATCAGACATGACTGAGCGATCAAACAACAGCAACAATTTCAGAGTAATTCAGTCAGCGTCTGCATATATAGGTGAACCTTCTATGCTTTAAATATCTCCAAAGCTTCCTAAAAAGAAATTATGCAGTAGGTCTTGCTCTGTCCCTCTCATAACCACCCCCATCCCCAAACACAAGTATTTCCTAATAAAACAGAATAGAATAAATCCTTAAAGCTAACTCTAACGAGGCAGGACCTCTGATTTTCTGCATTAAATATCTGACCTGAACTCTAAGCTACAGACTCACTCTCATCAGCAACATCCGGAGGTGGTCCCTGGTCTCGCTTCCTGGGCATGAGGTCAAAAGATTTGGGGCCCGAGAGCAGGCTTGATACTTCTTTAGCACTTTGCTTTGCCTAGAAAGTGACAGTTCTCAGTAACACCACACATTGTCCTCTTTAACAAAAATAGTTCTTAGGACTTCCCAGGTGGCTAAGACTCCATGCTCCCAATGCAAGGGACCCAGTTTTGATCCCTGGTCAGGGAACTGGATCTCACATGCCACAACTCAAAGAATCCCGCATGCTGCAACTAAAGTTGCCATATGCCGCAACTAAGACCCGACACAGCCAAATAATTTTAAAAAATAATTCTCATTACTATGATGTACAGTGAGCTACTACTAGAGAAAAAGTTTCCCACTGGCCAAGGGCTTAACCATGGGGCTTTGTTCTTCCATCTTTCTGTCTTGATCTTCCCCTTGTTAAAAGATAAAGTGAGGCATATTACACTTTTAAGAGTTTATTTGAGCAAAAATCGATTTGAATTGGGTACCAGCAAACCAGAGTGCTTCACCATTTATATTATAGACGCTCAAGTAGAGACTTGATAGAGAAGAGGCAAAAACAAAGCAATTATCTGCTTGACTATAGCTTAAGCAGTTGCCTTATTTGGGAACGTCTACTTGGTTCATTCTGATGGGTTCTCCTTAGGTTTGATTTCTTTACCTTGAGGTGTCTACAGGTTTAGGTTTGGGTTTGCTTAGGTTTGGCTTAGGTTAGGCTACTAAGGCATTAAAGCCACTTTAATCTAATACCCTCCTTGTTTAATTAACTTCCTTGGGCTTCCCTGGTGGTTGAGTGGTTGAGAGTCCACCGTGCAATGCTGGGAACTCAGGTTTGATCCTGGTCTGGGAAGATCCCACATGCCCCAGAGCAACTAAGCCCAGAACTACTAAGCCCGAGCTCTAGAGCCTGCAAACCGCAGCTACTGAAGCCCACGCACCTAGAGCCTGTGATCCGCAAGAGAAGCCACCGCAGTGAGAAGCCTGCACACCACAACAGAAGAGGAGCCCCTGCTCACCACAACTAGAGAAGACCCCATGCAGCAACAAAGACCCGTCACAGCCAAAACTAAATAAAGAAAAGAAGTAAAAAATAATTAACTCCCTTAAACATGGGGACTGCAGGAAAAGAAGGCCCATTGTTTCCTAGACCTTAAAATATCTCACTGCTTTTTTAAATGATAGCAAACAACTGATAAGATTGGTTATTTTTCATTGAATTTATTAGAGGACTATAAGCAGTTAAGGAAGGGATGCCCAGAGAAATAAAACCAGACATAGCTTTCTCAACATAAGAGAAGCCATTTTTGGCCTAAACTGTTCTGTGACTCAAGCCTAGTCATGCCCTTGACCAAGTCTCAGTAATTAATGATCTCTAGGGAACAAAAAAATGCAGAAACAAAGACTCTTATGGCACGAGAAATAACACTAGCAAAGATAATATACCACTTGTGAAGAGTCCCAGTTCTATTTCAAGGTAAAGATTAGCCTGAAACACTCAACCACACAAGATCAGCTGGAACGTAAAGGATGAGGATGTTGACCTTTACTGAACTCCTGACTTTAATTAGTTAAAGTTTGGTCTCTGCCTACTACTCAAACCCTTTCAAGAGTATGCATTTATCTTTAGCTTAAACTTCCCCAATTTTGCTGTCTGGGAAAACACTGCTTTGGGAAAGATCCCTGATTCTCCTTACTTGCTGCAAGTATAGTAAGAAAACCTTCCATCTCCCGTTCCTTGGCTTGATTGTATCTTTTGGCTCAATATCCCAGAGGTGAACCCAAGTTTTCAGGTAACAGGACTGCACTGAGGAAATTAACCAACAGCTTGAGGATCATATAAACACTCAATTTATGGATGTTCATTCTTCAGTCCAAGGGAACAGTGATTTCTGCCATGCCATAGCATAAGTAAATTAGATTTCAGTCATGAAATACTACATGATTGAAGTCATGCAAATCTCAAAAGGTGAATTCAACAGAAGGTGAGCAGAAATTAAGCTGCAGCATCACTGCAGATTATATTAGGATGCAGATATTTTAGTAACCATTAGAGCTTTCTCATCAGTTCCAAGCTATTATTTTCCAGCACACGCTGCCTGTTGCTTGTTCACTGATAAAATGCTGACTTGAGTGACTGCACAAACACAGAACATGTCCCTTTGGAAAGAGATGACCAACAAAACAAAATCATTTCACCAGGCCTCAAAGAAAGGAAGCTAAGTATTTGCTGGAATCTCAGGGAGGGAAATGAACTCCAAGCCCCACTCCCCTTAGAGTTTCACAGAATTGTCAAGAGCTGAAAAACTTCAAAGTATAACAAAACTATGGCTCAGTTTTAGAAATATAAAGCATTTGGAGTAACTAATTTGGCCAAATATTTATGTTTTGGTGCATAGTTGAACAACTTATCAGACCTTCAGGAATTCTTTGTTTTTCATTTTTGTGCTTTTATTTCCTCTCCTATCTCCTCCTCCCCTCACTAGAAGCAAAACACCCCTGGCAATGAAAGTTAAAGATGCTTCTCCATAGAGGCACCAAGCCAGGGCCTAGGGGGAGGGGGGGAGCTGATACCCAAAGCCACTGCCAACTTCAGTCTAAGCAGTAATTTTCCTTCCCCTTGATTCTCTTCTGGGAAGTTCTGGGAAATGTAGACGTCTCTGAGGCCTCCCAGGAGAGACACAGAAATCTTTCCCCTGATGGGCATTCCAACTCTCCTTGAATGATCTCTTATTGACAGCACTTTAAAAGGCTTCTGCAGAGAGGCTAGCCTTTGTGTCTGTACTAAAAGGGAGAAGTGGGCAGGCGAGTTCCCAGGAACTTCCAGGATTGAAGCACCAAACACTTTGCTTCTCTTTTCACTACCAACTCCTTACCCTTCACTGCCTGGGTCCACAGTTTCTCTTCAGTTCTAACCTTAAAGAAGACCGTTCCTTTAAAAGGAAGAAGGATAGGTGACACAGACTTTCTAACTCTCCGTGGTGACAGGGGTGAGGGAGACTTTTGGATAGCCTCAGCTGGAAATTGCGCTGACCTGGTGGACATTTGTAAGAAAGGATAGAGCAACCACTCTCTTCTTTGGTTTTGGTTTCTCCCTGAAACCACCTCTGCTCTCAGGGAGGCCTGCAGTGACAAGATGTGCATGCAAGTGTGCGAAGTAGCTTCCGTCGTGTCAGACTCTTTGTGACCCTGTGGACTGTAGCCCACCAGGCTCCTCTGTCCATGGGATTTCCCAGGCAAGAATACTGGAGTGGGTTGCCATTTCCTCTTTCAGGGGATCTTCCCCACGCAGGGATCAAACCCACGTCTCCCGCATTGTCAGGCGGATTTTTTTGCATTAGTTTCTTTACCTTGCTGGTGAACAACACCAGAGGTCCCAGGTGGGTCCAGACCAGCCCCTGCTATCAGAGCCCTACTGTTCCCAGACTCCACAGCCCACACTCATTCGAGCACATTCCAGGACATTCCACAGCTGGGAGGCCTGGAGCCTGGAATGTCTGGACGGGAAGGTGTCCTGGCTTGCTCCCCTCAACCCCAGTCACACTTCCCAAAGATCTCAAAGCACCGTCCAAGGGTGATCTCACTTTCTAACAGGCGTTTATTTAAGAATGTTCATCCCTATTGATAATGATGACCCTTCTTTGCATTTATGTCGCTTTGATTTTTTTTCACATAATCTGTCTAATGTAAGAACATCATATTGGAAACCAAGAGCGCAACTACTAATTAGATATGGAAACCCCTTTCCAGCACATAGGGTTGTGAAATTTAATATTGAGGAAGAATGACCCTTCCAACTTCAACCTTTGAAAGAAAAGTATGTAATGTTGGACCCAGACATGTATCATATATAATATGTATGTATATACACACACACATATATATTGTGTGTGTGTGTGTGTGTGTGTGTGTGTTTATCTCATAGTGCTGGTGCTGATGCGATCTTCAGAACTTCCATTTCCTTAAATATGAAATAGAGATAACACCTGCTTTATAAAGTTCCTATGATCTAGTGGTATTGTCTGGAACATAATAGACAATAAATGTTTGTTGATAAACATATGGGTGGATGAACTAATGTAGTCTTTCTGGACTTGTTTCCTTATTCTAAACTTGCCATGCTTAATTTACAAAGAAATGTGGAGGATTAAAGAGCATCAAGTGTTTCTGAAATGTTTTTGACACCTGAAACTAATGTAATATATGTCAATTATGTCTCAAATTTAAAGTGCTTTTGAAAAATAAAAATATGTGGATATTATTCATGAAGCTACTGGAATAGGTGGCCAGGTGTATCCAAACCTCATGAGTGTATTCTCTTATATGCAGCAGGCACTAGACAAGTTCCCACTGCTTACCAGAGAACTCTGCCCCTCTTGGTTCTTTGTACACCTTGGTCTCTATGTACCACTCTACTCTCCCTCAGTAAAATGATTGAGCATGAGGGCTTAAGGTTGGGGGTTTAAGAGCTTGCCTGACACTGTGCCCTGATTCCATCATTTACTAAGGAACTTGACCCCACTATGTCTTAGTTTATGCATAAAAGTGGGTCACTAGTAGGATCCATTTCATAGAGCTGCCATGAGGTTAAATAAGGGAATATATGTAAAACATTTAGAGAAACGCCTTGCATAAGGGAAAAACTCAGTCAATGTTACCTGTAACCATTGTTGATGCTATGATTATTAGGATCCGTTCATTAATGGAGCTTGTCTAGTGGATGAGACAGACTGTAGTGCAAAGCTGGAGAAATGAGTGCTAAACAGTGGTATGCTATGGATGCAAGGCAGCAGACCTCTTTATTCACCATCTTCATCACCTCCTCCATGGAGTCTCTAGTTCATCACTGTTCCAACATACACAGAAGTTTACAATTATAATTAAAAGACTTCCCTGGTGGCACAGTGGATAAGAATCACCTGCAAATGCAGGAGACATGGGTTTGATCCCTGGTGTGGGAAGATCCCACATGCCATGGAGCAACTAAGGCCATGCGGCACAACCACTGAACCTGTGTGCCACAACTCCTGAAGTCCGAATGCCTAGAGCCCTGCTCCTCAACAACAGAGGCCACTGCAGTGGCAAGCCTATACATCACACCGAAGAGAAGCCCCTGCTCACTGCAACTAGCAAAAGCCCTTGGAAAGCAGTGAAGGCCCAGAGCAGCCAAAAATAAATAATAAATGAAATTTTAAAATTACAATTAAAAATAACACCCCAGGTTTCATCTGAGGAGTACACAGCCTAATGTGTCTCATGATGGTCCCACGATGCTTTGATTAAAGCAGATGTTTGAGAAGCCATATCACACTATTGGCTCAAATCGAGCTTTTGGTTAAACAAGACCCCCAGAGCCATTTTACACCAACTGCCAAGTTACATATTCTCCATCTTGTATTTTTATAATTCATTTTTTGAGCTAAAAACAAGACCTTTCATTTACCCTTATTACATGTCATGTTGCTGGTTTTGGCCCAGCACTGCAGCACATCAAGATAATGAATTTTGATTCTGTCAGTGATCTTATATCTCATTTCTAGCCCCTCCAGACTTTTGTCACATGGTCAGCATACTTACTACATCCTCATGCAAGACACCAATAAAAATGCTGACCAAGACAAGGCTAAGAGAATAGCCCAATATTTCTGGAGTTGCAGAACACTCTACATACTTAAATGTGTCTACTAATCATCTGGGGTATAATTGATTAGGCAGTTTTGAGCTCATTGAGTAGTACCCCTATTTCATTACTTTATTCAAAAATGCTGTTGAGGACTTTCCAGGTGGCACTAGTGGTAAAGAACCTGCCTTCCAATGCAGGAGATGTAAGAGATGTGGGTTCAATCCCTAAGTTGGGAAGATCTCCTGGAGGAGGAAATGGCTGTCCACTCCAGTATTCTTGCCTGGAAAATCCCATGGACAGAAGAGCCTGGTGGGCTACAGTCCACAGGGTCACAAAGAGTCAGACATGACTGTAGTCACTTAGCAGGCACACCTTGTTGATATTAAGGTACACTGGATTTACAGTATCATTGAATATCATTTTAAATTTTCCTGGAGTGCTGCTATCTCCTTTGAATTTAATGAGACTATTGATGTCTATATCCAGATTGTCAAAGATGAACATAGGGCATATAGTTTAATGGATTATTTAAGAATAAAGTTATGCCATTTGATTATCATTCTTGTAGTCCCATTTTAGGTTTTTATTTGAAGGGTGCATTTATTATCTGCTGTAAAAAAAAAAAAAAAAGAATTCCCCAAACCCCAGTGACTTAAGACAATAGAAATTTATTTCTCACTCACAAGAAGTCATACAAAGTTCTCCTGGTTGACAGGCTGCTTTCCATGTGTAATCCAGGAAATGTTTCTTCCATGTTATGGATTCACCCTTTTCTTGGTCCTTGGAGTCCTCTATATTCAGCAGCTAATGGAGAGAAAGGAGAGATGATGACAGGTGCAGGGTTCTATGGTCCAGACTGGGAAGTAGTGCATATCACCTCTGCATATTTCACTGGTTAGAATTCAGTCACATAACCACCTCTACCTGCATGGGAAGTTGGGAAATGTGGTCTAATTATGTGCCCAGGAAAAAAAGGAAATGACTTAGATGAATAGCAAACCCAACTCTAAAACAGACAGCAGACATAATTTAGGTGGGAGCCACATATTATTCCAGATCAAATACAAAGCTAAACCTGTGACTAGAGGAGTTCAATGGGTTAAAAGTTAAAAGAGCCTGACTCTAATTCCAAGTCTACCATTTTTGGTTAAATACAGACTTGGAGAAAACACAGAACTGTAAGATTTCTGGGCCCATGAGAGCACAGTCTTAACTCATTTCATCCATTGCTGTAACCCTAGCCCTAGCCCAGGGCCTGTCATGTAGTTGGTACAATAAAGATTTGTTCAATTGTTGAGTGAATCAATGAATAATCTTATACGCAAGGACAAGGAAATCAGACTTTATGCGACAGACCACAAGAAGACCATTAACTGTTGTAAAGCCTGGAAATCTTGTGGTCACAGCAGCATTTTAGAAAGATGCATCTGAGAAATCATATCTTAGCCCGCTTGGAGGAAAATACATTGGGGGGGCAACTGCAGCAGTCTTACGGAGAAGGCTATGGCACCCCACTCTAGTACTCTTGCCTGGAAAATCCCATGGATGGAGGAGCCTGGTAGGCTGCAGTCCATGGGGTCGCTGGGAGTCGGACACGACTGAGCGACTTCACTTTCAGTTTTCACTTTCAGGCATTGGAGAAGGAAATGGCAACCCACTCCAGTGTTCTTGCCTGGAGAATCCCAGAGACGGGGGAGCCTGGTGGGCTGCCGTCTATGGGGTCGCACAGAGTCAGACACGACTGAAGCGACTTAGCCGCAGCTGCAGCAGCAGTCTTAGCATGAGGACTTAGGAGTATGGGGAAGAAAATATAAAGCACAGGTGCAAGGACTTCTGATTATGATAATATGCCAGGCTAGCATAACTTGGAAACTCTTCCTTCCTAAGTATATCTAGGGTTACAGGATAAAAAATATAACAAAAACAAAATTTTAAGCAAAGTTAAGACCGTAGGAAAGAAAAAGAAATCACAGAAGGAGGAAGAATGAAACCAAATAAGTTAGCATATGAACTGATGCTCCTTTTGCCCTCAAAACTGGAGTGAGTCACAGATCTTCACCAGCCTTGGAACCTGGATTTTATTAATAATAGACCAAGGATATAAACCTGCAAAAGATGGGGATGAAAATGAGACTCCCACAGGAAGCCAAGATCCTTGGTAGGCCTGAACCATCAGGGAGAATATTGACCAGAAAAAAAATTTTCTAACCAGCATAGCAAGATGACATGAAAATTCATTTGGCACTCTTTATGGAAAAGAAGTCTTTCCTGAGAATTTGAAACCCTGGAACAGCTCTACAAATGAATTTGTTTTTTCAAATTGCCCTACTGGAATGGCCCAGAAACTTCCAAGCCAAGAAATTAATGTAAAAACTGGTCCCTGTCTAGTAATATTTTGGGAGTGTCTGGCATAGGCAGTTATAAAAGACACGCTAGAGAAGCATTTAACAATTTAGAATACAGGTAGTTTCACAGAAATAAGCAAGTCCCACACGAGATGAGCTCACAATAAAAGAAATTACAAAACACTGGAGGGACAAATCCATCATGGGCAAGAGTCAGTAGAAATTATGAACCAGGACTTCCCTGGCGGTCCAGCAATTAAGACTGAGATTCCACTGCAGGGATGGCAGGTTCAATCCCTGGTTGAGGGACTAAGATTGTGCATGTTCCATGGCATGGTCAAAAAGTGTTTTTTAAAAAGAAAGAAAAAATACTTCAGACAACAGATTTTACCTGCATCACCTCCCACCTCCCATGGAATTGAGCTACTAAAACAATCTGAAAGAGAAAATGAAATAAGCATGCTCAAAATGATTGCAGACATTACAAAAGGAAAGAAAGAAAATGAAAGAAAGAAAGGAAGAAAGAGAGAGAGGAAGGTAGGAAGGTAGAAAAGAAGGAAGAAAGAAAAAGCAGAGGAACTGAATAGAAGGGAGTGGGGGAGAATGGATATATGTCTATGTTTGGCTGAGTCCCCTGGCTGTTCACCTGAAACCATCACAACATTGTTAATCGGCTATACTCCAATACAAAATAAAAAATTCAAAAGAAAAAAATAAAGAACTGAATAGAAAGCTTAGAAACAAAATAGTTATTGGAATTAAAAACTCAACGGATAGACAGTAGATTAGATGCAATCTACTGAAGAAGAATTAGTAAATGAGAAGACCAAGCTAAAGCAACATACCAGAATATAGCCCAGAGAAATAAGGAAATGGAAAACTTGGAAGGGAAGTGAAGATAGAAAAGGTAGCAAGCATGAGAAGTTTCAATTAAGTCTAAGAAGATTTCTACAGGAATTTCCTGGCCATTCAGTGATTAGGACTCAGTGCTTTCACTGCCCAGGACCTGGGATCAATCCCTGGTGGGGGGACTAAGATCACACAAGCCACGAGTCACAGCCAAAATTTTAAAAGTAATAATAAAACAAATAAAAGGATTTCTAGAAAATAAGGAGAGAGAAAGGTGCCAAGGCAATAATGAAAAAGGTAATGAATGGTGAGAATTTTCTAATTTGATTAAAAGAAAAAAAGAATCCTCCCAGTGAAGCAGCACATACTACAGTTTGCCAAGAACATCGTCTTTGGGATGTACCCTACCTCCGCACCATCCGGTGAGTGTTCTCAGGGAACTTAAAGCCACCTAGACAGAGTTGTTGGAGAAGGCACTGGCACCCCACTCCAGTCCTCTTGCCTGGAAAATCCCGTGGACAGAGGAGCCTGGTAGACTGCAGTCCATGGGGTCGCTAAGAGTCACGACTGAGCGACTTCACTTTCCCTATTCACTTTCATGCATTGGAGAAGGAAATGGCAACCCACTCCAGTGTTCTTGCCTGGAGAATCCCAGGGACGGGGGAGCCTGGTGGGCTGCCGTCTATGGGTCGCACAGAGTCGGACACGACTGAAGTGACTGAGCAGCAGCAGCAGAAGACAGAATTGTCATTAGCCAAATCAGATGACTCTGGCCAGGTGACATATTGTTTAGCTTTGTTCTTTAAGGGATGGAGTGTGGCAGTCATTTTGTCTCTCTGTACAAAACACATGATTTCTCTTTGAAGCATCTGAGGCTTAAAAAGAAAGGGAGGGGTCCTGCTGCTCAAAACCTCCGATTGCGAAGATCAGTCTGGGAGTGTGCAGCTATAGAGGAATAGCCTGAGGGGAGTGGATGGATAGAGCCAATGTGCATGTCTAAGCATTTTTCTGTAGCTCTACACTGTCAGATATGTATGTATACAGACAAAGAGTTTTAAGTACATAAACGTGCTGTCCTCTTTTGCTGGGTCACACCCCAAATTGGAATTTGAGACTTTCTTCAGAGGCTTTCACAGATCTTACACCTCCAGTAAGAGACTTTTGGACTTCATCCTATCTGTTCAGATATAACTCCCTTATTATTCCCTGCATTTAAGGGAAATATTTGGTGTGGGTTTTGATGGTGGTGATAGTGATTTTTAAAGCAGAAAAAGACCTCTGCCTTCACTTCTTTCCCTTTAACAGGCACATCAAGGAGAAGGATTTACATTACCATTTCCCATGGCAGGCAGCACCACAGGCAGGAGGAATCTAGAACCAAAACCCTTTGAAGAGGGGCTTTTTAAAAAGTGCTATCACTGGCAAAGTCCATTAATAATTCCAGGGAAATAAAAACAGAATCTCGGTAATAAATTCTGACCATTTTTCTCCTTTCTTTTCCTTTGTGCTTCACCTAGTTTCACTTGCTCATAGGGCGCCCTGTATAGAGACCTCACACGCTGCACTTCAGACCGGAGTTCGCAGGGCACATGGCTGCTCAGACGCTTTAGCTGGGCAGGCCGTGAGCAGAAGCTCTGCCCTCGACACTGCAATGCACGATGGTGGCGACAGGCCGTGTGCAGAGATTCTGCGCCCGGCACTGCAATCAGAAGCTTAAGGAGCACAGCCATGCAAGTTTGGAAAGCGTCCCCTTGAGGTCCTATAAGGCAGCCTCAGCCACAGCCTGTCTGGAGAGGTGTACTCTAGAGCACACGCTTGCACTTCTCTGGTCTTAGATCAGAGAATAAAGCTTTCCTGGGATTTCCCTGGCAGTCCGGAGGTTAAGACTCCATGCTCCCAATGCAGGGGGCGTGGGTCCAACATCTGGCCAGGGAAACAAGATCCTGCATGCTGCACGACATGGCCAAAAAAAGAAAACCCTAGCCCAAAGCTTTCCTTTGCTTCTGAACTGAACTCTGCCTCATTCTATTGGCTCAAAGGACACAGGAAGGTGGACCCTTGTTAGGTCCCAACCTGAAAAGGTCAGTAACAGTAGGACACTGTATCTACTCATTCTTCTTCATTCTTGGATCTTAAGTATGAGTAGCTCTTGCAGATTTCTGCTCAGTGTCCCTGTGGATTTTTTTTTTTTTCTTTTTTTCCTGTTGGTAAAGAGTCCACCTGCCAGGACAGGAGACTCAAGTTCAATTCCTGGGTTGGGAAGATCCCCTGGAGAAGGAAGTGGCAACCCATTCCAGTATTCTTGCCTGGGAAATCCAATGGATGGAGGAGCCTGGCAGGCTACAGTCCATGGGTATGAAAACAAGTCGGACACGACTTAGCAGCTAAACAACAAGCAAAGTAATCTCATCAGTTTCCCAAATGACAGTCATCAGCGTTCCTAAAATAATTCTCCGTAGTCTACTGCTCAGGGACCCAATCAGACCCCTCGTAAAATGGATCCCAGCTGTGCTCTCAAAAACCAGCTTTCAGAGGACCGTACAGAGCTTCCAGGTCTACACACAGCACTTCTCCAGCCCTGAAGCTCTCTCCCCTGAGCACCACACACTGCCTGACCAGGGAAGCAGCATGAACACTGTCTTACCTTAAATGAGTTCCTTAATTATTTAGTGGTTTCCTCTGAGTGGTTTGTTACATATCCCTACTTCCCAGCAGTGCTCAACCGCAGGCAGCCATGGAACTTCACAAAAAGTTTTAAATTCAGCTTTAAAATCCCTTAGGGCAATAGGATGGTGTGTAAATTAAGTCCCAGAAGCAGTCCAAGGGACATGATAGTATCTGGAATAAGGACAGAAAATTGTTTCTACTAAGAGAATCAGGTTCCACCTAGACACACACACACACACACACACACCCCAAGAGAAAGAGAGAGGCCATTCCTTTAGAAGTGTTTGACTGTTATTTAAATAAGTGAGCTATGTGATATGCACACACTCACCAGATTATATGCATATATGGTATTACCACCCAAGTTTAAGTTCTAAGGTTTACTTCAATATTTCACCCTTCTGAACTCAGTTATTCAAATATACTGAATGGTGTTTGTTAATGTGCAATAAGTTTTTCCATCAAGACTCTCCAAATAGATTAATGTGTCTAAATTTTGAATTATGTGCTGTGACAACATGACATGTCAATATTAAAGCACTTCAAAGAGACGCATTTGTGTTGCATCTATTTGACACCAAATATCTTAATGAAAGTTGAAAACAGTGAGTCACAAATGCTAGTTTTCTACATACCCAGATGGTTGGCATTGTAGGAAGTGTCTGGGTGGTACAAAATGATTCACTGTTAAAAAAATAAAATGAATAAGTTTTCTTATGAATTTTGGAAAGAAACAAAAACCTGGGTGCTTTGACAGGATTTTTAAGAAATAACTCTTCATAGGAAATATTTTATCTAATAATTGCCTTATTCTATCTGATGATACACAAAGCTCTAAATGTGTCCATTTTCTCTGTAAACCTCCCCTTATGCTATGCAGGCTCAAGAATAATTTGTTTCACTGTGTTATAACCAGTTTTGCTTCTGTAAGTCTCTGCTAATGTCACTGTTGCATATTAGTAGCTCTTTAAATTTTAATAATTTTTTAATATAAATAATTTTATATAATACTTTTTATATGTGATATTTCAGAAAAGCATCTACTTCTGCTTTACTGACTATGCCGAAGCCTTTGACTGTGTGGGTCATAAAAAACTGTGGAAAATTCTTCAAGAGCTGGGAACACCAGACCACCTTACCTGCCTCCTAAGAAATCTGTATGCAGGTCAAGAGGCAACAATTAGAACCGGACATGGAACAACAGACTGGTCCAAAATTGGGAAAGGAGTAATCAAGGCTGTATATTGTCACCCTGCTTATTTAACTTCTATGCAGAGTACATCATGTGAAATGCGGACTGGATGAAGCAACAAGCTGGAAACAAGATTGCCAGGAGAAATATCAATAACCTCAGGTAGGCAGATGACACCACCCTTTGGGCAGAAAGGGAAGAGGAACTAAAGAGCCTCTTGATGAAAGTGAAAGAGGAAAGTGAAAACCCTGGCTTGAAACTCAACATCCAAAAAATGAAGATCATGGCATCTGGTCCCATCACTTCATGGCAAATAGATGGGGAAACAATGGAAACCGTGAGAGACTTTATTTTGGGGGTCTCCAAAATCACTGCAGGTGGTGACTGCAGCCATGAAATTAAAAGACGCCTGATCTTTGCAAGAAAAACTATGACCAACCTACAGCATATTAAAAAGCAAAGACATTACTTTGCCAACAAAGATCCGTCTAGTCAGGGCTATGGTTTTTCCAGTAGTCATGTATGGATGTGAGAGTTGGATCATAAAGAAGGCTGAGTGCTGAACAATTGATGCTTTTGAACTGTGGTGCTGGAGAAGACTCTTGAGAGTCCTTGGACTGCAAGGAGATCAAACAAAAGTCCATCCTAAAGGAAATCAGTCCTGAATATTCATTGGAAGGACTGATGCTGAAGCTCCAATATTTTGGCCACCTGACGTGAAGAACTGACTCATTGGAAAAGACCCCGATGATGAGAAAGATTGAAGGCAGGAGGAGAAGGGGATGACAGAGGATGAGATGGTTGGAAGGCATCACCAACTCAATGGACATAAGTTTGAGCAAGCTCCAGGAGTTGGTGATGGACAGAGAGGCCTGGTGTGCTGCAGTCATAAGGTCACAAAGAGTTGAACACTCTGAGCGACTGAACTAAACTGAATATAAATAATTTTATATAATATGTTTTAGATGTGATATTTTATAATAATATAACATGCCAAGCTTATAATATATAAATTATATAATATAAATTGTTTATAATTACTATTATCTTTTGTGTGTAACAATTATCATATAATTTAATATAATGTAACAGACTATTGGGGCTATCCTGGTGGCTCAGTGGTAAAGAATCCACCTGCAATGCAAGAGCTGCAGGAGACTTGAGTTCAATCCCTGAATCAGGAAGATCCCCTGGAGGAGGGCATGGCAACCCACTCCAGTATTCTTTCCTGGAGAATCCCATGGATGGAGGAGCTTGATGGGCTATAGTCCACAGCGTCACAAAGAGCTGGACACAACTGAAGCAAATTAGCTTGCACGCATGCACAGCAGACATTATTAAGCACCCAATATGTGTATCACCTTAAAAGATTTATAAAATCTAGTCCTTGACTTCAAGAAGTCTATGATCTTACCAGAAAGAGGATTTTGAGTTCTTTGATGGTTTCTAGGAGAGATGTCTGCCCCTGAAGATTTTGAGTTTTTCAATGGTTTCCAGGAGAGATATTTCCCCTAATCACTCCTGGGTTCTTGTCCCATCCCTTATTCCTCCCTTTGGAGAAGTGAGTTACCATATGTAATTTCCAGGGTACAGACTGGGATGGGCCACTTACTTCTTGCCCATTCAGGAGCCCTGTCTTCTAACCCTGCCTGTGACTGGAGAGGCATCTGTCATGTTCTGGGGTTTCGTGTGTTAGGAAGACCTTTGTTGCAACACAGACAAGCACCTTTCTTGAGAACCAGTTTTATTAGTAATAAAATGTTGTTTTGATCTTATCTGCCACTGCTTCCTCTCTCTGCTTCACTTCAGAACTCAGGTGGAGAGGAGAAGGGTGTAATTTCATGGGGCCCCCTCCAGTCTCAACAAGGATAAGACTGGTAACAGGTAATTATAATACAAAGATCACACTGCGATCAGCACAGCGTGAGTTCCAACTTCGAGTGAGGTTGTTAGCAAAGGAACAGTCACTTCTGTCAACAGAATTGCAAAGAAGCAGGATCAGAGCGGGAACATCCATGCCAGGGGCCTCCTGCTTCAGAACTTCCTGCTGTAAGTTTATCAAGTATAGCCTAAAATTAATCAATTAATTTCATTATCACTAACTAAATCTATACATACCTGAGTTATTAAGTGATTTTGAGTTAGAGGTTTTTTTTTTGTTTGTTTCTTGCCACTGGCTGTAAAACTTTAGCATGTGAGGGACCTCCCTGGTGGTCCAGTGGCTAAGACTCCACATCTCCAGTGGAGGAGACCTGGGTCTGGTCTCTGGTCAGGGAACTAGATCCCGTATGCAGCAGCTAAAGATGCTGCATGCCATAGCTAAGACCTGACACAGCCAAATAAATAAATACTTTTTAAAAAAAATTAACATGTGATTGTGTGGTGGTGGCCAGAGTAAATAACTGGTAGAGAAAAAAGAAAAAAACTGATGGGAAATAAACCTAGAGAGGTAGTTTGGGGCTAGAGGCGAAGGATCCTACACATATTGTGTGTGTTTGGGTCTTTATGCTTTAGGCACTGGGCAGCCATTAAAAGTGACTGAGCAGGAAAACAGCCAGCTTGGACACGTGTTTCAGGAAGATGAATACAATAGGTGCAGCTCAGTGGGGTGAAACAGGAAGTAAGGAGGGAGACCTATTAGGAAATTGTGGCATTAAATAATGAGGGAGGAGGTCAGATCTTGAACTAGAGGGTATCAGAGGGTATAAAGAGGAAAGAAGAAACACAAAAGATACATGTTTTCAACAAATTGACAGAACTATCAGTTCAGTTCAGTTCAGTCACTCAGTCTGTCTGACTCTTTGCAACCCCATGAATCACAGCACGCCAGGCCCCCCTGTCCATCACAAACTCCCAGAGTTTACTCAGACTCATGTCCATCAAGTCGGTGATGCCATCCAGCCATCTCATCCTCTGTTGTCCCCTTCTCCTCCTGCCCCCAATCCCTCCCAGCATCAGGGTCTTTTCCAGTGAATCAACTCTTCACATGAGGTGGTCAAAGTACTGGAGTTTCAGCTTCAGCATCAGTCCTTCCAATGAACACCCAGGGCTGATCTCCTTTAAGATGGACTGGTTGGATCTCCTTGCAGTCCAGGGGACTCTCAAGAGTCTTCTCCAAGACCACAGTTCAAAAGCATTAATTCTTCGGCACTCAGCTTTCTTCACAGTCCAGCTCTCACATCCATACATGACCACTGGAAAAACCATAGCCTTGACCAGACGGACCTTTGTTGGCAAAGTAATGTCTCTGCTGTTTAATATGCTATCCAGGTTGGTCATAACTTTTGTTCCAAGGACTTTACTACCAATCAAATACAAGACCACCCCCCCCCCAAAAAAAAAAAACAGAGAAGAATGAGAGATTCTCCAACATTTTGAGCTGGTGTGATTAGAAAAGTCTGAAGCGACTTAGCAGCAGCAGCATAATACAGGTAACTATTGAGAATCTACTGTAAAGCACAGGGAAGTGTACTCAATGCTCAGTGGTGACCTAAAAGGGAAGGAAATTTTTAAAAAGAGGGGATATATGTAAATGTATGGCTGATTCACTTCTTTGTACAGCAGAAACTAACACATCGTAAGGCAACTAAGTGTGTGTGAGTTGCTCAGTCGTGTCCGACTCTTTGTGACCCCATAGACTGCAGCCCCCCAGGCTCCTCTGTCCATGGGATTCTCCAGGCAAGAATACTGGAGTGGGTTGTCATGCCCTCCTCCAGGGGATCTTCCCAAACCAGGGATTGAGCCCGACTCTCCTGAATTGCAGGTAGATTCTTTACCATCCGAGTCACCACTATACTCCTGTAAAAATTATTATTTTCTTTTAAAAAGAGAGAGACTAGGATGGCAGGTTAGCCTAGGAGGCTGCTCCAAAGGCAGGTAGAAGCTGGGGAGGTAACATCAGAACCACAGAAGTCTAGGTGGACAGATGGAATGATGGAGAGACAAGGGGGAGAGACCAGATGCTAGAGGTGACTGTGGGTCAACAGATAACAACAGTGCAGTGGGACCGAGAGGGTAGGATAGGTGGGTGGGGGCTGGGTAAGCACTGATTTCCTGTGGGTATATGCACTCTACATCTGGAAATCTCCCCACTCCACCACCTTCAGTCCCTCCCTGGCCCTCCCCCACACAAATGCCAGCTTGTCTGACATAAAATCTTATGACTCATGAAAGCCCGATGTCTAATTTAATTCTAAAATTGCCTTCTACATTGCTGTTTGTAACTTGTGTTGTTCTTAAGTATGGTATTACCCAATGTTTTAATATTATTTTTTAATTCTAAAGCATGGATAAGGCCAAAAAATTTATAAATAGACTAATTCGCATTGCTTGTTTCTGTGTTTCCTCAAAAGAAAGGATGCTGGATAGAAGACATTTTTGAGATATAATATGTTATCAGTCTGAGTGCCCTAAGTCTGGGTGTTTCAAGAAGCTTAAATCATGGTGCAGTGCTCACGCTGCTACTTGTAAAGCCTATTTCTGCTGATAGTACCTGACTCGCCTGCCAATGAGCAAAGAACTAGAAAGTTGGAGTTATTGCAGGATGGTTTTGGCAGAAGCTTTCCTGTTTTTCTCCACCATTGTCTGGTCTGGGTGCAAAAACTGAAGGATTGCTTGAAGTTCTTTTGCTTTATTTCTCTTATCTTCTAATGTTTCTGGTTGTTTGATTTTTATTTAGAATCAGACACTCTGGATGCTCTAGGGTAGGGAGGGAAAAGAGACCAAGAGAACCAAGATGTGATTTGAATGGAGTTTGAATTCGGACTTTTCTGTGAAATGGATGTGTGCATGCTACATTGCTTCGGTCCTGTTCTACTCTTTGCAACCCTAGGTAGCCCGTCAGGCTCCTCTGTCCATGGGGATTCTCCAGGCAAGAATACTGGAGTGGGTTGCCATACCCTCCTCCTCCAGGGGATCTACCAGACCCAGGGATCAAACCCAGGTCTCATGTCTCCTGCATTGGCAGGTGGATTCTTTACCACTAACACCACGTGGGATGCCCGAAAGGGATAGTTCCACAGAACTGAAACTCACTATTTACTTTAGAGGTAGTAAAACCCCCAGCAGAAACAAGAACAGCCACTTCATGGCTTCCTGTCTGTGAATATTGTGCTTGTGTGGTGCTTCGTGAATTCATCTCTCCAGTGAAAAGGCTGGACAGTCCACAGAGACTGCCATCCTGGCCGTTAAGTCTCCCATCTGACTCTCCATTTAATGATGGCTCCAACAGCTTTTATTTCTCTCATCAGCAACTGGCCTCACTGTTATACATGTTGCTGACTTTGCTTCCCACAGGCAGCAAATCATTTTCTGTGCCTCTTTAGCAGTGTTCAGAGAGTTCTGTGTAATAGTCCCCCCTCCCTCATCTTTGTCCTTGGACCTCAAGATGGCAGGCAGAGTTTGCTGATTTCATCAGAAATGCAAGTAGTTGGGGACTTCTTCAAGAAGGCAGATCCCTGAAGTCAGAGCCATCGGCACAAGACGGCAAAGGGCCTCCAGCTAGAAAGAAGGCAGACCCTTAGCCATGGGGCGATCTGTGCTGTCCAGGCCCCTAGATCTGTCTTCCTTGTGTCCCAGAGTTCCCACCTGGACTCAGGCCTGCCCTGCATGTGCGGTGTGCTGTGCCCTGGACCTGGGCTCCCTTCTCCCTCTTCTCAGCACTTAGCTGCCCCGCGTCTTGTTCAGGTCAGTACTCCCTTAGGTGAGAGGCAGCCACCAGTCTAGCACAGAGGCCAGGCAGTTGCAGAGCAATTCCGGGGATCTGAATCACAGCTCTGCCATTCACTGTCTGGGTGCCCTTGGGCAAGTATGCGTGACTTCTCCGACCCTCCCTTTCCTCATCTGTAGAAAAGCTGCAATAATAATACCCCCAAGATAGGACTTCATGGATGATAGTGACTTAAACTGCACGTGAAGCACTCTGTTGTTATTGTTAGGTGCTCAGTCGTGTCCAACTCTTTGCAACTCCATGGACTGTAGCCCGCCAGGCTCCTCAGTGCATGGGGTTTCCCAGGCAAGAATACTGAAGTGGGTTGCCATTTCCTTCTCCAGCGGCTCTTCCTGACCCAGGGTTCGAACCAAGTCTCCTGCTTTGGCAGGCGGATTCTGTACCACTGAGCCACCAGGGGAACCCAGGGCAGTAGTGCCAAGTAAGTGTTAGTTAGTGCCGGAAAAACTTAGGCCTCCAAGGTGTTAAAAGGGATTATTGTTTTATGTGTTGTCCCTTCTATGTTTTTTTTGTTTGTTTTTGTTTGGTATTTTAGTGAGAGACTTATGGAAAGTGTCCAGGGAATTAACTTTAAAGGACAGAACTATAGTGACAATGTAGAGATCCTCCCATCACTCTTAAGTCATACTAATGCAGCTTTTAAAAACACTGGTTAGATATTCCCTACTACTTCCTTTTAAGCAGGGAGAATCCAGGCTGGTGGTGTGGGGGGTGGGGGTGGGGAAGCAGACTGCTTAGGAATCATCACGGATTAAAGACATAATCCAGGAAGCAAGTTGGACTAAACCAGAGTTAAAGTCATTCTCTACAGTAAATATCAGAGCACAAAGGAAAGAATGCATTTAACTGCCATTCTCTTTTTAGATTTTATTTTTCCCATCCTCAGTACAAAGGCTGGTAGCCAATAGGATGTCCATAGAGTAATGGACATGTTAGTAAGAAAATCACCAAAAATGGGAAGTTAATAACACCGACTTAGATGATTTACTTCAGAAGGATCATTCACACATCTCAAATACATGTAACCATGACTAAAATGTATTCATTAGGAATAAAAAACAAAGGTGGGCTTAGATGGGTGAAAGCTGGATTCTGAAGAGTAGAAGTTGTGTCAACAATGCTAGGGCTTCCCAGGTGGTGCTAGTGGTGAAGAACCTGCCTGCCAATGCAGGAGATGTAAGATGCAGGTACGGTCCCTGGGTGGAGAAGATCCCCTGGAGGAGCGCATGACAGCCCACTCCAGGATTCTTGCCTAGAGAATCCCACGGACGGAGTCAGACATGACTGGAAAGACTTCACGCATGCACCAATGCTAAGGCCCCCCTTCGCTCTGCACTCATGGCTTGCCAACATCAGTAGAATCTGAACTCATAAAATGGACTTGGTCGGTAATTACTATTATTATTACTACTGTCATTACTACTTGGCTGTTCAGTTTCTGCACCCTCTTCCAGTTTTGAGACAATTTCTTTTTCTCTTGATGCTTTCTGGGGCAGAAGCTGAAAACTCCTGTCAGCCTCCCTAGCAGCTGGGACTCAGACTATGGCGAAGCTCAGTTGTCCGATGCATCCGTGGCAGCTTTTAGCTAGTGGTCCAAAGAAACAGGACAAGGAGCGCCCCTGTTGTCAGCTGGCAGCTGCAGACTCCACGATGTGGACTTTCTGGTTACAGCAGCGTCCGGGGAGCCCCAGCTGCACATGCGCCAGGTGACTTCAGAGGGTAGATTATGATGTCCAGCGAACGTTATCCTCACTAGATGGGCTCTGGAGCAAGATTTTGGCTGTGGTCCTGGCTGCTGCCAGATCTCATTTGTTCCTGATCAATTTCTAAGCCTGGTTCTAAAGTCTGTGAAATACACAATATCCTTTTATTAAATTTTTTTTTCACTTAAATCAACCACATCTGTTTCAGTTGTTTGCAACTATAAAACCCTGACTAATACAACTGGTGAGACAAGTTTTTTCTATGATGGCTGGGACTGCTAGCCATCTGCCAATTTTCTCCATTTCATCTTTTGGTTGTAGAACTCAGGATTTCAGCTGCATCCACAGCAGCATCACGTCTTGACCGTAGGTCCTGAACTGAAAAAGTGAAAGTCACTCAGTCGTGTCTGACTCTTGGTGACCCCATGGACTATACCATCCATGGAATTCTCCAGGCCAGAAAACAGGAGTGGGTAGTTCTTCCTTTCTCCAGGGGATCTTCCCAACCCAGGGATCGAACCCACGTCTGCCACATTGCAGGTGGATTCCTTACCAGCTGAGCCATAAGGGAAGCCCAAGAATATTGGAGTGAGTAGCCTATCCCATCTCTAGTGGATCTTCCTGACCCAGGAATCGAACCGGGGTTTCCTGCATGGCAGGTGAACTCTTTACCAACTGAGTTATCAGGGAAGCCAAAAAAACAGAAAAAAAGGATGTATGCTAGTGCTACCATCTGTGTTTTCTGGGTCAGTTCAATCGATTGATTTTTCTCTTCGTTATGTATTTCCCAGTCTTTTTGCATGCCTGGTAAGTTTTGCTTGGATGGTAAACACTGTGAATTTTATCTTGTTAGGCGCTGAATAATTTTGTATTCCTATAAATATTCTTGAACTCTGTTACGGGATGTGATTAAGTTACTTGGTGTATTAGTCTCCTGATGCTGCTGTAATAAATTACCTCCAACGTAGTGGCTCAGAACAATAGAAGTTTATTCTTTACACCAGAAGTCTGAAACCAGAGTGTCAGTGGGGGCAGCTCCAGGGGCTCCAGGGGGAGATTTCATCTCTTGCCTCTTCCGGCTTCTGGTGGAGCCCAGCATCCCTTGACCACATCACTCCAGTCTCAGCCAGGCGTCTTCACCTTGCCTTTGCCTCTGTGTGGCTCTCCTCCTCCCTCCTTCTTTGATTTATTTATTTTTGTTCGCAGCTAGGTCTTCGTTGCTACGTTTGGGCTTTCTCTAGTTCTGGCGAGTGGGGGATACTCTCTAGCTGTGGCATATGGGCTTCTCACAGAGGAGGCTGCTCTCCGGCGGTTCACTGGTTCTAGAGTACACGGACTTCGGTAACTGAGGTGCCTGGGCTTAGCTGTGGGATCCTCCCTGACCGGGGATCAAAGCTGAGACCCCTGCATCGGCAGGCAGAGATTCTTAACCGCTGGACCATCTGGAAAGTCCTGATTCCCTCTTTTAAAGACACTTGTGGTGGCATTTGGGGCCTACTTGGATAATCCAGGATGGTCTTCTCATCTCAAGATCCCTAACACAGTCACACTTATAAAGATCCTTTTTCCCAAATCTGGTAACATTTCTAGGTTCCAAAGATTAGGACTTTTATCTTTGGTCCCCCAATTTATCCCATTACATTAGGAAATGATCTTTTTATGTTTGGTTTTAGGTTTTGTTAGGTGGAAGCAGAGTAGCGTTTAAGCTAGAATTCATTTTGTCCCCTACTGAGGCGGAACTTTCTGAGACTTCTACTTGACGCCCTGTAAATGAGAAGATTTTCTACTCTGGCTACTGTAAGAGGAGCTCTTTCTGCCTCTGGGTGAGTTCTAGAGAATTTTCCTTCCAATACTCTCAGGCCTTGGCTAGTTTCTTCACCATGTAGTGATCAACGCTCAGATGAGACCAGGTGGGGGTTGGGGTGGAGGGGTGGTGATGGGGGGGCCCTCGGCAGATCTCCAGAATTATCTCCATGCAGCATTCTCTTTCCCGGTGCTCCGCCTGTGAACCCTAACGACCTGGGCTTCTCGGGACTCCCAGCTCCACTCCACTCCCTCCACTCTGGATTTTCCCATCTTGCACCGAGGTCTGGGACACCTTCAGAGCTCACCTCCTTTGTTTCCTCTCTCTCGGGGATTGTTGCCCTTTGTTGCCTGATGTCTTACACCTTGAAAACCATTGTCTCGTATTTTGTCTTCTTGTTGTTGTTGTTTGGAACAAGAGGATAAAACCAGTCCCTGTTACCCCATCTTCTCTGGAAAAAGAAAGCCCCATTTAAAAAAAAATAAAAATCATGGGACTTCCCTGGCGGTCCAGTGATTAAGAAAATGCATTTACACTGCAAGGGGTATGGGGAACTGTTTGGGGAACTATGATCCCACATGCTGCATGGTATGGCAAAAAATAATTTTAAAATTAAGAAATATAATTAGCCTCCAACTAATAAAAAAATTTAAAAAAAAAAGACGCAAAAAAAAAATTAAGAAATAAAAATTAAAAAAAAAAATCATGACCAAGTGTGCCCTCCTCTTCCCCTTTCTCTTTTCTTTCTCACTGGAATATGGGTATGATGGTGGGAGGTGGAGCAGCCCTCATGGACTATGAGGGTAAGAGCAGGCTGTTGAAGTTGATAGAAAATTGAGATGAAGGGACCTGGGTGCAGCTTTGCACTGCCTGTCCAGACTCTTACATGCAGAAAGATATATTTGCTATATTGTTCAAGCCATTGTGTATTTAGATCTCTGTTTTTCTGGTACCCAACTAGTAGAATTATATACAGAACATCACAGAATCTTCTCTTTTTGCCCTTTCTGGCTAAGGGACTTGAAAACTGATCCAGTCTTTTGCTGGTGCCTCTGGGCCACAGCAGCAGCCTATAGAAACACCCTCCTCAACAATTCAAAAATAATTTCCAATGGGAATCAGTGCACATGCACGTCTGTGTATACCTGTGTGTATATGCATGTGTGTACTATATAGAGCAACAGTCACTGTACCTTATTTTTCTTCTAACAAAGTTTCTAAGCAAAATAATATTTAATACCTTTTTATGATATCTAACTCCCAGTCTAGGTATCATAAAACTGTAACCTGTGGCCTAAATCTGGCTCATCACTTGGTTTTGTATGACCTGCAAGCTAAAAATGGGTTTTACATTTTTAAATAGAAAATAAAAAAGATTTTTTTGACATGTGAAAATTACATGAAATTCAAATTTCAGCATCTACATATAAAGTTTTATTTGAACACAGCCTTGCACCTTCATTTATACGTTGTGAGTTCTATGCTTTACTGGCAGAAATGGATTCTTGAATAGTTGTAGTTCAACAATATTGGATTGTTGAATAGTTGTGACAAAGACTATATGGTATGCAAAGCATAAGGTACATACTATCTGGTTCTTGGAGAGAAAGTATGTTGACCCCTATTTTAGTCCAAAGAACACTTTTTTAAAAAGAAAGCTCCAGCTCTACCACTTGATAGGCATATAGATGGCATTGGTGTATGATATAAAGAGGACAGTCATACAGAGCAACAGTAAGTGATAGACACTAAGTCCGCTCACAGCATGTAACCAATAGTGAGTTCATACATCACTGTCAACAGCTGATGAGCATTGCTGTTCCCCAGGTATTTCAGACCATCATGGAGCACACAGCCTAACCAAGATTTTCTACTCACTCAGGCTACCAGATTCGGAATTAGACTCTTCTTGAGGTTTCCCCTCCACCCCCCACCTCCAGAAAGAAAAAGGAGATTCATATTTAAAAATTTTTGTTTATAAAGAGTGTATGGGAATACTTCAAATCCTCGGGATTCAAACTGACCAAGAGTGCAACCATACTGTAACGATAACTGTGCCTGTCTTCCTGACAGAGAGAAGCCTCTTGCTTCTGTCTCATGCTTTATTCCATAGGTCAAAAGTTTTGGATTGTTGACTAATGAGAGAGAAAAATGCTCATTATGTCACTGACTCTACCCTTAGTATGGTTCTAAGTTAAACACCCCTAAACTGTATGATCTCTCAGGCTCTTGTTTGCGTCCAAGGGAGGAGTAACACCCATCAAGCACTAACTGTTAGACACAGGAGGATGTCAGACTCAAGGGGTGATGTGAAAATCCTGTGGACAGGAAATTAAGGAATAGTAGAACATTATCCTAACCATCCCACTTTTGAAGGCCTCTCTGAAAGAGATAGGAGCACTGATTATGAAACCAGATAAAGCAACACTGTTCTCAGCAGGATTTGGATCCCGTATGCAATGTAGGAGCCAAGGAGACAGGGTCCTCCTTCCGTTCCATTGCAGAGAGGGCTGTGGAGGTGTTATCTGTCCATCTCTACATCAAGAATCAAAATACTGGATTGAGGGAAGGTTCCACCCAGCACAAGCAAGACTTTCTCTGAGGCCTAGAGAGGAGCTGGCCTGGGCTCTCCACACAGACACCCAGATCAGGGCAGTAGATCTGGAGGAGGGTGTCCGAGGAGTCAGTAAGAGAGGACAGGTGTGTGCAAGTCGGAGAAGCAAGATGTAGGCCAGCCAACCTCATCACCCTCAGAAGTGGAAGAGATCAGGTTGGCCACTGGGAGAGGGAGGTGACTGCCCCCATCTCTGAGACTCCCTAGTCAAAGGGAGCTGACTGTGGCTTCAGAGAAAGAAGCAGCAGCAGGGACTTCCCTGGTGGTCCAGTGGCTAAGACTCTGTGCTCCCAGGGTCAGGGGCCCGGGTTCGATCCCTGGTCAGGGAACTAGATGTCACAGGCTGCAACTAAAAGACCCTGCATGCTGCAACTAAATATCCTGCTGTAACTAAGACCTGACACAGCTAACTACATACATAAATAAATATTTAAATTAAATATTTAAAAGAAAAAAAAATAAAAGGAAAGAAGAGGGAGAAGAAGCAATCCTCCTGGAGGGGCACGAACCTTTATCTCAGCTCGCTGATGTCCCCGCCACAGACGCAAAGGCTGATAAATATCCTTAAAGTTGACCAACCACGGCTGAAAGTGGCGCAGGAGGTGGACAAGAGGAGTGATGAGCGCCCCCTGGAGGCCATAACTGCCTACAGCCCAGAGGCATCCAAGATTGTTTGGAGCTGATCTTTCTAACACTCTTGAGGTGGACTGAGTCCGTTTAACAAGCAAGGAAACTGAGGTTAAAAGGGGGATTTAGGGAGACCATGGGGTGTAGTGGAAAAATCCCAGGCTTTGGAGTCAAACAAACCTAGGTGATTTAGCCCATTACTGACTATATGAAATAACCAAGCTACCTCAAAGTGTTAATGTAAAAATAAAGTGAAATCATATTGCACGTGTAAGACTAGCATTAAGTCTGGCATGTAGTAGGTGTGTGGTAATTTTAGTTAATTTATTTTCGTTGTCCAAGGTAACAGCGTCAGTGAGCAGCTGCAGGAGCTGGGGTCTAACCTTGATGTTCCTGATCCAGAAGCCCAGGCATTTGTCCCTTCATGATGACTTCCTCTCAGCTTCCCCTGATAATAAAACCCAGATTCTCCTTTAAAAGAACTTTCCAGCTAAGCTGGTTCATCTTCACATCTAAAAAATAAGATGGTTCCCAAACAACCCCTTTTTAGGGCTAGAGTGCTGCCCTTCCCCACAGCCTCCACACTCTCACCTCCGGAGAAATATAAACACTCCTTGATGAGGGGCTGGAACTCAGAAGGCTGGCCAGCCTTGCCTTTCCCAATGATTTTTTTTTTCAGCTTGCAAGGGAAACCCTTGAAGGGAACCCCTCTGAGCAGTGAAGTCCATCCCTTTTATGGACAGATTTGCTTGCTGCCGCAGAGCAAACCCTGAGCAAATTTTTTTGGCATGCGCAAGGCTACAGATCTCTTTGTCCAAAAGGCAAACATATTTCTCTGAATTCATAACAGCAACTCAGTTTTAAAGGTTTTCCGATCCCGTTGAATGCCTCCTCTGTCCAGACATTCTCAAACTTAATAAATAGTAAGAGGCTAAAACTGAAAAGGAAGGTCTCCCATTTACAAAAACGATTTGTCCAACTGGCTACTTCCAAACTAGGGTCTCTCGACCTGAGCACTGTTGAAATTTTGGATGAGGCATTTCTTTGCACTGTGAACATTCAGCAGCATTCCTGGCCTCTACCTATCATGTGCCAGGAGCACCACCTCAATCTACCCGCCAAGTTATAACAATGAAAAATGTCTCCAGACATTATCAAATGTCCCTGGGAGTTAAAGTCACCCCTACCTGGAAACCGCTGCTTTAACATACCTGGTGTGAGGTTTAAAATGTGTTTTAAGCCTCTGGCTTTTAACCTTTCCTTCCATACCAGACAACTCAAATCATTAGTGAGCCAAATGGGAATTCGGGGAGGAGGTGCCAAGAATGGCTGGATGTAAGGGTGCCGCGAGCAATGTGTTATACAGCACAATATAGACGTAAGGTTACTTCAAACTCAATGTCAGGACAAGAGGACAGGGTAGGGCGTTGAGCCAAAAGGACCTTTAACTACTCATTAGATGAACAAAGCATCTCTGAAATATGAAAATCCCAAGACCAAGATACAGTAACTGCATAGGAATTTCAAAGTACTCAGAGTGCATTTCACATGAGATCTCATTTAATCCCTGTTACTTATAAAAGACGTAGGTGTCATATGTTTTTATAGAGGGAACCAAAAACTTGAAAAGGTTAAGTAATTTATCCAAGATCAGTCAGATGATAACTGGTAGAGAGGGGCATAAGACTCAGAGCTGACTAGGGTGAGGTGTACATGCATGCTAAGTCGCTTCAGCTGTGTCTGACTCTTTGTGACCCTATGGACTATATCCTGCCAGGCTCCTCTGTCCACGGGATTCTCTAAGCAAGGATACTGGAGTGGGTTGCCATGCCCTCCTCCAGGGGATCATCCCGACCCAGGGATCGAACCCATGTCCCTTATGTCTCCTGAATTGGCAGGTGGGTTCTTCGATAGTTAATATTAGAGATCAACTAGTTTGGAGAAGGAAATGGCAACCCACTCCAGTGTTCTTGCCTGGAGAATCCCAGGGACTGGGGAGCCTGGTGGGTTGCCGTCTATGGGGTTGCACAGAGTCGGACACGACTGAAGTGACTTAGCAGCAGCAGCATCAGTGTTCCTGTTTGACCAAGGATTTCAATACATCAGTTATTTTAATTATATTGTTTGGGTTGCTCATATTGTAATATTGGAACAGAGGTCAATTTAGCCTTTTTCATTTAGTCTTTTTCCCCATCCTTTCAGGTCAAGCAGCCCAAATGCTGGATTTGTCTTTTGGATCAAATACAACGCCTTATTCTTCTAACTGCAGCCATTTCTAACTGACTCCCTCTTCCCTTGACAGGTTAGACTCCTATGCCTCTAGAGTTACTACTGCCCCAGACACTTGCTGGTTCTCCGTTTGATGTCTCTAAATCCTGGGCAGCTGGATGCTCTGATATGAACCCTCCTCTGGAAATTCAGTCCCAGTAGTTAATTGCAAGTCCTGTTTCCTATATTCCAAGGAAAGTCCATCTGCCCTTCTAGTATTTATCTTTCTGCAAAACTCACCCACCCACCTCTAGAAGGTACTGTGGATCAGTGGAAGTGAAACTTGAGAAAATAAAAAGGAAAGGAGGTCAGGAATGGAATAAGAAGTAGGAAAGCAGTGAGGAAAGAACAATACTGAAGAATACACAGCACGGAATTAGAAAGAAGAGCACACTGAAATCAGAAGATTAGGCGGGGGAAGACTAAGAGGGGGAGAGTGGTCAACAGACACGAAAGAAAGAGATGAAGAGGAACTTAACTGGAAGAAAGGAATAAATAAAGAGAAGTGAAAGTCGCTCACTCATGTCCGACTCTCTGTGACCCCATGGACTATAGCCTGCCAGGCTCCTCGGTCCATGGAATTCTCCAGGCAAGAACACTGGAGAGAGCAGTCATTCCCTTCTCCAGGGAATCCTTTTTCGACCCAGTGATCGAACCTGGGTCGGCCCCCAAAGCCGTCTTTGTGACTGTTAACTTCCAGTTAGCTTTTTTCTCCCTTCAATTCAAGAATAGTTGACTTACAATATTGTGTTAGTCTCTGATGATTTTTTAAAATTGGTACATAACATTATATAATATTTCAAGTGTGCACTGCTAAAATACAACATCTGTATATATTATAAAGTGATCACCAAGAAAGATCTAGTTACCATCCATCATTATACGATGAACTCATGCATTTCATCTACCCCTACCCCTTCCCCTCTGGTGACCACCAATCTGCCTCTCCGTATCTATGAGCTTGTATTTTTTTTTTTTTGTTTTCTTTTAGATTCCACATAAAAGTGAGATCATACTCTATTTATCTTTCTCAATCTAACTGATTTCACTCATATAACAAAATCTATTTGTTTGGTTGAGAATGGTGAGAGAGATTTCATTCTTTCTCTGGCCAAGTAGTATTCCATTCTATACACAACACCACATCTTTATGCATTCATCCACTGATGAACACTTAAGTTGTTTTCATATTTTGGCTATTATAAATAATGCTGCAATGAATATGGTTACTTTTAATTTGAATATTTGCTTGTGAATACATGGCAAGATGTCTATGCACAACTCATATAGCAAAAACTTCCACTTATTATAACAGAACCCAATCTTTCTAGATTATTAAATTAAAGCCAGAATGGTTTAGCTACACTCTAATTTTGGGCTTCCCTGGTGGCTCAATGGTAAAGAAATCACCCACTAATGCAGGAGACCTGGGTTCAGTCCCTGGGTTGGGAAGAACCGCTGGAGAAGGGAATGGCAATGCACTCCAGTATTCTGGCCTGGAGAATTCCATGGACTACATAGTCCATGGGGTTGCAAAGAGTCAGACACGACTAAGAGACTTTCTCAATTTTGGGAGAAAGATGCAGAATATAAAAGCTACTGTGAGGGATTCAAAGAAAAGCCCCATGGTGGATCTTCAGTATAGATTCACACACAGGTATTGCCAAATAGTACCCCCATGACAAAGTATTGAGCTGGCTTTCCATAAATCACACCAGACAAGTGGCCCCTCTACTATAAAATCTTACTTCTGTGATCAAAATAGTTTTCAAACAACTGTCTTAAAGATCCATTAAAAAGTTAATAGTTGCCATTTGTTGATTGCTTACAGTTATCCCTACAGCGATGCCATAAGGTGAGGACCATCATCCCCACTGGTAGGGATGAAGACATTATGGCCAAGAAAGGGTGAGCAACTTGCCCAGGGTCACACAGCCAGTCACTGGCGTTGGCTCTAGACCCCTCAGTCTTTTCCCTAAGCTGTGTCTAACCCTCCCCTCCTCCCAGTCCCCCTTTCCCCGACGCTGCCATCTGGTTACATTCAATGCAGTTTTTGCTAGAGTAGAACAGTAAACTCAGAAATTTTTACCCAGAAAGATTGAAACAAAATCATGCTTTGTGCTCAATTCATAGAATAGTAGAATTCCAGGGCTGGTAGGGACACCAGGTCATGAAGTCCCCCTGTCTCTGTTTTCGCAGATGAGTTAAACCAGGCTCAGTGAACTGAAAGGCCCAAAGTCACTACAGCTAACTAGGAAATTAAGCCAAAAACCCCATTCTTGAAAACATCTTACTCCTGAGCTTTTTCTTGTGACCCTGAAGGCACATTCTTTTCTCCCAGAGGGCTGCTCTGATGCTCTCACGCCAACTGTGGGGGCTATGGAGCCTCCCAGATGTACCATTTTGTGTCCCCCTGGGGTGGGTGAGGGTGTGGGAGGAGTAGCCCTCCGGGTTGTTGGGGTGCATGTTGGGAGGAGTTGCAGGAGGCCTATTTGGCAGACGGTGGCTTTGCTAAGAAGTTATGTGGCAAAAACAAAATCAGCAGTTCCCAACTCCTTGGTTGATACTATTACTTTTATAATCTATGGTTCCCTTTAAATATAGTGTAACATAACAGGCTTATAATTCAAAACACATTTGTACAAAATGTAAAAGACATACCGTACAAGCCCATGAATATAAGAAGCAATGTTCCCTTCAGGCATCCTATTGAAAGCAGGCAATACTTCAAACAATCTGACATTTTTTGTCTGTTTGCTTTCACACTTGGCATTATCCACTCACTGCTGTTTTCCTATTGATCAACTGTTAAGTTTTGCATGGGTCCTCTTGCGGGTATGTGAATGCATGTTAAGCACTTGTTTTCTTTCAGGACAGACATTCCCCGCTGTGCTTTTCCTGGATGTGGACTATTTTTATTATTTACTTTATGTTGCCATGGAGACGGGGAGATTCCCAGATGTTAAGAGTTGGAATCTAGGGCCACAGGAGACATTTATCATTGTAATTCGTATGAAGTAGGCTCTTGTTCTCTGTGTCTGCAGAGCTGAGTGTTTATTTTAATAAAGAAGTTGCTAATGAGGACTCAAGCCTAATGAATAATATGAAACTCACCTTCACCTCTCCCACACAACAGTGAGTGATCTTATTACAGAGCAAGATGGGGCTCCTGACAACAGAGATGAGCAGCTGTCAGGCTTTTCCCCTGTAGGAAACAGAAGGATGCATCAGAACAAGGAACCCATTTATCATTCTTTCACAGCTCCCTTGAAGAAGGGAAACTTGCCCAATTTATTGCAACCATGCTCTGCCAGGAAACAAAGAACCCGGGGGTGGGGGACTTAACAGGATGCCACCATCATCACTGATAAATGTTTGCAGAATATCAGTGAATGAACTGTGAGTCTGAACAAAACAAAATATGGTGGGCAATGCGTACAAGGCTATGTGCTAACATCATACTGTTTAGTTACTACCCGGAGTGAGAGTTAAATATAACAGCAACCTTGATTATTTTTAAGGCTCTGTGAAGCTCAAAGTGAATTGAAATAGAAATAAAAACAGGGACAGAAAAACTCCCTGCAGTTATCTTGGGAGATTGATCCCAAACATTTTGGGTTTTGTTTATTTATTTATTTATTTATTTTTAATTTTTTTTTTTTACATTTTGGGTTTTAAACAAGTGCCTTACAGATTTCATTTTCCTGAGGGTCAGCAGTGGTAACTGGTAGTTACTGTCGCTCTGTCCAAACCAGATGTGGTCCTTAATAATTCCCTTCTGCACATAGGAAAGACCATTGATGCCTACAGAAAACAAAGCAGATAAACACCCAATAATGACAAAAGACTGTCCTCACTTTATAATATTCAAGTGCATCAAGGAATCACTCCTAGTTGTCCCCTTCAACCACCAAGACCTCTTGCTTGATCCCCTTCTCTCACTTCTACAGGACTCTGATGAACTGCATTCCTCCTCTGCCCCCCTCTCCCTCCCCCCTGCTGTTTTCTTGGACTCCTGAACTTGACCTTTTGGCTCCCTCCAGGCTTTACTTGGGTGCTCTATTTGAGATTTTCCATGGATCTCCACCAAGTTCCCTTAACCAGCCCCTTAGTCTCCTCCTGTTCCCTTGTTTCAGGAAACCCCAGTCCAATATTTGCTCTCTAAAAATATTAGGACATATATCTTCATCCTATCTGTCTGCCCTCTTTCTTTTTCCTTTCATTTTCACTCTTTCTCCACCTCACCCTTTCCTTCTTGTTTGAAGCTCACATCTTCTCTTTAAACAATCATTTTTCCTTTCCCAGTTAGCCTTTGTAACTTGGTTTGAAAATTAATACTTCTAGAGCTAAAACATTACAAGAGGTAATGGTAGCAGAAAGAACATAGGCCAAATTTAAGACTTTAGTTTCCCTATTTACTAGCTTTAGGATATTGGGAAAGTCCTTAACGTTCCTAAACCTCAGTTTCTTCATTCGAAAAATGAAAATAATAGTCTACACTAAGCAGAACTGTGAAGCTGGCATGGAAAAAAAAACCCTGGTAGATCCTTATTAAAAGGTGATTCATTCATTCAATTGAACTAAAAGATTCATCTGGCAAGTATTATTCATCTAGGTATGACATCTAAGTAATGGCAACAATATTTTCAGAATGTAAAAAATCCAGATACAGTTGTCAAGAACTATGAAGAGTCTGAGGTTTTACCCTTCTTACCAGCTAGCAAGTTGGCCTGGTACATTTGTGTGAGTGCTGACAGAAGGCATAAGACTTCTGGGTCAGAAACAAGGGACTTTGCTTTTCCTAGCAGTGTATGTGTGCTTGTGTGTGTGTGTTTGTGCACGCACACAAATATGCGTGTGCCTGCATTGCACTCAGTTGTGTCCGACTCTTAGCAATCCCAGGGACTGTAGTCCACCAGGCTTCTCTATCCATGGGGATTCTCCAGGGAAGAATACTGGAGCGGGTTTCCATGACCTCCTCCAGGGGTTCTTCCCAACCAGGGATGGAACCCAGGTCTCCTTCATTGCAGGTGGATTCTTTACCGCCTGAGCCACCAGAGAAGCCCAGAGATTCTGTAACAGAGAGCAGTAAAGCGTGCCTGCTTGTTGCTCTGGGAGATGATGCCATCCGTACATTCCAAAGCTCTTTACTATACAAATATCATTGAAAAAAATAATCTAGAAGAAAGTCAGTGCCTCTGCTTATAGAACATCCAGAAATGCAAGAGACCCATGGAGAATTGTCTCCAAACAGAACAAACTGTTTGTCAAGCATTTGCCTAATCCTAGTGACAAATGGACAGAAGACCCTGGTGGGCTAAAATCCGTGGGGTCGCTAAAAGTTGGACACGATCGAGTGACTTCATTTTCACTTTTCATTTCATGCATTGGAGAAGGAAATGGCAACCCACTCCAGTGTTCTTGCCTGGAGAATCCCAGGGACGGCAGAGCCTGGTGGGCTGCCGTCTATGGGGTCACACAAAGTCGGACACGACTGAAGCGACTTAGCAGAAGCAGCAGTGACAAATGGACAGCGTATTTGAAATTTGAATGTAAGTTCAAGTCTCTTAGGTCCATCTGCACTACAACAGAATTTATATTAAACAATGGAAGACTACTAATTGTGACATAAATCTGAACAGTAATTTACTACAATTTAAAAAGAGCTGAAAGCCAAGATTCATGCATTTCTAAGTACAGAACAAGTCTTACAGACCAGCTTTATCTGGACACTTATCTTGGCTCCTATCTGAGATACATCATTGTATTAAAGTTTCCTTACTTTCCCATGAAATAAAACCATAGATATAAACATGTAATTTATAGCAGCAGTATAGTGAGTAGGAAATGAAGTTCAGGAATCAACCTGCCTAGGTTCAAAATTCAACTTAATCACCATAGAGCAGCCTGGAGGATTATTTAACTTCTCAACTTTATCTTCGCTTCTGTAAAATGGAGATAATGATAGTGTTTCCTTCATAATATTGATGAGTGAATAAAAGTTTTAGTCCATATAAAGTGGTTAGAATGATATCAGGCTTCAGTAAATGTTCGCTATTTTTAACAATGAATATTCACACATTCCTTTGGAATAGTCTTCTTCCTCAAGTGCCGGACTTTTAAAACTGTATTCAGTCTAGTATAGTTCTGAAACCATTTATCTCAGATTGGGACTTGAACCTATGTACCGGGACTCTAATCCATCCAAAACCCGTGATCTTTCAACTGAGATCACAAATCTGGTTTTAAGACCTAATGAAGTACAGGTTCTTGATGTCTCACTGCAGAAAGAAGTCACTGAGAGACAAAGTTAGGCCGTCACAGAGACTGAGTGTGGCCTCAAAATGTGTGTGATTAGCTCTTATGGAATGGGTAATTTCATAGGCTAATGAGTGGGAGGGTCATTCCAACTATTTTGGAGAAGGGGTGGAGGTTTCCAGGAATTGGCCCACTGCCCACTTTTTGGTCTTTGATGGTGGACCTTGAAACTATCATGGCAACCCTGGGTGTCATTTAGCTTGCTAATGTGTTACAGTGAGCGTATACTGATGAGCAAACCATCTCATCTGCTGTCGCCCCCTTCTCCTCTTGCCAGTCTTTCCCAGCATTAGGGTCTTTTCCAGTGAGTCAGCTCTTTGCATCACTGACTCAATGGACATGAGTTTGAGCAAGCTCCGGGAGATAGTGAAGGACGACTGGCGTGCTGCAGTCCATGGGGTCGCAAAGAGCCAGGCACGACTGAGCCACTGGACAACAACAACAATACTGAGGATCAAGGTCTAGTCGAAGTTGATTGTCTGCCATCTTGGACCCATTTGATTCTAATCAGTTTATATTGTGTCCTCTGGCTGAGTCATTCTTTCAAAGGTTGTGCCCTGCCCCCTTTCTTCCTGTTTCAGTTATATGTAAACAAGAAGGAAGACAAATCCATACCAAATAAAACATCCACCTTTCCTGAGCATTCATTCAGTTAGTTTCAAGCTTTACTTCTATTCCAAGAAGAATGTTCTTTAATACACTTTATTCATATACTTAAGGGAGATGAAGAGAAGAGAATTTATGGATTCTTATCTGGAAATAATCTGTTAGTATTATTATTTTTGTTTGTTTGTTTCTCTTAGCTGTAGCCCAAATATGCTATTTAATGACTAAATTGGTAAAGTCCAAAATAAGAGTCTTTCTATTTATGTTTTCTTAGTCTTTTTAATTCTTGAATTCTCCAAAGGCAATCAGCACAAAAATCCTGAGGCTCGAGGAAAATGTTTTCCAATCCACTAAACACATACTACCCTAGTTATAATTATCTGTACCCTCTTTCGCCTGGAGCTGGAAGGGCCTTTGCAATCATGGCTTCAAACCCTTTGCTTTGTGGACAAGGAGCCCAGCCAGCAGAGGCAGACGGAGCCCCATGAGGGAATGGCGAAGCTGTGAGCTGGGTTCCAGCGCTGTCTGATGTTCTGCATCACACCTTTCCTTCTCCTCACCACTTTCTGTTCCCTTATGTCTCCTTCCTTCTCAGCATCAAAGCAGGTCAACTTAGTTTGTATTGCAGGAAATGTGTTGATGAGATGGACTGAGTAAAAATGAGATGTGTTTCATTTTAGTTGCTTGCGCTTTGCCTGCAGTTGTGAGCAAGCTGACCAGGTTACTCTGATTTCCCAGTTGGGCTCTTTCAGCTTGTTAAGACTACTGTGGTCCTCAAGGAGGTGCCACAATCTGGTTTACACATGATGTTACACACTTGTCAAAACCCAAAGAACGGACAACACGAGGAGTGAACCCTGCTGTAAACGATAGACTGATAGTTAACGGTACTCTATCAGTATTGGGTCATCCATTTCAACAAGTCTACCGCAGTCAAGCAACATGCGAATACAAGGGGAAACCAGTACTGCCAGGGGAACTAGAGGCATATCAAGGAACTGTGTACTTACTCCTCAGTTTTTCTGTAAACCTAAAACTTCTTAAAAAAAATACAATCTGGGAATTCCCTGGGGATCCACTGGTTAGGACTCCATGCTTTCACTGCCAAGGGCACAGGTTCAGCTCCTGGTCAGGGAACTAAGATCCTACAATCCGTGCAGTGTGACTGAAAATAAAATAAATCTATTATATCTATTTAAAAAAATCTACAGTAGTCCGTTCTTGTTATATATGAGAAATAATGTGGTAATGGAGTTTCTTTACCACTGGAAATGGCCACGAACAAACAATACCAGTAATATCTCATCTTATTTGGCTTCTGTCTTTGGTATGAAAAAGCAAATTCTAGAACTCATTAATCATATTGTTTAAATCCAACTTGGAAGGACACAATGTAAATACTATTTCTTAATAAAATTGACAATTTGTGTGGCACTATTCAGTGTGGTTCCTGGTGGCTCAGATGGTAAAGAATCTGCCTGCAATGCTAGAGACCAGGGTTTGATCCCTGGGTTGGGAAGATCCCCTGGAGGAGGGAATGGCTACCCATTCCGGTATTCTTTGAGGGCTTCCCAAGTGGCATAGGTGGTAAAGAACCCGCCTGCTAAACCAGGAGACATAATGAGACACGGATTTGATCCCTTGGTCGGGAAGGTCCCCTGGAGGAAGGCATGGCAACCCACTTTAGTGTTCTTGCCTGGAGAATCCCATGGACAGAGGAGCCTCGCAGGCTATAGTCCATAAAGTTGCAAAGAGTTGGACATGACTGAAGTGACTTCACAGACAGCACACAACGGCTTTAATGGGGAGGGAGGTGGGAGGGAGGGTCAGGATGGGGAGCACGTGTACACCCATGGATGATTCATGTGAATGTATGGCAAAAACCACCACAATATTGCAAAGTAATTAGTCTCCAATTAAAATAAATAAAAAATAAAATAAAATGAACTGTTCCTTCTGACATCTTTCCCTGCCATTGTGTTCATACCATTCCTACAGATAGCTTATATTTTTGCCACTCTCTTTGAGGGTTTGTTAAAAACTGGTCTAAACACCTTAAAATTTCTTCTTTGTGTACATGTCAAAAGTTTTTAAAACTAATGCATCTTTCTCATATTTGTCTGCATGAACTTATAAAACAAAGGCAAGAAAAGTAGTGCTGTCTACCGGATCCATGAAGATTTTGAAAAATCTTAATCTTTGAATTAATTCACCAAGCACATTGGGTAATAATTCTTGAATTTTGCACTATACTCTTGTCAGACAATGGTAGTGGTTGAATATTGATAGTAGCCAGTTGCCTCCTTAGTAATGGAACGTTTAACGAGGTTTCCCTGATGGAACATTCCATTCTGTCTCTCAGAGCCCATCTACTTTGAGTGATGCTGCATGTGAATTTTTATTGTCAGATTTAATTTTGGTGTGTATTCTGTTTTCTAGGAACAGAAATCTCAAGACTGCAAGATGTCAATAGCCCTCTTTTTATTCTCACTATATTCTGTTTCAAAATGCCACTGTAACTTGGCAGGCATTGTAGAACTATTTTGCAAATTTTTACTGCATGAAGTACATCCAGTAACTTTTAGCACCATAAAAGGTGAACCCCAATGACAAATAATAATTACTCTTCTTCTTGTCTTTCAATGACTTTATGAGATACATTTCCAGACAGGGCCTTGGTTTTCTGGAAAGATGCTTATTCTGGTCAGAGTTGTCATGATTAGCTTGATCCTTTTCTTATTATATATAAAATTATTTCATATTACTATGGAGGAGATGCTGAGGCTGAAGCTACTTTGGCCACCTGATGTGAAGAGCCAACTCATTGGAAAAGACCTTGATGCTTGGAAAGACAGAAGGCAGGAGGAGAAGGGGATGACAGAGGACGAGATGGTTGGATGGCATCATTGACTCAATGGACGAGTTTGAGCAAACTCCGGGAGACAGTGAAAGACAGGGAAGCCTGGAGTGCTGCAGTCCATGGTGTCACAAAGAGTCAGACACAACTTAGTGACTGAACAATGACAACAATGGGGGAGATAAATATAATTATAAACTCTCTCACAGACATAGATACATACGTGTGTGTGTAAGTCGCTTCAGTCATGTCCGGCTCTTTGCGACTGTATGGACTGTAGCCCGCTAAGCTCCTCTGTCATTGGATTCTCAAGGCAGGAATACTGGAATGGGTAGCCATTCCCTCCTCCAAGGCCCAGGGACTGAACCTCATTTCTTATGTCTCCTGCATTGGCAGATGGGTTCTTTTACCACTAGTATCACCTGGGAAGCCCACAGATACATATATATATATATATAATATTTGTAAATATGAAGATTGAAAAGATAAAGCAATTCATTAAAACCACAATAATATGATATTATCATAATGCAATGCATTAAATGTCCACTTGTTATTGTACAACTGATTTCCACTCCATGAGGAGAGCACGTGCTAAACACATGCACATAAGGCTTGCTCAGCATTTAATGAAGCCTGGTCACTCCCATGTTAGTGGAGGGTAGGCACTTGTAATAATTTACCCGAGGAGAAATGTACAGGCCTGAATTCAGGAACAGAAAGGAGCAGAGCTACAAGCTCTGTTCAGAGGAACATCTATCCATGAGACATCCAAATATATACATACACATAGACATCAAGAGAAATGCTATTTCCAGGTCTGAATTAAACCAAGCTCACCCAGCAGTATGAGTCACGGTAGTGGTGGTCCCAAATATGCTAAAATCTGGTGCATGTCAAATTAGAGCGTGTGTTTATTATCATAGTTTCTTTTTTTAAATAGTTGAAGTGTGTGTATTTTAAGAAGAAGCTAGAATTCTACATTTATGGAATCTTTGCAACCAGGCATATGTTTGCTCCATGGATAACATATGATAATACAGGAATGAAATTGACCCAAATGATCAGGAAAATGAAGCCCCCTCCCCTCATTAGGCAAACATGAAGCCACAACTGGTGCCATGCAGAGATGCAGAGGAAGAAATGGTCTGAGAGAAGGAGAAACCTGAATAGAGCAAGCTCTTCTCCATAGAACTTCTCTGTGTGAGAAGCAGACAGAGACTGGAAGAGGAGACGTCCAAAGATCTGGACAGACCCTGCCAGAGGAGGAGAAAATTGTCCAGGAGATGTAGGATGACAATGACTAGCCATTTCTGTGGTTGTGCAGGACCATGTCATGGAGCTGGAATGTCTTCTGCTCCAAACAAGCCCTCGTAGTTCAAGCCATCCCTTCTCTCTGCTGTCTGGAGTCACTTGAAATCCCTCCATATACATTTCTGTTTTGTTTTTTTGTTTGTTTGTTTGTTTTTGCTTTATTAGGTCGGATGTGTGCCTTTTCCAAACTAGTGTTCTGTGAATCATCTGTCCACAGGAAAAAAAAAATAATTTTCCCACCTGGGATTGTTATTAAGTTAAACTAAATTAAATGAGTTTCTTTACTGCAGAATATCAAGTCTTTACTTATACTATAATGTTTCTTGGGAATTTCCAAGGGAGGATATAATATGTCATGTTTCCCACACTCATTCAGTTGAGAAATAAATTCTTTATTGAGCACTTGTAACTATCTCCCCAATCTCATGTTCCGGAGAACACGGTCTGAGGAATACCGCATCTCCTGGAGGCCTCTGCTCTCAGTCACATTCACAGCCGATCCTTCACCATTCTGTCCACATCTCAGGAAACTGGATGTTGGGGAGCCAAACACATAGTCAACCAAACTCCTTAAAAGGAAATTGTTTGCTGTGGTTATTTTCCAGGTGAGAAGGAACAGGCCTGAGGTCAGATAAGTTTGGATTAGAGTGAAAGTGAAAGTGTCAGTTGCTCAGTTGTGTCTGACTGTTTGGGACCCCATGGACTGTAGCCTGCCGGGCCTGTCTGTCCGTGGAATTCTCCAGGCAAGAATCCTGGAGTGGTTTGCCATTTCCTTCTCCAAGGGATCTTCCTGACCCAGGAATCAAACCTGGGTCTCCTGCATTGCAGGCGGATTCTTCACAGTCTGAGCCACAGAGTGGAAATTAACAAATCAGTGTAGGCTCTAGGCAGGCATTCAGAACAACTCCCAAAGAGACGTGTGTGTGTGTGCAGGGCGCCCAGGGAACAGGGGCTGAAAAGACGGTGAGAGGAAAGTGAACACTAATGTCACTTACTTCCCAGTGCTGACCTGCTTGGAAGTAATTTTAAGAAATCTCCAGAACTTTATGTGTCAATGTCAAAAAAGGGTTTAAAGATCCTTTTACCATTTTGTATCCCTCGTGATATATACCTGAGTGCCTTGCATGTGATAGATACTCAATGCAGTCTTAAATGAATTTCATGAATGAGCGAGGGCACATGATGCTAGGCCAAATAAGAAAAATAAAGAAGCAAAGTTTACTTTCCGGCGTGTTGTCTCCTGTCTTGGGTTTCAGTGTCTTTCTTCTCTTCTTTGCTTCTATTATGAACACTTCCCACTAAGACATGCCTGTCTGCTGTGTGCTGCGCTAAAGTGCCTTAGTCTTGTCTGACTCTTTGTGATCCCATGGACTGTAGCCCGCCAGGCTCCTCTGTCCGTGGGATTCTCCAGGCAAGAATACTGGAGTGGGTTGCCATGCCCTCCTCCAGGGGAACTTCCCAACCCAGGGACTGAACCCATATCTCTTACATCTCCTGCTTTGGCAGGTGGGTTCTTTACCACTTGTGCCACCTGGGAAGTCCCAGGAAGTCAGAAGATGTGCCTGATTCCACCTTAAAGCGCTCTTTTTTCAGGGATAGGTTGTTATCTTGATACAAGTCAAATCTTACTTAAAAGACTCTCTGACTCTATGGTGGGAAGGATCTCTGAGCATCCGTCTCCCCAGATCCTTGCAATATCACCACAAAAGAGAAAACCCACTCTTAAATGAACCCTAAGGAACCATAGAATGAACATGATAAAATGATAACCTATCATCTTTTGGATTCTACTTTCATTCCAGAGTACCCTCCAGGTATTGTGCCAGATGGAATGTTTTCCAGGGGACATAGCCCCTGTGCCCTGGGCAGGAATGTGACTACTTTGTGGGTGACTCCAGCATATGCCAGGAAAGCATGCCTGTATCCAACTGAAACCACAAGGGGGAATTCTAGTGGTCAGGATGTAATTAGCCAGCAATCTGAGCATTCATCTTCCTGGTCCCATCTCTCCAACCGCTCTCCAACTGATCCATAATCAAAGCAGAGCGTTACGGCTCTGCCAAGACAGATTTCAGACTAAATACTTTAATTTAAAAAGAAGATATTGTTGGCCAGACCTCCAAGTGATGTAGATGAGAGAGGTGTCTGATGAAGCAAAAAGGTTGGGGGAAAATGGTAAGAGATTTGGGCTTGTTGCTTGATTTTAAGTAAACAGAAGAGGAATACTTCAGGCATTAGGTCAAGGATTAAACAGAGAAAAGGACAACTAGAAGAGTCTTGCCTTCAAGCCTCCCTTGGAGCTTTCTTTTCTCCTTCTTCCCCTCTTTCCTGTCTGGTCATTCAGTTGAGCAGGTGCTCACTCCTTTCCTCTCCCTTTGCTACCTTCCTCTTTCTCTCCCTCCTTCCATCCCTTCTTCTCCTTTCTTTCACTGGTACTTAAGCACCGGGAACTGTGTTAAGCTACAGAGACAAACATGACATGGCTTATGCTCTGAATATATCCAATACCTGCAACTGCCCGCTTTCCTCTTCCACTGACTTTATCTGAACATTCGAGTCCATTTACCTTTCTCTGTTTTTCCTACATTTTATATGACAGCCTGTATTAGTTATCACTCTCCAGAGAAAAAATCAATAGGAGATACACACACAGACACACACACACACAGACACACACACACACACAGACACACACACACACAGACACACACACACATGCTGTATATATTGACCCTTGAATAAAGGCAGGGGTTAGGGGCACTGAACCTCTGCACAGTCAAATATCCGTGGATAACTTACACTCAGCCCTCCATACATGAATTTCCTTTGTATCCATGGTTCTGCATCTACAAATTCAACCAACCTCAGTCTTGTAGTGTTTACTATTGAAAAAATATCTGCATGTAAGTAGACCTGCACAGTTTAAACCTGTGATGTTCAACATACACACACACACACACACTCATATATATATATAGTTCTCTTTGAGAGATTTTTAGGAATTGGCTCACATGATTATGGGAGCTGGTAAGTCCAAAATCTAAAGGGCAGGCTGGCAGGCTGGAGATGCTGAGAAGAGTTGATGTTACAGTTCAAGTACAAAAGCAGTCTGGAGGTAGTATAGAAATCCTTCTTCCTGGAGAGAGGTCAGTCTTCTCTTAAAGTAAGCCTTCGGTTGATTGGATGAAGCCCATCCACATTATAAAGGGTAGAGTAAAACAGTTTTCCTTTACTCAAAGTCTACTGATTTAAATGTGGGTCATATCTTTAAAAAACAAAAGAAAGAAAAGTCTTCACAGTGACATTTAGACTGGTGTTTGACCAAATATCTGGGTATTACAACCCAAACTACTTGACATATAAAATTAACCATCACACAGCCCCTCCCCGCATCCTTTCCAGGCTCCTTCCTGGATTCTTTCTTCTTGTGAGTCATCTCTGTACCTTGTCCCATCTTGTTTTTCTGTCAAATATCCCCCACCTTCACCGAGGAACTCCGAGGTGACAATGACAGTGGCTAACATCTACTGAGTTCTCACTATTTGCCAGATACTGTGCTAAGCTCTGCATGAGTTTCTTCTTTAATTCTTACAACTCTATAAAGCAGGCATTATGATTATTATCTTCTCTCACCCAAGGAGGTGAGGCACTTTACTTAAGGTCCTACAGCTGGTGCAGAGTGATATAGGGAGTCAAGGCCAGTCAGTCTGACACCAACGCATGTGGTGGCCAGGCTGCCTCCCTCAATATGCAGGATCAGTCAGTCAGTTCAGTCACTCAGTCATGTCCAACTCTTTTGCGACCCTGTGGACTGCAGCACGCCAGGCTTTCCTGTCCATCACCAACTCCCGGAGCTTGCTCAAACTCATGTCCATTGAGTCAGTGATGCTATCCAACCGTCTCATCCTCTGTCGTCCACTTTTCCTCCTGCCTTCAATCTTTCCCAGTATCAGGGTCTTTTCCAATGAGTCAGTTCTTTAGGTGGCCAAAGTATTGGAACTTCAGCTTCAGCATCAGTCCTTCCAATGAATATTCAGGTCTGATTTCCTTTAGGATTGACTGGTTGGATCTTGTTGCAGTCCAAGGGACTCTCAAGAGTCTTCTCCAACACCACAGTTCAAAAGCATCAATTCTTCGGTCCTCAGCTTTCTTTATAGTCCCACACTCAATATGCAGGATGGCCATGACTAAAGGCATCCTTGCCTCCTCCCCCACCTCCGAGGGGCGGTTCTAGGTTGCTGAAGTCCTCAGTGATGAGAGGCTGCTGCTGTGGATTCTGTTGAGCCCTAGGGGATAGTATATGGAGTGTGACAGTGGACCCAGCAGAGGATGCCAGCAAGCATCCCTCCACAGGCTGTCCTCACCAGAACACACGCTCCTCTAGAGGACAGAGGGGCAGGGAAGTGCTAACCAGCCTGGCCCAGCAGAGGGCTCCTTGAACCCGGTGGCCAGACCACACCAAAACCGGATTCTACAGTCATCTTCAGTCATTCAGTAGGAGAAGTAATGACATGGGCAAATATTCATGAAGCACTAAGTTTAAAAAAAAAAACAGTTCCTAGCAGTTTATAAATATGAGCTCATTAAAAGTGTGTATTCCATATATTATATATATTTATATGTCTAACATATAAATATGCTGTGCTAAGTCACTTCAGGTCTGACTCATGACCCCAAGGACCATAGCCCGCCAGGCTCCTCTGTCCATGGGATTATCCAGGCAAGAATACTGGAGTGGGTTGCCATGCCCTCCTCAGGGGATCTTTCTGACCCAGGGATCGAACCTGTGTCTTTTACATCTCCTGGATTGGCAGGTGGGTTCTTTTACCACTAGTACCACCTGGGAAGCCCCATGTAAGCGTATATGTGTGTGTGTGTATGTATGTATATGTGTGTATATATATATATATGCACACACATAGAATGAAGATAGGCTCAAAATGAAATATAATTATGAGTGAGAGTGATTTTTATTTATTTTTATGTTTTTCTGCATTTTCCAAATTTTTCACAAAAATATATTTTGTATAAATGTATAAAATATCATGCTTTTATGATAAAACATAAGCACATTTTGTAACTAAACATTTAAATATATTTTGTAGATGTGTACACAATATAAACTTTTGTGATTAAAAAATAGCCAACATAGAGAAACTTAAATATTTGTCTCTTTCTTGGCAATTTAATCCTACACCAGTCTATTTTAACAAATTAAGTCCTACAATGACTAGGTTCAGACAGATCCATACTGAGATTATTGGTTACAGATGGAATGTCAGCCCTTACAGAGATAAGGTACCTTGCCGAGGAGGGAGCTTCAGCTCTCTCAAGAGGAACCTAATCCAAGGTGTTTGGCTTAATGACAAGAATTTTCATTGCAAAAATATTTTCCATTCTTTAATCAGAGCCTAATCCGAAGGAAGCTTCAGATGCCCCGTCATGGTATTTTCCATTTTAAACCTCTACCTCCCTCTCATTTTCGTCTCAATGGCATTCCTTTGCTTTACAAACAGTAACAGAAAAGCTGGGAATTGTAAACGTCTTTGTCAAATTGTCACTCATTTTATTAATCCCTCAAATTGTAATAGAGTGACTGAATTTTTAATCAACATTCCAGGACTAATGCAACAAATGAGAAATGTCTACTTTGTGAAGACAAAAACTCATTCCAATTAACTCTCATGAATCCAAACATTTGGGGGAAATCTTTGTGTGAAATTCCTTCACAACCTATAGAAAGTCTTGTAAATGACAATAACAAATAACCATACCATATATTTATACATCATCCCAATTATCCTCAAAACAAGCCCCCAAACTTTATATTACTTCCACAGCATGAAAGGCCCTGAGTTGTAAAGCGATTTGCCAAGAACACAGAGCTGGCAAATAAACCAGACTTCTGGCTCCAAGTGAAGTGTTCCATCCACCTCACATCTACTTCATGACTCTGAAAGTGGCTTGAGCTTTGGGAAACAGGCAGCTATAAGTTATTCAGAACAAAGTCCTGTAACTCAAGGGGATCTTCGATCAATGGCTAAGTCAATGAAGAAATATTGATTGGGCACTGTTCATGGAATGGTCCATGGATGTACTATCTGAGGAGACTATTAGATGAATAACTAGCGGTCCCAGCTGCCCATCAAACTAAGTAAAGGTAGATTTTGGTCAAAAAAGGAGGCATCACTTTAATGTAACAAGACCAATGGGGTGTGTGTGTGTATATGTGTGTGTGTGTGTGGTGTATCAGATCTGCTCTGAAAGTCTCCATTAGCATTCACTTCCCTGAAGGTACCAAGGACTTTTGAGATGTTAGATGAGATGTTAGACTTTTGAGATGCTAGAACATGGGTGTGCAAATACCTCTTCAACAATAATTTGCTTTCATGCAAACTATGATGTATAGGATGGATAAACAACAAGGTCCTAATGTGTAACCCAGGAAACTATATCCAATAGCCTGTGATAAATCATATCCATATACTGTAATAAATCATAGCTGAAAAGAATATGAAAGAGAATATATATATATAAAGAATATATATAACTGAGTCACTTTGCTGTAAACATATATAAATATATAATATAAAATTGCATCATTTTGCTGCACAGCAGAAACTAACACATTATGAGTCAATTATATTTAACAAAATTGTTAAAAAAAAAAACCCTGCTTTGAATGATTTTGGGTTTATACCCAGAAGTGGAACTGCTGGATCATACGGTAGTTCTATATTCAATTTTTTGAAAACCACCATACTATTTTCCATTTCACATTCCCAACAGAGCATAGTAGATCCAGCTTCTCCACATCCATGCTAATACTTGCTATTTTTCATCACGTTATGTTTTCTCCTATAGTAGCCATCCTAAGGGGCGAGGTAGTGTATCTTGGTAGTTTTGATTTGTGTTTCCCTGATAATTAGTGAGGTTGAGCATCTCTCCTGTGCTTATTGGCTGTTTGTATATCTTCTTTGGAGAGATGCCTATTCAAATCCTTTGTCCATTTTTGAATCAAGTCGTTTTTTCACTGTTGAGTTTTATGAGTTCTCCATATAGCCTGGATATGAATCCCTTGTCAGATATATGATTTGTGCATATTTTCTTCCATCCTGTGGGTTGTCTTTTTACTCTGTTGATTTTGTCTTTTGGGGCACATATTTTAAAATTTTCATAAAGCCCAGTCTATTTTTTCTTTTCTTGACTGTGCCTTTGGTGTCATATTCAAGACCTCATTGCCAAATCCAATGCCCTGAAGCTTTTGCCTCGAGTTTTCTTTTAAAAGTTTTATAGTTTTAGGTTTTACATTTAGGTTTTTAATCCTTTGGGGGTTAATTTTTATCTATATTATTAGGTATAGGTTGGCCACAGGTACTTTTTGAAATTGCAGACATTTTTCTGATATCCCTTTCTACAAACTTCAACAGCTACATAAATGCAAGAGAACACCTACCCCTCAAAAACACTCATTTTTTTTCATACTTTGATTGATAGGAATAGCCATATCTTTCTCACATTCTTTATTCAAAACATCATGTCACAATTTCAATAAAACTGTATTTACAAAAACTTTCCTAATACATACAACTGCTTTGGAAGAAACACTGACACAGAAGCAGCTGTTACTGCTAAAAACTTTTGAGCTATATTACTATCCTCTCCTACACTGGTTCCTCTGGGATGGTCTTCCCCCGTCACCATAGAAACGTGCTATGATTTGTCTGTGCCCTTGGGAGCTCAAGCTTAGTCTCTAGCACAGCAATGTGCTCCTGAGAGGGGCACAGATCATGGCTGCTCACTTCTCACCACGCAGTAAGTTCTCATTTCTTGCAGAATGAAGGATAGATATTTTCTCTTTCTTGTCTTGGCGGGTTGGCTATTACGTCCTTTTTTGCTTCCCTGGTGGCTCAGCTGGTAAAGAATCCTCCTGCAATGCAGGAGGCCTCTGTTCAATCCCTGGGTTGGGAGGATCCCCTGGAGAAGGGAACAGCTACCCACTCCAGTATTCTGGCCTGGAGAATTCCCTGGACTATCCATGGGGTCACAAAGAGTTGGACACGACTGAGTGACTTTCATTATCTTTATTGTTTGCATTTGCAACTCTGAATTGTTTCACAATTCAAAACAGTCTTGAGTTCATCTCTATCAAATCTCTTACAATTATCCCTAAATTTTTTTTTCTTTGTTGGTTGACTGGTTTAAAGCTTTGTCAAGTCCAAATTGGATAGGGAGACAATTGTAACACGTGTAATTCCCCCAAATCATTGAGTTGATTTGTCTCTGTATTGAGTCATAGAAAACTGTGTGCACACTTCACCTAAACCATTCATTTCTACTCCCCAAACACAATAAAAATATTAGCACTCACATTTTACGAGTTTTCTATGTTCCAGGAAAAAAGAAATGTTGGGAGCTCAACATACATGTTAGTTCATTCAGTACTCAGTGCAACTCTATGAATGGATGTTAAGAGGCTTCATTTATAGATATATAAATCTATTTATAATTAAGTCTGAAGTTTGGCAAAGCACTCCACAATAACTAAAAGCATAATATTACTTTCGTAATTGCTTGAAAATGTCCCCATAGCACATATCATATGTACCAATGCAGCTTTGGGGTTTGGAAGATATAAATTTGAACCTTCACCCTGCCATCACTTTACTGGGACTGTGGACAAGTCGTTTGTACTCTCCTAGAACTGTTTCCCGGTGCGCGGGGTAGGCCAGTGGGGACCAGGCATTCCCACTGGTGTGTATTGAGAGCATAAGGGAGGTGCTATAATGGAGTGTCTAGCTTTGGGTCAGCTCCCCCCATCTCCAGGACACTCTGAGAAGGACAAGTTCACGAACTCCCCAGAGTCTCAACATGCCTAAGAAACCTCCCCCTCAGAGTTGGGGTTTGGTCAGGACTCCCTAAGACCATCTTGAGTTCTAAGAGAAGGTGAGATTTTCCTGCATCCTGAAATATTTCCAGATTAGGTCTCCAAGGCTCACCTCAAGCAAAACGCATTGGGAAGGAGGTTCTGTGGTTCCTCGATGTTAAATTACAATAGGTTTAGCATCTCCACCTGCTTATCCGCAAACTACCTCTTTGCTGGGGAGTTACCCCTGTATTTTGGCTGCTTCCCAGGCCACTGGATCCCTGGCCACATTTAGAGTATTACTATATGGTATTTACTAAGGTGACCCAGGAATATCTAACTATTATTTATTTATTATTTTTTTTTTAATTTATTTTTTCAGTGGGTTTTGTCATATATTGACATGAATCAGCAATAGATTTACACGTATTCCCCATCCCGATCCATTTAAAAAGGTGTTGAATGGGTTTGCAGAAAGATTAAGCCAAGATTTCTTCGAAGTTTGCAAAATTCTGTCAGAAAGGTCTCTGTAAGAACATTACCCCTGCAGGTTCCCGGTTATAAATATTTAAAAGCCTGAGCACACAGAACTCCAAATTTGTCTATCAGCTCTGCAGATAAAACTACCTATTATTTTTCCATGTAGTCCTACACATTTCCTAATTTATACATGCCCCAAATCAAGCCGTTCCTGCCTTATACAGAGGTTTGGCTTCTCCCTGGGGCTGGTCCTGTGAGTCAGCTGCTAAGAAGACTGATGTTTTTATTTGCGGTTTGTTCTCAGTCGTTGACCTCAAAGAGACTGTTTTCATGAGAGGTTAGGACTCTGCTGGGTGGGGACAGGGAGGGGTGGGGGTGATGGTGGTGAGGGGGTAGCTTCTTCCAGAACAAGAGTCCAAGGCACCTCTGCCCTGCACCATAAGGCCTGTGAAGAGTAAGGGCCTCCATTCTTAGGAAGACTTTCTCCTCTCTTGGCAACACCTGAGACCACTTGCACACCAGAATTAACACATTTTGGGGAGCAATAGGCTGAAGGGAATCAAATCTGTCTTTGCCTGAGGACCTGAGAAATTTCTGACCATTTTTTACCCACAGTCTTATGCCAACTTTCTGGCGCCTTGTGTAGAAGGAAGCAGAACAAAAATAACTAGCTGACTGTTGTTTAAAAATGAGATGAAGAACTGTATCAGCGGTTTTAAAATTTAAGCCTAAAGAGAGTTCCCTGGCAATCCAGTGGTTAGGACACCACGCTTCCACTGCAGGGGGCATGGGTTCTATCCCTGGTCAGGGGACTAAGGTCCCACATACCATGTTCAGTTCAGTCGCTCAGTCATGTCCAACTCTTTGCAACCCTATGGACTGCAGCACGCCAGGCTTCCCTGTCTATCACCAACTCCCAGAGCTTCTTCAAACTCAGAATGTTCAAACTATCGCACAATTGTACTCATCTCACACGCTAGCAAAGTAATGCTCAAAATTCTCCAAACCAGGCTTCAACAGTTTGTGAACCGTGAACTTCCAGATGTTCAAGCTGGATTTAGAAAAGGCAGAGGAACAAGAGATCAAATTGCCAACATCCGTTGGATCATCAAAAAAGCAAGAGAGTTCCAGAAAAACATCTACTTCTGCTTTATTGACTACACCAAAGCCTTTGACTGTGTGGGTCACAACAAACTGTGGAAAATTCTTCAAGAGATGAGAAAACCAGACCACCTGACCTGTCTCCTGAGAAACCTGTATGCAGGTCCAGAAGCAACAGTTAGAACTGGACATGGAACAATAGACCGGTTCCAAATCGGGAAAGGAGTACGTCAAAGCTGTATATTGTCACCTTGCTTATTTAACTTATATGCAGAGTACATCATGTGAAATGCCAGACTGGAGGAAGCACAGGCTGGAATCAAGATTGCCAGGAGGAATATCAAAAACCTCAGATATGCAGATGACACTACCCTTATGGTAGAAAGTGAAGAAGAACTAAAAAGCCTCTTGATGAAAGTGAAAGAGGAGAGTGAAAAAGTTGACTTAAAACTCAACACATACCATGATGCAGCCAAAAAAATCGAAAGAAATTCTAAAAAAAAAAAATTTAAGCCAAAAAAGCCAATCTGAGGTGCTGGTTAAAATGCAGATTTCTGGGCCCTGTTACCAGCAATTCTGATTCATTAGTTCCAAGCCCACTGCCAATGACTTCCAGACTAGTTACAGGGTAACCCTGGTGATCACTTAGTCCGCCCCAGCTGATACATCCCAAGGCTTTAGACTTCATTGAGTCCCAGCTTGGGGCCAAATATCCAGTCTTCATCAGACACTTAGCCAGTCACTGCTTCACTGCTATTTGGTGTACCTGAACACACGGTCCTTCTATATAACAACAACTCAAGGTTTCTGTGTTCTTCTCCTTCTGTTGTCAGGGCCACCCCAGTGCAAGGCAAAGAGAAACAAAAGCAGGTGTTTTCCAGTGGAGTGAAGGGACTCTGTGTCCATCTTTCTCTACCAATGCTTGCTCCCTGGACCCATCCCCTCCTCTCACTGGCACGCTGGCCATTTCATATGTATTTTTAGTAAATTAATAGAAGCACAGTCATGTCAGGGTAAGCAGCACCTTTGAAAGGACCTGATCCTATCTCCTTATTTTCCAGGTAAGGAAACTAAAGGAGAGGGTAAGGTTAAGGGACTTGACCAAGGTCACAGAGCCAGCAGGACCAATGGTGGGATTCGGATCCAGGAAGTGTGGTTTCAGAACTTATGCTTGTAACCTCCATGCTCTATGGGGCATACATTTGTTTAATTAAAGGGTTTCCCATATTTAACAAAAATTATTTACTTAGGTCTTAGCTGCAGCACGTGGAGTCTTTGATCTTCATTATGGCATGTGTGATCTTTCGCTGTGGCATGCGAACTCTTGTTTCCAGCATGGGGGATCTAGTTCCCTGATCAGGGATTGAACCCAGGCCCTTTTGCATTGGGAGCATGGAGTCTTAGCCACTGGACCACCAGGGAAGTCCTGGTGCACAGATTTAGTGACAGAGCTGAGTTGACTGGAAGGTAGGCTGGCATAACTATTTTGGGAAGACACAGGCAGAGTTCAAGGATGAAGGTATCCTGCTATTCTTGTCATTTTGTTCTTCCGTCAGGGTGTCAGGTAGAAAAAGAGGCAAAGCTGCACACTGTCTCGACCATTTGGAAGCACTAATTACATCAGAGAGGAGATTAAAACCCAAATTGTTGGATTATTTGGCTTCCATCGTTTCATTCTTTCCCATAACTCGCAAGAAGAGGCAGGTATCATAGACAGGACAGAGAGGCCTGTCAGCTCCAGCAGGCTGGGGCTCTGCTCCAGCTCTGTCTGCTCCTAACTCTACTGGGTGCAGAACTTCCCTTCTTTGGGCACTATTCTTTCATCTGTAATTTGGAAAGAGGATGTTCAAGGTGATTGCTGAGGCTGCTTCCAGTTCTACGATTGAATGTGTGTCCCACCAAAGAGCTGGCAGGGGTGAGAGTGTCACCTCTGGGCAGCTGAGGTTCAGGGTAAATGTCTTGGTCACTAGCATTTCTGTTGACTGGTTTGTGTCAATTCATACTCTTAGGAAACGTGAGAGCCTTCACAGGCCCCCTAACTCCCCTCAGAATGTTGCCAATGACAGGTAGGTGTTCAGTAATACTGCTGAATAATACAGGCTGTGCATAGGACCAGAGCCAGCTGGGGACTCCCGGAGTCTTGATAAGGCTGCCTTCTGTGGAATCCACCTGCTCTCCTCCCATTTAAGAAGTCACTCTGGAGTTTTGGGGGCTCAAAGACTCAACAAACAGATCTGAGTGACCTTCTGACCCTGTCACCTCATGGTGATGAGGCAGGCGGACAGCCTATCTCCCTGACTCTTGCGAGGCTGCCCTCCCAACCTGTACAGATATCTGGCTGGAGGTAAAGGATCACTCATTTTGCTCCTTGTTTGGGTTGTCTGGGGTGCCCTGGGGTGTTTTTGAGGAAACAGAAAGTACCCTGTCCCTGACTCCTTTCACCGACAGTCCCTTCATCACCAATAGTTAGTCAATTTCATCTCTTTTCCAGTATCCATCTCTCCCATCTCCTGAGGTAGGGAGACAAATTCCATCCTGGTTTCATGACGGAAAAGTTATGAAGACCTGTGTCAAAGGCTAAGGCTGCATAAAACCCAATAAATTATTTGCTCCAGAGGAAAGAACTTCTGTGTCTTCATTATGCCCTGGCCAGGTAAAATTCCACTTCAATAAATATCATTGTAAACATGCAGGTATTTTTTGCATAGTCCAGCTTTTTTTTCATATTTCTTTGTTGACTTGATACAACATGCCTTCACAAAGTGTTGTCTTGAGTTAATTCAGGCTGCTATTAAAAAAATTCCATATACTGGGCAGCTAATAAGCAACAGAAATTTATTTGGAAGCTCTTGGAAGTCTAAGTTCAACATGCTAGCAGGTTTGGTGTCTGGTGAGAGCCATCTTTGTTGTTCATAGATGAACATTTTTTTTTTTTTTTTGCTGTGTCCCCAGATGGTAAGAAGAGTGAGGATCTCTCTGGGGTCTCCTTTATCAGGGCACTAATTATATTCATGAGGGTGCCATTCTCATGACCTAAGCACCCCCAAAGACCCTACCTCAAAATACCATCACACTGGGCATTAGAATTTAACATATGAATTGGGGCAGGGGGACATAAACATTCAGTCTGCAGCAAGAGTCATTTAGTCCAACATAAACATTCAGTCTGCAGCAAGAGTCATTTAGTCCCTTTTAGGTCAAATACATCCCTTTCTCACAAAAGTAACCAATTGATAGAATCTACCTTTGTAAGAAGAGTAGATAAGAGTTCAGTGTAGTTATGTCTGACTTCAGGGCATTCTTGATCTCCAGAGAGCAGCAATTTCTTTTAACTCCTTTTTTGTCTCTTTTCACACTACAAATCCCACTGAAAGTGAAAGTGAAAGTTGCTCAGTTGTGTCCAGCTCTTTGTGACCCCATGGACTATAATAGTTCATGGAATTCTCTAGGGCAGAATACTGGAGTGGGTAGCCTCTCCCTTCTCCAGGGGGTCTTCCCAACCCAGGGATTGAACCCAGGTCTCCCACATTGCAGGCTAATTCTTTACCAGCTAAGCCACCCCACTAATACACCTAAAACCTCAAATAACGCAGTCATACCCTTGGGGATGCATGCCACCATGCTTTCTTCTACCAAGAGATGGAACACAAAATTTTTCATTCCCTACTCCTCTCAGACTACCCAATAGTGTCTGGTGGTGAATTCTATATACATTTCACCAAAACAAGCCAACAAAAAATGGGATTAAATTTGCTCATTATTTTGCTGTATGGACTCCAGAAACTTCCCTCACATTCTTCCAAAATGGAGAAGCAATGGTCACAAATCTAGATGGCAACATTATGTAGAGGAACAAGTGTTATCAAGACATAAATGTGGTTTTCTCTCAATTTTACTTGTTAGCTGTGTGATCTTAGTAAAGCAAACAGCCTCTCTGAGCAGAGGTCTTCATCTGTGGGCTGAATGATCTCTTAGGTCTTCCAGGCTCACTGATCCTGTACCTTTGATCCCTGCTTATTTTTAAAGTTTACCTTTTAGCGTAGGATGTCTTTGTTCTTCTGCTTTTCTGATACTTTAAGAGAGCAAAAATTATATTCAAAAAATATTTAATTTCACAGTTTGCCATATACATTCCTTAAAATGTCAATTTCCCTATCCAGAATTGAAAACGTTCATTGCTGTAGTCAACCATTAATTGATGTTATTTCTTTTCACTTGGCATTAATGTGAAGGACCTAACTTTAGCTCATGAGGAAACAAGGATTGTTTCTAAAATTTTGGGAGAAGAAAAGAGGAAAGAAGATTGAGTGTTTGGCTTGCTTTAATTTTTGTTTTTCCTCTGGAAGAACTCCTTCTACAGTAACTGCACCAGGATGCATCAGAGGAAAGAGGGTCCTCACACCTACATTCAGATGCATGAAGGGTCTTCTGCATATTAACCCTCACCCTCCTTCCACCCCAGATCCTCACTGAGGCAGGTAAGCTATGTCCTGCATGAGAGAGCTCTTCCTATTCCCCCACCCCCTGGCTCAGACCTCTCCATGGAGCTGCGGTTGCCGCCTTACCCCCAGCCTGGGGCTCTGGCCAGGGCATTTGGCTCATCAGGCAGAACCAGCTGGATAACAAATGGTCCCAGCTAAGGTGCTATCTGATCACATTAAGGTGTGAGCCTCTCCAGCACTATTTTTATTTTGTCTCACCTAGAGGAGGACGGAGTGGGAAAGTGTAAACCAGCGGTGAGGTTGAAACGTTCAGACAACCCAGTGCCCACCCCCCAACCCATCCTGTACTGAGGCACGTGTGAAGGCTACCCAGGAAAGGGTGCCAGTCTGAAAACAGCTGCTGGCTGGAAGCCGAAAATCCCCAGGTGATAATGTATAGCGTTTGAGTGCTTAACTTGAAAAGGGTGTGGGGATCCCCCAGAGTTCTGCCCACCCCTTACCCCCGCAGTGGTGCCAGGGGTACCTCCTTAGGTGAAAATCCTCAGAGGTCACTTCTGAGGGACTTTCCAGCTGGAATAGTCCCAGGAAGCCTCACCACCTGCTGTGTGGTGACCTTGACACCATTTTCTGATAGAAACAGACAGAGGTGGACGGGGCTTCTACCTCCTCCATAAAACCCTCTACAACCCTCACTTCACAGTCTGTACCTTAGCATCTTTCCATCCTCATCCTAGAGGCTCCACCCTCACACCCTCACACTCCACCCCCCACCACGCCAAGGCATTCACAGTCTCCTACTTCCTTTCACTACTCTATCACTGGGACGGACACCTTACCTCTGTCAGCCTCTTCTCAGCCTTTACAATTCAGCTCAAATCGTACCTGTTAAAGCATAACCTTCTCATACTGGTCTTAGTTTCGTGTTCACTCCTGAATATAATACTTGTCAAAATCACTTCTTCACTTCTCCACTTGATTATCAACTCCTTAAGGTCAGGGACAAGGTTATATATATATCTTTCAGCCCCAGTGCTACAGTACTTTTACACATGATGGTTACATATATGTGCCAACATGTCTTCCCAGGTGGTGCTAGTGGTAAAGAACCTGCCTGCCAATGCAGGAGATGCAGGAGATGTGGGTTTAATTCCTGGGTTGGGAAGATCCCCTGGAGTAGGAAATGGCAACCCACTCTAGTAATTTTTCCTGGAAAGTTCCATGGACAGAGGAACCTGGCAGGCTGTTGTCCATAGGGCTGCAGAGAGTAGGATACAGATAAGCACAATGAGGCACAGTTGTTGGTCAAAACCAATCTAGATATTGCTGTAAAGATATGTTAAAGATGTGGTTAACTTTTAAATCAATACAATTAGAGTAGAACAGACTACTCTCCATGTATGGATGGGCTTCATCCAATCAGTTGAAGGCCTTCAGAGAAAAGGCTTAAGTCCCTGGAAGAGGAAGGAATTCAGTCTCCAAACTCCCTTTAGACTTGAGTCGCTACATCAAACTCTTGGAATTTCCAGGCTGCCAGCCTGTTCTGCAAATTTTGGACTTGCCAGCACCAACAATCGTGTAAGTTCATTTCTCAAAATAAAACGCTCTGCCTCTCTCTGTCTCCATTTCCCTCTGTGTCTCTGTCTCTATCGGTCTCTCTGTTTCTCTTGCTCTCTGTCTCTCTCTCCTGCTGTCTTCTGTCTGTCTCTCTCTTTTTCATACACACACACACACATATAAAGTACTGGTTCTGTTTCTGTGGGGAACCCTAATAATACAGTCCTTGTTTAGACCTCAGACTTAACTGCAAAAAAAGGAATATGGCAAGTGGGCAAAAAGCTGAATAGAAGAGGGAAAATGGCTGAAAATGTGTGGGAAGGTAGGCAGATTGCATGACCAGAAAAGAAACTACATGCCACTATTTCTGAAATAATGATTTCTACATTTATTATGCACCTGGGTACCATATGTGCATAGAAATATTTTAATGCAATTGGATATCTTTAAATTTTAGAGATTCCCATGTAAATATCAAACTTTGAGGTAGAGTGAGATTAAGATATGGAAATGGGGATTTAGGCCAACATAAAGCACATATAACAAAGCATATTTATATTTTGTAGGGGACTTTCTGGAATCTTTTGGGTCTTTTGGGACTGGATTAAGTCCTTGGGATTCCTAAACCCTTAGGAATCCTTAAGTTATTTTCAGTATTTTTAGAAGTCACACTGCCTGCTAAGCCTGCATAGGCCCATTAAAATGTCAAAGTTTGTTTGGTTTTATCCAGAATTCTCTTAAACCAATATGATGACATTGATTATCCTTTGCTGCTCAATATCTCTATTTGTTAATTGTAATTATCTTTGTTTAATTTTTTTAAAAAATGGAAATATAGCTCAACTAATTAACAAATATAAGATTTTGATAGCAAAATCTTTTGAGACATAGGGGACTTAAGAGGTGGAGAAAATGGTGATGGAAAGGCAGGAATCCTCAGACTGGATGGCTGCGGAGCTCCTTCAAGGCCTTAGTGAAGAGCTTAGTGAAGTCAGCCCAGTAGCTTATTAACCACTAGCTTATGGTGGCCAAATGCTAAGTGCCTGTCCTCAAGTTCACATGCAGGTGGCACCAGTGAGATGGCTTAGGGAAACCATCCCAGCTAACCAGTGGGTCTGGGCGAGAGGCAGGGCGCTAGAACAGCAACTGTGGCGGTTCTGCTCCTTAAGTCTTGGCCACGGGATGTTGAAGCAACAGCCCTCAGCCCAGAATGCCTACTTCTGGGTCCCAGCGCTGTCCCTCACTAGGTCTGTGACGTCTTTGTGCTTCACTTTCCTCATGTGTAAAATGACGCTGATGTGTTCTAGAGCTGTTCTAAGAACCACACACTTGAACATACAGAGCACCCGCAGCAGTGCCAGAAACAGAGGAAGCCTCCAAAGAGAGTAGATCCTTGCTATAGGTCAGACATTATATGTAGCCTTTGGTGTATACTTCCTCAGTCTCCAGAATAATCCCCCAAGGTAGGCACTATTAGAGAAAACTGATGCTTAGAGAGCTTAACAAACCTGTCCAAAGTCACCCAGCTCATCAGTGTCAGAAGCTGGACTCAAGCAAACCTTGATATTCCTGACTACTGTATGCCTGCCCCAGTGGGGTGTGAGGTGGGCCTGTGGGGGACACCAGATTACCTCCCTCACCACATGCCTCTGCGGGAAGCCCAGCCTTCCCAAGCTTCCATATTTTCATCCGTAAAACTACAGAGTTGTTTCCCAGTTTTGACAATGCATTATGGCCATGTATACTGTTATCATTGGGAAAAACAGGGTGAAGCATATACAGCAACCTTAAGTACTAATTTTGCAACTCCTCTGGAACTTCTAAAATGATTTCAAAGTAGAACGTTTAAACGTTACTGTAGGGATAAGCAACTTGGCATTTTTCTTGATGTCAGGCACTGTGTTTTGCACACAGATGGTGCTCATAAATGCTTACTGATGTGATTGATTTGATTTCTAGAAAGCGGAATGTAACCAGTATGGAGCAGAATGCTGTGTGTGATACAAAACATAGAGGTCTCTCTGTAAAGTCTTGATTTATGGAGCAAGAACAGTAATTTAGATGTTGAAACACATCATTCTTTAAAATAACATTTTTCATGCAACTAAAATTTTATATTAAAAAATCCATCACATCAACAAACTAAAAGAGAAAAAAATCATGCAATCAAATCAATAGATGCAGAAAAAGAAATCGGCAGAACCTAACATCCACCCATGACAAAAACTCTCAGTAATGTACAGCACACAGAATATAGTCAATATTTAATAATAACTATAAATGGAGTATAATCTTTAAAAATTTTGAATCACTATATTGTACACCTGAAGCTTATATAATATTGGAAATCAACCCTCCTGTGGGTTATCTTGTTAGTATTTTAATTCTTGGACTGTTTTACGTATTATAAATATTTTCCCAGCTAACCATTTATATTTCCATGTTCTTATATAGTCATTAAATATTTTTGAACACAATTCAAAAAGACCTCTCAGTAAAATGGGAATAGAAGGGAACTTTCTCAATTTGCTAGAAACTATCTGCAAAACTCTTACAACTAACATTATACTATATTAATACTTAATGGTGAGAAAATTGGAGCTTTCCCACTAAAATCAGGTACAAGGCAAAGATGTCTTCTCTCACCAGTCCTTTTCAAACATCCTTGAAAATGAAGGAAATGAACTCCATGTTCATGGATAGGAACACTTAATATCATCAAGATGTCAGCTCTTTCCAACTAAATCTATAGACTCAATGCAATACCAATCAAAATTCCAGCAATTATTTTATGGATATCAACCAACCAATTTTAAAGTTTACATGGAGCAGTAAATGACCCAGAAGAGCCAACACAAAATTAGATAGAAGAAAGAAGTGTGAGGACAGATGCTACCTGACTTTAAGACACTTTAAAGTTACAATAATCAAGACCGTATGGCATTGGTGGAAGAATACACACATAGCTCAATGGAATAGAATAGAAAGCCCAGAAATATATCCCTTTAAATATAGTTAACTAATCACTGACAAAGAAGCAAAGGCAATACAATGGAGCAAAGATAGTCTCTTCAAAAAGTGGTCCTGGAAAAATTGGACATCTATATGCAAAAAAAAAAAATGCATCTAGACACATACATTATATCCCTTCACAAAATTAATTCAAAATGGATCACAAACCAGAGTTTAAAATATAAAACTGTTAAACTATTGGAAAATAACATGGGAGAAAACCTATATGATACTGGGCATGATAATACATTTATAGACACAACATCAAAGGCACAATTCATGAAAAAATAATTGATAAGCTGGACTTTATTAAAATTTAAAAGTTCTTTTCTGTGAAAGCCAATGTCAAGAGAAATAGAAGGCAAGCCATAGATTGGGAGAAAATATTCTCAAAACACGTATCTGATAAATGACTGTTATCCAAAAATACAAAGAAATCTTCCAAATCAACAATAAGCAACCAATTTGATTAAAAATGGGCCAAAGATCTTAACAGACACCTAACCAAAGATACATATGTGTGTATGTGTGAGCTCAGTCATGCCTGACTCTTTGAGACCCCATGGACCGTAGCCCGCCAGGCTCCTCTGTCCATGGAATTTTCCAGGCAAGAATGCTGGAGTGGGTTGCTATTTCCTTCTCTAAGATACATAGATAGAAAGTAAACACATGAAAACATGCTCCACATCCTGTATAAGAACTCTCACATATTGTTGGTGGGAATGTACCAGTGGGGTAGAGCAACTATGTAAAATAGTTTAGCAGCTTCTTACTAAACTAAATATACTCCTACCTTATGATCCAGCAATTGCACTCCTTGATGCTTACTTAAAATAGCTGAAAGCTTACGTCTACTCGAAAACCTGCACAGGGATATTTATAGCAGCTTTGTTTATAATTGCCAAAGCTTAGAAACAACTAAGATATCCTTTAGTATGTGAATGGATAAATGAACTGTGGTACATCTAGGCAGCTTAATATTGTTTAACGCTGAAAAGAAATGAGCTGTCAAGCCATGAAAGGGCCTGTAGATAAGTTAAATGCATATTACTGTGAAAGGAACCAATCTGAAAAGGTCACATATTGTATGATTCCAAAAGTCTACATACTCTTATGAAATTCTGGAAAAGACAAAATTATGGAGATAGTAAAAAGATCAGTGGTTGCCAGGGGTTTCGGAGGGTAAGGAAGGATGAATAGGCAGAACACAGAGGATCTTTAGGGCAATGAAAAGACTCCTTAGGATATGCTACTGATGGATGTATATCTTTGTACATTTGACCAAATCCATAGAACATGTACAACTCTTAAGAGTGAACCCTAAGGTAAACTATGGACTTTGGGTGATTATGATGTGTCAATGTGGGTTCATCCTTGATAACAAATGTATCCGTTTGATGAGTAATATTGATCCTGGGGAAGGCTATACATGTGTAGGGGCAGGGGTATATATACGGAAAAGCTCTGTACCTTCCTTCCAATTTTTTTGTGAACCTGAAACTGCTCTTAAAAAGTACAGTAGGACTTCCCTGGTGACACAGTGGATAAGAATCCAGCTGCCAATGCAGGGAACATGGGTTCAATCCCTGGTCCTGGGAGATTCCACATGCTATAGAGAAACCAAGCCCATGTGCCACAACTACTGAGCCTGCGAGCTGCAACTACTGAAGCTCTTGCCTGCAGCCTGTGCTCTGCAACGAGAGAAGCCACCGCAATAAGAAGCCTGTGCACCACAACGGAGAGTAGTCACTGCTCACGGCAACTAGAGAAAGCCTGCATGCAGCAATGGAACACGGTGCAGCCAAAATAAAGAAATATATTAAAATGGTTTTTTAAAATACAATCTTCAAAAAGAAAAACAACCTAGAAGGCTGGATGTAGGGTTTGGAAGCCTGGATCTACGGGCCCTTCCTGGGCTAGGACCACTGTCTGCAATAGAAGAAGCTTCCCCCATCAGATTCTTTCCCAGCAGAAGCAGAGGTTGTGTGCACATCTGGCCCATTGCTGGGGTCTGCCTGCCCCGTCTCCTGTCCCATTCAGTTTAGACACCGCCTCCCTGGTAAATACTAGTGTGCCCAACCTCCACCCTTGACGCAACCACTGCTGCCTTCAGGAGCAGCTGGAAATCCTTTCTGCCAGGTGTATTTTGTCCAATCATTTTAGTCATTGAGGAGGTGAAAACAGAACTAAAAGGCTCTCTGTGTTTCGGGGAGTTGTGAAAATCTGGGGCCGGCAGGTGGGCTCCAAGCACCATTCCCAGAAATAGCAACAAAGGGACTCTTTTAAAAGCCCGGTGTTTTCCTTTTGACTGAACACTCTCTTTGCGGCCAGAGGTTTTCCTCTGGTCTGAGAGATCTGTGTGACTTTCTTTGTTCTACGACAGCCAAGCAGAGTCAGGTCACATCAATCACCTTCTTCATGCCTCAGTTTACCCATCTGTCATACATCCACCTCTCTTCTGTGGGAAGCACGTCATTTGTACAGTGGGAGGGGGAAGGGGAGAGGGAATTGGAATAAAAGGAAGGGCTTCTTTTTTCTTATTTCAATTCATGGCCAGAATGTAAACAGCAGGCTATTTCTAAAACTCAGCTGACAGAGGAATACCAGCGAGCCAATGCTGGAGGGCCTGGGACCAGGCTGAGCCTAAACGACTGACAGGGTTCTATCTTGGTCGCTTCACAAATAGCACTCACTGGGGGTTGTTTCTCAAGGCCAGGCCTCCTGGGCCGTCCTGGGCGTCAGATGGAAATGATTTGGACATATCCGGTATGGCCTGAATTTGATCCTTTGGGTAAGATCTGAAAAAGAAAAGAAAGAAGAGGGAAGGCAAACCAAGTCTCTTAAAAACTATGCATACTGAAAGCTTGATATTTAATGCTCACCCCTTAGAGCTGTGTTCCTAACTCTGGGTTTGTAAGACACAACATGTTTTATCCCCTAATCCTTTCCAAAAATGCATTCCATAAATTGTTAACATCCCTGCCAGTGGCCCCAGTAAACTCACATACCAGCTTTAAAGTCAACCCCTTTTAAACCAATGCTTCAGTTCTTTGAATTAAGGAGATATTATTTCCAGATTCCTACAGCTGCTAGTTTCTTTTCAAAGTTGCAGAAGATCATGTCTCTTTGTTGCCGTTAATTTTTAGAGAGAAACAGATACAGTGGTAGCAATACATGTATACAGTAGCTGTGATCCTCCACAGCCCCTTAGCACCCTCTGAGGTACCCTGACACCCCACTCCCACCTGCCTCCTTAATGTATGGCCTCAAAGCTCTCCATGTTCAGAATGGCCAGAAGTTCCCATATGTGGTATTACATGCCACTGCTATTATTGTCTGTCTTATAACCAAGATATAGTGGTTTAACACGTGGGCTCCAGAGCCAAACTGCCTAGGTTTGAAATCCAGCTCTACCACTTGTAGCTGTGTGACCTTGAGCCATTTGCTTAACCACTCTGTGCCTGCGTTTCCGTATTCATAAAATGAGAATGATGATAGCACCCACTGCATTCACTAATATATATAAAGCAGTTAAGAAGAGCCTGAGCAGAATAAGTTCCACACAAGTGCTAGTTGCTATTACACAAGGTAGTGCTTTTGGCCATTGCGGATTGCTCCGATGTCTTGACCATCAACATGGAGAATGTCTCGAAGGACCCACTAAAATGTATGCAGAGAACACAGGGAAACGTGCCTAGTGATTCACGGCCCCTCTCGATCACAAAGGCTGCTGAAGGAGAGCATCCTAGACTTTATGGATGAACGTGGGCCTCACAGACGCTCAAGCCCTAACCTCTCATTCCAGAGCCTCTGACCGACAAGCTGAGAACACACCTAGCACCAGCCCCTAGGTCCCCAGGTCCCCAGACCAAGTTTTTCCCATCGCCTGGAGCTGCTCTCAGAGGGGAGAGCAGTCACTCCCCGCCGGGCCTCATCACACCCAGTCCTCAAGTACTGAGTCTCCCCATTTGAGTCTTCCCTGTTCTGATCTCTTTTACGTTTCTTTGCAGGGATAGTTTTGTTCAAATACAATTTTTTTCTCACTGTGCTCCAGTGTTTAAGGATCTGCAGAGCTTCTCTCCCCTATGTGACGTGGCACTGATTTTCATAAAGAGGTAACGAACCCGTTTCACTGCTTCTCATTTTTTATGTGACTTCTTATTCTCTCTGCTGGTTAAGAACTTACTTTCCCAAAGGAAAAGTGTTCAAGAAATGCTTACTGCCAACAAATGGGACAGTGGGGCCCTGAGATCTACGTATGGAGACAGAGATAGAGATATACATCCTCTGGCCCCCAAGCACAATTCCTCAGCAGAACAAGGCTCATGAAGCACGTGCCTTGCTCTAAATCCAGACCGCTGAGTCTCAAAGTCTGTCTGTGATGTTCTTCTGGCGGAAGCCACCTTTGGATGAACTCAAAGAGCGTTTAGCCCCCATCTGAGCCAGTGCAGCTGACGCTGCCCCAAGGTGTGGAGGAGGTGCCACACAAGCCGTGGGCGGAAGGGGGACAGGGTGGGCAGGGTCCTGAGGCCCTCCTGCACTTCCAATGGGCAGCTCTGCTTTCAAAGTGTTCCAACTGAGAAAGAAGGGAACCACCATCTAAAGTGCTGCCCAAGGCAATTAAGCACCAAAGATGAAGCAAGTGGCCACAGGTCTCTCAGCTAGTGGGTGGCAGAGCCTGGGATAGAACCCAAATCTTGGGGTCCCAGTGCCCAGGTCCTTTGCATCTCACTAGGGTGTACCAACAACTGTTTCATATACGGATACCCCAACCATTGATTCTATAGAATGCTCAAATAATGCTTTTTAAAAAGCATTAAGAAAGAAAGTACCGGAACTTCTCTGGTGGCTTAATGGTGAAGAATCCACCTGCCCGTGTAGGAGACTTGTGCTCAATCCCTGATCCAGGAAGATCCCACGTGCCTCGGAGCACCTGGGCTGGTGTGCCACAACTACTGAGCCTGTGTTCTAAAGCCGGGGAGCCACAACTACTGAGCCTGCAAGTCACAGCTACTGAGGTCCACACGCCCTAGAGCCTGTGCTCGGCAACAAGAGAAGCCACCACAATGAGAAACCTGAGCACCGAAACAAGATAATAGTCCCCGCTTTCCACAACTAGAGGAAAGTCCGCAGAGCAACAAAGATCCAGTACAGCCAAAAATTATTGGGAAAAAAAAAAAAGAAAGAACGGAAATCTCCATAAAGCATGCACAAGACTATCTATTGCCAACAGACCCATGAGACAAAGATATCGTCACACCCAGTTCCCTCCCCACCCCAAGCTGAAGATAAACAAAGTCAACGCTGAGTGTAATCAGCTAGTCAGTAACTTTGTTTTCCAGGTCTTTCTTCAACATAAGTCCCTCCTCTGCTTTTTTTTTTTAAGATTTCTTTTTTTTTTTTTTTGGATGTGTACCATTTTTCAAGTCTTTATTGAATTTGTTACAATATTGCTTCCATCATTTGTTTATGTTCTGGGCTTTTTGGCTGATAGGCATTTGGGATTGTAGGGCTTCCCTGGTTGCTCAGCTGGTAAAGAATCCACCAGCAATGCGGGAGACCTGGGTTCAATTCCTGGGTCGGGAAGACCCCCTGGAGAAGGGAAAGGCTACCTACTCCAGTATTCTGGCCTGGAGAATTCCATGGACTGTATAGTTCATGGGGTCGAGTCAGACATGACTGAGTGACTTTCACTATCACCTGAAAATGCAGCCCCCTGACTAGATATAAAGCCCACACGCCCTGCACGGGAAGGCGAAGTCCTAACCACTGGACCACAGTCCTCAGTCCTCAGTCCCTGCTCAGCTGTGTGTGTACTTAGTCACTCAGTCGTGTCCGACTCTGTGTGACCCCGTGGACCACAGTCCACCAGGCTCCTCTGTCCATGGGGGTTCTCCAGGTAAGAATACTGGAGTGGGCTGCCATGCCCTCCTCCAGGGGATCTTCCCAACCTAGGGATTGAACCCAGGTCTCCCGCGTTGCAGGCGGATTCTTTACCACCTGAGCTACCAGGGAAGCCCTCCTCTGCTTTAGCACCCCCTTCCCTCTGTCTAAGCAGTGGTTCCGTGCATGTGTGCTATTGCTTGTGTCCAACTCTGTGAGACGCCCATGGACTGTAGCCTGCCAGGTCCTCTGTCCATTGGATTCTCCAGGCAAAAATACTGGAGTGGGCTGCCGTCCTCCAGGGGATCTTCCTAACTCAGGGGTCAAACCTACATCTCTTACGTCTCCTGCACTGGCAGGCGGGTTCTTTACCACTAGCGTCCTCTGGGAAGCCCGTGGTTCCGTTTGCTGCTTACCTTTTCCTTATGAATGAGTGTCTTCAATGTGCGCTGTTCCTTAGTGGTATTTGTTTTAAAAAGTTTTATCTCTAATGATTTCATAGAGATTTTTAGTCCCTTATGAAAGGAATTTCAGGCATCTGTGGTGGCAAAAAGGAAAGATACTTTTTCTTAGTGGTTGGGAAGATCTTGTCATCATACTAGGTATTCATTCAAGGTACCCTTAAGTGGACTTTGAAGAGCAAAAGATGTGTTGATATTTCAAAGGCAGAAATCTCTACCTGGTCCTCTGGATCTGAGTAGAACCTGCAGTATCCCTGGCTGATTTTTTTCAGCTGCAGGCTACCTCAAAAGCCCTCACAGGTATATTTGCCAGATGTCTGCCTGGGGAGAGAGACTTAGGTAGCTTTGGTGCCTTCTTCCCCCACCTCCCCTCCTATGCTACCAAAAATCTGATACTTTGCCTGTTTTGCCAACTCCCCTGTGGTCTCAAGTGTTCCAGGAAATGAGGAGTCATTCTTTATTTCTTGCTTCATAGGGGGAGGGCCCCACGTGACTCCCTGTGGCAGGGGGCGGCGGGGTGGGGAGGGTGAGTGGCTCAGCCGGAGCCCGCAGAGGCCCTGCTAGGGCTTCCCGGGGGAGGGTGGGCTCTGTCCTTGCCCCTTGGCCTCGCCAGCCTGGAGATGGATTCCACTTGGCACAGCTCCACCTCAGGGCCCTCTCTCCTCTCACACATCCCACCTTCACTGAGCCCTCCCCTCCCTCTGCCCCGGGGCTCCTGCTTGCATTCCTTCTATCTTTTGGCATTTTTTTTTTTCATGTTGTTTTACTTTGTGTTTAATAATAGCTCCACATTTTTCTCTTTATCTGAAATCAAGAATCATGCCTGTATCATGTGTTAACTTTAGGAATGAAATTTATGGCAACACTTGCCATTGGATGAATTGCTTTTCATTAGCTTCGTACTTCTTAATGATTACAAATTGTTTGCCTGTACAAGAAACAATTTCAGCCTGTTCTCCAAATTTCCTGGCCTTCAATTGCAACCAGAAACTGGAAGTCTTGGATTGCCCATACTTGTGGAGTGAGGTTCCTGGCTTTTTGCATCAGGGTCGGGCTATACTGAGGGTGGGGAAGAGGGTGGGTAATCCTAGATCTTTAGACTTCAAAGCTCCGATTATGGTCTTTGGGCCAAATAAAAAGGGAACTTAGCTTTTCTAAGCCATAGACAGTTCTGTGTTTCAGTTCTCAAATCTATAAAGTGGAGTGAGAAAGCCTGGAAGACAAGATATGAATATTTAATAACCAGTTCACTTTAAAAGCAGTTTCAAAAAACCTATACTTCATATAATGAATGGGGTTTTTAAAGGAAGCAGGAAAGTATACCCACCAAAAGGGAGCAGTGGAATAAGTCCCAATGGAAAATTTGTGCCTTTCTGCGGTTGGAGTCATTTGGTTAAGAAATGATGAAATGACAAATTTCTGAAAAGGGTGTGTGTTTTGGAGTTACTGAGGTCCAGGTCTCAGCGTGAGATTCGCGCAAGGCCAGCACTTAACTCTGATGCAGGATAAAGAGAAGGAAGTGGTCACTACCAGCATTCCTTCCCACCACGCGAGCACCTCCCTTGTCTAACGCTGTCCATCTGGCTCTTCATCTCCTGAACCTGGAATCCAGCTCTCTCAGCAAGCCTGTGTACCCAGCATTCCCCGCAAGATAATCCATTCTTTAACTCTGTGTGAGAACGGTTGGTAAACACTGAGTTGTGGCTGGAGGCGTAGGGGAGCTGGAGCCGTCCGGCCCTGCACAGGGGACCTGCATGTGAAGTTGGAGCAGCTTTCTGAGCTAAGGGCCTGGCTCTGGGGAGCAGCAGTTCTCCCTGCAGAGCAACACTTCTGCAGTTGCCCACATCCCAGTTATTGGACTCTTTTGTTGTTCAGTCACTCAGTCAAGTCCAACTCTTTGCAACCCCATGGACTGCAGCACACCAGGCTTCCCTGTCCTTCACCATCTTCTGGAGTTTGCTCAAACTCACTGTCCACTGAGTCGGTGATGCCATCCAACCATCTCTGTGGTCCCCATCTCTGCCATCCAATCATCGTCTGTTGTCCCCTTCTCCTCCTGCCTTCAATCTTTCCCAGCATCAGGGGCTTTTCCAATGAGTCTGCTTTTCGCATCTCGTGGCCAAAGTATTGGAGATTCAGCTTCAGCATCAGTCCTTCCAATGAATATTCAAAACTGATTTCCTTTATGATTGACTGCTTTGATCTCCTTGCAGTCCAAGGGACTCTCAAGAGCCTTCTCCAACACCACAGTTTGAAAGTATCAGTTCTTCAGTGTTCAGCCTTCTTTATGGTCCAACTCTCTAGTCCTCACAGTGAGTAGGATGCACCTCAGACCAACCCTAAGGATAGAATAAAGCAGACCAGAAGAACCAAGCCTCCCAGACCAATCAGTAATTTTTACCACCATATATGCAATGGTTCGCCTACTTAATCATCCAACAAACAACTACTGAGTACCAACTGAAGGAGGACAGAAACCACGCTGCTGTGACAACGAGGCATGCGCTACACTGACATCGGCTTAAGAAAGTTTCTCTCTCTTCCCGGTTACATAAGATCAGTCGAGGACCCAAATTCCTTAACTATTGTTAACCTGTTTTCTGCTAGGGCAGTGCTGTTCAAAGTATGATCCAGGGATGGGCAACATCAGCATCACCTGAGAACTTGTAAGAAAGTTGAATTCATAGGCCCCAGTTCAGAGCTATTGAACCAGTACTACTGGTGGTGGGGCCCACGCATCTGTGTTTCACTAGACTCTCCAGGTAATTCTTTTTTTTTAAATTGTGGTAAAATACACATAAGTTTATCATTCTAGCTATTTTTAAGCATACAGTTCAATGGTATTAAATACATTCTCAATGTTGTACTACCATCACCACTAGCCATGTCCAGAATTCTTTTTATCTTGCAAAATTGAAACCTATTAAACAGTAACTTCCCATTTCCCCAGCCCCTGGCAAGCACCATTGCACTTTCTGTCTCTATGATACTGACTACTCTAAATATCTTATATAAGTGGAATCATACAGCACATGTCTTTTTGTGACTAGCTTATGTCACTTAGCATAATATTGTCAAAGTTTACCTACATTGTAGCATATGTCATAATTTCCTTCCTCTTTAAGGCTGAATACTGCAGAGTATGGACATACCATGTTTCGTTTATCCATTCTTCTGGACACTTCGGTTGCTTCCATGTTTTACCTATTTTAAATAATTCTGCTGTGAACATGAGTATACAAACATCTTTTCAAGTACTTCACTTTCAGTTATTAAGGGTATGTACTTAAAAGTAGAAGTGCTGAATCATATGGTGATCCTAGTTTTAATTTTTTAGAAACCACTGTGCTGTTTTCCACAGCTGCTGTATCACTGAACGTTTTCCAACAGCTGCTAAATATAAAATTCCTGTCAACAGTGCACAAGTTCCAGTTTTCCTACATGCTCACTAACACTTGTAGGTTTCTGTTTTATTTTTGGTAGTAGCCATCCTAAAGAGTATGAGGTGGCATACCCTTATAGATTTGGTTTGCATTTCCTTAATGATAAGTGATGTTGAGAATCTTTTCATGTGTTTATTGGCCATTAGTATATCTTCTTCAGAGAAATGTCTATTCGAGTCCTTTGTCCTTTTTTGAATTATTTATTGTGTTAAGTTTTAGGAGTTCTCCATATATTCTGGATATGAATCCTTTAGAGATATATGATATGCAAATAGTGTTTCACACTCTGTGGGTTGTCTTTTTACTCTGCTGATACTGTGTTTTGATACACAAAATTTTTAATTCTCATGAAATCTAATTTGTCTATTTTTTCTTTTGTTGCCTGTGCCTTTGGTGTCATATGAAGAAATAATTGCCAAATTCAATGTCATGAAGCTTTCTTCTGAGAGTTTTACAGTTTTAGGTCTTAGGCTTAGGTCTTTGAGCCATTTTGAATTAATTTTTATATATACTATGCTGTGCTAAGTCGCTGACTCTTTGAGACCCTATGGGCCATAGCTCACCAGGCTTCTCTGTCCACGGATTCTCCAGGCAAGAATATTGGAGTGGGTTGCCATTTCCTTCTCCAGGGGATCTTGCCAACCCAGGGATTGAACCCAAGTCTCTTAGGTGTCCTGCACTGGCAAGTGGGTTCTTTACCACTAGCACCACCTGGGAAGCCCGTTTTTAAATATAGTATTAGGTAGAGGTCTAACTGCGTTTTTTTTTGTTTTTTTGTTTTTTTTTTGCAAATGAGTAGCTTTCCAGATGATGCTAATGCCGTTAGGTGTGAGAAGCCCTAGTTCCTAGCACTGTCCTCATTCACAAAGTCAGAGCCAGGACTCTGAGAGAAAGTAAATCCAGGGCAGCAATTTCCTTTTAAGGATGTGGGGGTGGGAAGCTGAACACTTCATTTAAGCTCACATTCCACTAGTGAGAACTTAGAAATAGGGCCACTCAAGCTGCAAGGGAGGCTGGGAAAAGCAGTTTCTGGCTGGCTGGCTATGCCCCTACCTGCAGTGTTTTATTATACGAGGAAAGAATGAGTCTTAGTGGGCAGCCAGTAACCTCTGCCACTTGTGTCCTGTGCCAGCACAGTGCTAGAGGGAGCAGATGATGCTTGACAGCAAGGCAGTCCATGCACTCAATAGGCTGGTCTAATGTGTTCTTTGCCAGGGCAATGATTGAATAACACGACCTGAGTGTGGGTTGGTCCCCTTAAACTAAAGTGCACTAGATATGAAAGTCTTTCACCTTCTAAAAATGGTGTTAATATCTATGGACATTCACATCCTAATAAGGCCACCAAAGTCGTTGCTCTAAAGTGGGGATTGGTCAGCTCGGACCAGTGAACAAATCAGACCCCTGCCTGTTTTTGTAAATAAAGTTATTGGAACACAGCCACACCCTTTCATTTTTAAATAGTCCGTGGCTGCTCTTAAACGACAGATGACAGCAGAATTGAGTAGTTTTGAGAGTTTGTATGACTCACGGGTTGACAATATTTACTAGCCAGCCCTTCACAGGAAACATTTCCAAAGACCTTTGCCTATAATGTGCTGAGCACGTTTACCTGTAACAGTTATCAGCAAGTGTGAAGTCATAGCAGAGATCTGCAGAGATTAAGAGACATTGATTTCCTCCAAATTACACTTTTCACAGGAGATGTTTGGCTGCTTATTCCCTACAATCAACTGAAAGTCTCTCTAGCCAAGTCTGGATACTTGATAATTTCTTGTAAATGATAGGACAAATTTTGATGAGGGACCATCCTTTGAATTGTTAGAATTTAGAAGATATTTGGAGGAGATAAGAGTATATTAGCAGAACTATTGACTGAGCTGAAGCAATATTTGTTCTATTACTTTGCTACAAACAAAACAATATAATCAATGTGTACATTTTGACTAGGGGGTTAAGGCAAACTTCATTCTAGACCCAGATTTTTGTTTATTAGCAGTTCGATATTTGGCAGGCTTCCCTGGTGGTTTAGCTGGTAAAAAATCCGCCTGCGATGCAGGAGACCTGGGTTGGGAAGATTCCCTGGAGAAGGTAATGGCCACACACTCCAGTATTCTGGCCTGGAGAATCCCATGGACTGTACAGTCCATGGGGTCACAAAGAGTTGGACTCAACTGAGCAACTTTCACTCTCACTGATATCTGGCAGGTCACTAAGTTTTTATGGGGCTCAATTTCTTCTCCCTTGCAACATGGGATTACATATCTGCTCCTCCTGCATTATGGGAGTAAGGTGAGGTAAAGTAAGTGAAAAAAATTTAGCAAACTAATAGCTCGGACCTTTTGCTGCTAATACCTTAAAACATAAGTAAGTAAGTAAGTAAAGTCGCTCAGTCGTGTCCAACTCTTTGCAACCCTATGGACTGTAGCCTACCAGGCTCCTCTGTTCATGGGATTGTCCAGGCAAGAATACTGGAGTGGGTTGCCATTTTCTTCTCCAAGAGATCTTCCCGACCCAGGGATCGAACCCAGGTCTCCAGCATTGCAGACAGATGCTTTACCATCTGAGCCACCAGGGAAGCATAGTGGCTTATAATAACTATTTATTTAGCTTATGGCTTTGTGAATTGGCTGGACTGTGTGATCTGGGCCAGCTTAGTTGATCATCTCTAGGCTCACTCACGTGTTCACGATGAACTGGCAAAATGGCTAGTGGATGGGCAGTCTAGCATGAGTTCCATCACAGGGCTGGTGTTCGTCAATCTGTAGGTCTAGGTAACAGGAGTGACTGGGCCACATGTGTTACATCATCCAGGAGGGGTTTTAAGAAAAGAAAAGCCCCACTGTGCACATTTCCAAACCTCTGCTTGTATCACATTTTTCTGATAACCCATTGGCTGGGGCTTCCCTGGTAGCTCAGGTGGTAAAGCGTCTGCCTACAATGCGGGAGACCTGGGTTCAATCCCTGGGTTGGGAAGATCCCCTGGAAAAGGAAATGGCAACCCACTCCAGTACTCTTGCCTGGACAATCCCATGGACTAAGGAGCCTGGTAGGCTACAGTCCATGGGGTCACAAAGTTTGGACATGACTGAGCGACTTCACTTCACTTCACTTCACTTCATTGGCTGAGCCCAGAATCAGGTGGGAGGGGATACAAAGTTCCAGGTAAAGAAGCATGGATGAAAGGAGAGAGTGTGGCCACTTTTGCCATCTACCAGACCATTGCCAATTAGGACAGCAACATTAGTATTTCTAGCACCCAGTGAAGACATCCAAGTTGCTCACCTTTAAAAAATGGTGTTAATGTCTAAATAAGACCACCAATGACATTGTTCTAGAGTGCAGATTGGCAGACTCTAGTCTCTGAATTAAATCAGGGCCACTGCCTTTTTTTTTTGTAAGTAAAGTTTATTGGAACACTGCCACACCCATTCATTTTCATATAGTATATGGCTGCTCTCACACTATGACATGGTAATTTTATTTTTAGGTTTTAAAGGACCCTCTATACTGTTTTTCAACATCATCGGTGGGAGCTGCAGTGACTGAGCCTGGTACTGGGGAGTTCTTTCTGAAGCTATTCTCACACAGGGCTTTGGGTGTTATTCTCAACTGACTGGACTTCCAAACTTAACTCTTTGGCCTTCCCAAAGAATCTGTGAGGCATCTGATATCCTTTAAGAAACTCCTTTTTTGTTTAGACTAGAGTGGCTTCTCCTGTTCCTGACTAAGGATTCTGACACTGCTATTTTCTAAGGCTGGGGCTCTGTGGCTTTAAATAACCTATGCTGAAGAAGGCACAATGTTTGATTTTAATTTTTTTGCAAATAAAATGTTTAGCTCACCTACTCCTCGGTATGCATTCATATAATCCAATTAGGTTTCATACACAAGCTCTGGACTCCCTGAATATCGAAGATGGCTTGAGAAAAGAAGGAAAGCAAACTATTTCCTCCAACTTGAAAAGCAAACACTTCAATTTTGTTTGAAAAAACTCAGCTCACGAGCTCCACTCAGTGTCCTGATGGACAATGTTTTCCCAGTGCCGTTTAAGAAGGGACTGTCCTTTCCTCATTGTGTAGTCTTGACACCATTGTCAAAAATCATTTGGCCGTATGTGCTCAGGTTTATTTCTGGACGCTATTCTGTTCCATTGGTCTCTACATCTGTCTCTTTGCCAGTCCCAATGGTCTTGATTTCTGTTGCTTTGTAGTATGTTTGAAATCAGGAAGTGTGAGAGCTCTGAATTTGCTCCTCTTTTTCAAGATGGTTTTGGCTATCGAAGGTCCTATGAGATTCAGTTTTAAGTTTTTTTTTTGTCTACTTCTGCAAAGAATGCCACTGGGATTTTGATAGAGATTGAACTGAATTTACAGATCACTTTTGGTAGTCTGAACATTTTAACAACATTAAATCTTCTAATCCATGAGTACCAGATGCCTTTCCATTTATTTGTATCTTCTTCAATTTCTTTTAGTAATATTTTGTAGTGTTCAGTATATAAGTCTTTCATCTCCCTGAGTACATTGATTCCCAAGTATCTTATTCTTTTTGATGTTATAGTAAATGGAGATTATTTCATTAATTTCCTTTTCAGTTTGGTCATTATTAGTTGACCATTATATGTTGATTTTCTATCCTGCAACTTTGTTAAAATAATTTCTTACTTTTAACCATTTTTTGTGTGAAATCTTTAGGGTTTTCTTTAAGATTATGTTATGTGTGAACAGAGATAATTTTACTTCTTCCTTTTCAATTTGGGTGCCTTTTATATCTTCTTTTGATATCAGAGTGATGCTGGCCTCATAGAATGAGCTTGGAGCATTCCCTTTAAATTCTTTAGAAGAGTTTAAGAAGGATTAGTATTCATTCTTCTTTAAATGTTTGGTAGAATTCTGCTGTGAAGTCATCCGGCCCTGGATTTTTCTTTGTTGGGAGGCTCTTGATTATTGCTTTAATCTCCTTACTAGTTATAGGTTTCTTCAGATTGTTTATTTCTTATGATTTTTATGTTGGTCAGTTGGTAGGAATACATAATTTTCTTCCAGGTTATTTAATTTGTTGGTATATAATTGTTCACAGTAGTCTGTTATAACCCTTTTTATTTCTGAGACATCAGTTGCAATGTCCCCTATTTCATTTCCAAGTTAAGTTTACTGAGTCTCATTTTTTCTTAGTTATTCTATGTAAGGGCTTTCCAATTTTGTTGGTCTTTAAAAAAAACAAAACAGCTCTTATATAGTTCAGTCACTCAGTCATGCCCAACTCTTTGCAACCCATGGACCGCAGCATGTCAGGCTTCCCTGTCCATCACCAACTCCCGGAACTTGCTCAAACTCATGTCCATTGAGTCAGTGATGCCATCCAACTAACTCATCCTCTGTCATTCCCTCTCCTCCTGCCTCTTTCCCAGCATCAGGTTTCCAATCAGTCAGTTCTTCCCATCAGGTGGTCAAAATATTGGAGATTCAGCTTCAGCATCAGTCCTTCCAATGAATATTCAGAACTGATTTCCTTTATGATTGACTGGTTTGATCTCCTTGCAGTCCAAGGGACTCTCAAGAGTCTTCTCCAACCAATTCAAAAGCATCAATTCTTTGGCATTCAGCTTTCTTTATGGTCCAACTCTCAAATCCATACATGACCACTGGAAAAACCATAGCTTTGACTAGATGAAACTTTGTTGGTAATATCTCTGCTTTTTAATATTCTATCTAGTTTAGTCATAGCTTTTCTTCCAAGGAGCAAGCATTTTTTAATTTCATGGCTGCAGTCACCATCTGCAGTGATTTTGGAGCCCCACAAAATAAAGTCTGTCATTATTTCCATTGTTTCCCCATCTATTTGCCATGAAGTGATGGGACCAGATGCCATGATCTTAGTTGTTTGAATGTTGAGTTTTAAGCCAGCTTTTTCACTCTCCTCTTTCACTTTCATCAAGAGGCTCTTTAGTTCTTCTTCACTTTCTGCCATAAGGGTGGTGTCATTTGCATAATTGAGGTTATTGATATTTTCTCCAGCAATCTTGATTCCAGCTTGTGCTTCATCCAGCCCAGCATTTCACATGATGTACTCTGCATATAAGTTAAATAAGCAGGGTAACAAAATATAGCCTTGATGTACTCATTTCCCAATTTGGGAAAATGTTGTTCCATGTCTGGTTCTAACTGTTGCTTCTTGACCTGCATACAGATTTCTTAGGAGGCAGGTCAGGTGGTCTGGTATTCCCATCTCTTGAAGAATTTTCCACAGTTTGCTCTGATCCACACAGTCAAAGGCTTTAGCATAGTCAATGAAGCAGAAGGAGATGTTTTTCTGGAACTCTCTTGCTTTTTTGATGATCCAACTGATGTTGGCAATTTGACCTATTGTTCCTCTGCCTTTTCTAAATCCAGCTTGAACATCTGAAAGTTCTCAGTTCATGTACTGTTCAAGCCTCGGTAGGAGAATTTTGAGCATTACTTTGCTAGTGTGTGAGATGAGTGCAATCGGGTGGTAGTTTTAACATTTTTGGCATTGCCTTTCTTTGGGATTGGAATGAAAACTGACATTTTCCAGTCCTGTGGCCACTGCTGAGTTTTCCAAATTTGCTGACATATTGAGTGCAGCACTTTCACAGCATCATCTTTTAGGATTTGAAATAACTCAACTAGAATTCTATCATTACCACTAGCTTTGCTTGTAGTGATGCTTTCTAAGCCCCACTTGACTTCACATTCCAGGATGTCTGGCTCTAGGTGAGTGATCACACCATAGTGGTTATCTGGGTCATTAAGTTTTTTTGTATAATTTTTCTGTGTTTTGTTGCCACTTCTTCTTAATATGTTCCGCTTCTGTTAGGTCCATACCATTTCTGTCCTTTATTGTGCCTATCTTTGGTGTCTCTAATTTTCTTGAAGAGATCTCTAGTCTTTCCCATTCTATTGTTTTCCTCTATTTCTTTGCATTGGTCACTGAGGAAGGCTTTCTTATCTCTCCTTGCTATTCTTTGGAACTCTGCATTCAGATAGGTATATCTCTCCTTTTCTCCTTTGTCTTTAGCTTATATATCCAGAGAAGACTATAATTCAAAAAGACACATGCACCACAATAGTCATTGCCGAACTACTTATAATAGCCAGGGCATGGAACACCTGAAATATTCATTGACAGAGGAATGGATAAAGAAGACATAGTACATCTATAGAACGGAATATTACTCAGCCATAGAAAAGAATAAAATAACGTCACTTGCAGCAACATAGATCAACCTAGAGTTTGTCACGCTGAGTGAAATAAGTCAGACAGAGAAAGACAAATATTATATGATATTGCTTATATGTGAGATCTTTAAAAATGGTACAAATGAACTTACTTCCAAAACAGAAATAAAGTCACAGATATAGAAAACAAACTTATAATTACCGGGGGGGGAGGGATGTGGGGTAGGGATAAATTGGGAGATTGGCATTTATATATACACACTACTATATGTAAAATAGATAACTATTAAGGATTTACTGTATAACACTGTACTGTTCTCAATACACTGAAATAGGAAAATAGAAGAGAATCTAAAGAACAGTGGTATCTATCTATCTATCTATCTATATCTGATTTACTTTGCTGTACAGCAGAAATTAACACATTTTAAGCCTACTCCAATAAAAATTTTAGAAAAATCAGCTCTTGATTTTAATTTTTTCTGTTGTTTCCTATTCTCTCTCTCTGCTCTAATTTTTATTATTTCCTTCTTCTTCCTAACTTTTAGCTGTTCTTTTCCTAATTCCTTGAGATGTAAAGTTAGGTTGTTGATCTGAGAGCTTTCTCCCTCTTAATGTAAGCATTTGCCACTATACATGTTCTTATTACTGCTTTTACTGTATGCCATATATTTTGGTATGTTGAATTTTCATTTTATCTTCAGATGTCTTCTAAATTCCCTCATGATTTATTTTTTGACTTGTTGGTTGTAGAAGTTATTTTCACATTTTGGTGGATTTTCCTGTTTTCTTTCTGTTGTTGGTTTCTAGTTCCATTCTATATGGTTGATGAAGATATTTCATATGACTTCAGCTTCTCAAATGTGTGAAGACTTGTCTTGTAGATTACATGTGGTCTGTGGGAGAATATTTTATGTGTACTTGAGAAGACTGTATTGTGCTGCTTGGAGGGAAATGTTCTGTATATGTCCATTAAGTCTGATTGGTCTAATTGTGCTGTTCAAGTCCTCTGTTTCCTTATTGATCTTCTGTCTAGTTGTTCTATCCATAGCTGAAAGGAGGAATTAAAGTCTCCCACTATTACAGTGTTGCTGTTCATTTCTCCCTTTGGTTCTGTCAATGATTCATATATTTGGGAGCCTTAATCTCTCTTAAAATAGTATAGGATTTATGATTCTTATAGGGATTATATTTCTCAATAGTAGAATCTAAATGTTGCTTTGGGGAGACTGTGTGTCATGTAGCTGAAGTTCTTCAGTGGCAACAAGGTCTTGGGACATTGGACCACTCTTCTTTTCAGAGAAGACTTCCATAACCATTCCCCATGTGTGGTGGCTTTCAGTTATAAAAAAAAAATACCTTTATATACTTTAAAATATTTTTGTTATGAAGCTATATTTGCAAGGTACATAAAATGTCTGTTAGCTTGATTGATATTTTAAAATATTTGGACAAAAAGCAAGTGGGCCTCCACTGTGCTCTTGCATTGGAACTCATAAACATTCAAAAAGAGTCTGGGAGAGAAGTTATAGGGACAGAATTGATTATTAGAGCAGAATGTTGAAAGCATCTAATTGCCTCCTTTTGGGACATTTAAATTTTATCCAAATAATGGAATGGTATTTATCCATATAATACAATTGTTTGAAGTCTATGAAGCATGGAGAAATGCTTATGATGAAGAAAAGAATACAAAATTGAATACAAATTAAGAATATATCTATGTGAAAATTCATACAGGAAAAGAAATAGCTCTCTGGATTGCAGGATTAAGGAGTTTACTTATTTTTAACATATTTAGACTGATATATTTAACTATATAATTTGAATAAAAAGCAAGAACACAACTCATTAACCTGTTTTCTCACCATTATAGCAGCTGCCTATGGAGAAGTGCTCTGGGTTGAAGGGCTACTCAGCCTCACTTGTGTTCCACTCCACCAGCAGCAGGGTTTCCATTTCTGCTTCCATGAATTCACACAGTGGGAAGACTGCCACAAAGCATAGTACAGCTTAAGATCAAATATCTCTAGACAAGAACTATTTTAAAGAATATATCTATAAAAAATGGATGGTTTAATGCTCATGGGAGGTAAATTTGGGGGAGTCTGGAGAGTAAGTTTGCATGACCTTGCCTGGCACCCAGCTTTGTGAGGCAGAGAACTTAACTTCATTCCATTCTCCTGCCAGTGAAAAGACAAAGAGACAGATGAGATCCAGCAGAGGTAAATCACAGGGATCCTTGAGAGCCTAAGAGCCCTGAGAGATAAGCAGATATTAGGCAGGAGATAAAAAGATGGGGTGGTGATGGAGGAGAAATGAGTACAAAGGCAGAGGCTTAAACAAGGTTGGTGTCCCTAAAAGTTTGTGTGAAGTACTGTGTGGTAGACCTTTTGAAAGGTCACCCTGGAGAGGACTGAAGGAGAGTAAAAGCAGATCATCTAGAAGACTGCTGAAATGTCCAAAGAGAGAGAAGTGCCTTCTTAGTGCCGTAGGCAGCATGCGAGTCTCATAAAGAGAGGAAAGGTGGGGATGTGACTCAAGGCCTGAGTGGTGGGGATAGAGATGAATTTGACAGCTAGGAGGAGGGAGAATCAACAAAAAATAAGTAACCAGAAGGAAAGTCAGGGGTGATGGCCAAATTCTGCCTGAGGATTTGAGTGCGCCCGTTGGACCAATGTTGTCAGACAAGTCTCCAGAAAGGAAAAGGATCTGGTGTTAGTTTATATTTCAGATTGAAAACTGTCTGCCTCCTTCCCTGGTTACAGTCCTACAGGGATCCACAATGTTTATATTTACATTTTATGTTTACCTAGGCTGGGCTCTGTAGTTACACAATCAGAGAGAGAAATCCCACCATCAACTCCAGGACTCTCTAGACATCACCTTTCATAAGTAGCCAGAGCTAGGCTTACAGTCAAATTGAGAGGCATTTATGAATAAATACTGACCCCCAGTGTCTAGGTGCAGAAATAAAGATTAAATAAAGATTATAAAATACCAAGACTCTCGGGAGAGTACCTGGAATTCCAGCTCCAAATAGTGTTTCCTACCATCCAATTCAGAATCCTGGGGGTGCATCAGAAATAAAAATACTGACTAGTATTTTACTATACCAATGGCTAGTAGCAGCCTGGAGAACGCCAGTGAATGGTCTATAGAAAAAGTGTCATACTGAATTAAATGACCTCAATCATGAGTGTACACTATATAATGGTCTTGACCCTCTCTGCTCCAAGTTCCAGGTTTAACTGCTTCAAAGTCTTTTTGGTAAGAGAGGAGATTTTTACACAATTAATTTGACAGAAACAAACTCCAGCTGTGTTTTACTCTCCACCTAGGTCAACGTTGACCTTCCCTCGTGGCTCAGATGGTGAAGAATCTGCCTGCAATGCAGGAGATCTGGGTTCCATCCCTGGGTTGGGAAGATCCCCTGGAGAAGGGAATGGCAGCCCACCCCAGTATTCTTGACTGGAGGGGAGCCTGGTGAACACAGCCCATGGGGTCACAAAGAGTCAGACACAACTGAGCGACGGACACTAGGTCAACATTACATCAAATGAAGCTTCCTCTCAAGTGGATACAGGGAAATGTGGTTGGCTAATGTGCCCTTTTCAGTATGTGTGTGGCTAGAGTGAATTCATGAGATATTCTTGAGTAAAAACTCGGAAACAAAACAGCTCCTTCAGGTGCAAGTGCTTCAGGGAAAGAAAGGCACCACCTGACATTTCGGTCTATGGTTGCTGCAGTTGCTATCAGATGGCATCTGTTTTCTGCAGACTAGAAGTGAGGCACTGGCTCTTTGGACAAAAGCTTATGTTGCATTCTGGTCTATGCTGAAGTTTTTAAGAACTTGGCATTGCAGAGAATTAAATGAAGCCGTCTTGAAAAGGTAGAGCTTCCTTCATGAAAACAGGGATTATTTTCATGAACCTTGTTTTTAAAGTAAGAATAGACTGAAGGTTTAAGTGGCCAACCACAATATAAATAAAAGGCTGGTTTTTGGTGCCAATGAAAAGCATTCATTACAGGCAATTGACCCCCAGCAGTCTCAGTAGAAGGAAGCATGGAGCAGCAGTCGAAAACCATAGCTGCTTCGAGGTCACACGTATCCAAGCTGAGGTGTGACCCTGAGCTGAGTGAAACAAGGCACACGGGAGATGATTGCTTCAGGGAGCCAAATTCCAAGGAAATGGAGGCCCAGAGATTAAGTGGAGTTTAGGAGTCAAACAGGTGTCATTAAGAAGGGATGTCAGTCTCAGGGAGGAAAAGATTAAAGCCTAAGGTCTTGCATCAGAAGAAATAAATTCTCTTTGTTCAGCTACAAGGTGATGGCAATCATAATCCTGTTTCTGACTTGTATTAGCAGATAAGGTATTAATAATTGTTGGTCTGATATGTAACTGTAGCACTAGACCTAGCAGAAGTAAAATAAGCATACAACTATTTGTCTCTTGACAATATAATATAGACTTAAGAAGGTTTTCCTTTACTAACAAGACTGAAATTTTGAGAACTAAAAAGTACAGAAACCAGTCACATTTATCCAGTCATTGCATATAGCAAAAACGTGTTTTCATTTTTAATACGAGGCTGTTTTGGTTGCTTATCAATGTTTCCCCTGTTACTTTTTCTTTGCTTCTATTTTGAAAAATATCCAACCTACAGGAAAGCTGGAAGAATAGCACAGCATTATAAATTCTTTCCTCAATTTATCAATTGTAATTTATTAATTTGCTTTCTGTGTCTCTTTAAATATGTATGAACACTGTGTTGGCTGAACCACTTGAAGGTGAATTGCAGGCATCATGACACCTCAACCTCAAATTTTTCAGCCCCTAAAATGTCCTTTATAACTTTTAATCAAAATATCCAATTAAGGTTCAAACCTAATTGGTAAAACCCTGCTCCCTGGGGTGATGGTGTTTGGAGGTGGGGCCTTTGGGAGGTGAGCAGGTTTAGATGAGGTCATGGGGGTGGATCCCCCATGATAAGAATAGTGTTCTAAAAGAAAGAGACCAGAGCCCCCTCCCTCTCTACCGTGTGAGGACACAGCAAGATGTCAGTCTGAAAACCAGGAAGACAGTTCTCATCAGACAATCAATCTGCCAGTGCCTTGACCTTGGACGTCCCAGCCTCCTGAACCGTGAGAGATGTTTATTTAAGTCATCTGTGGCGCTTTGTTACAACAGCCTGAACAGACTAAAACAAATGTTTTATAATCCATCACTGTTATTCTTTAAACTCAAACTGTCCCAAATTTGGCACCTGAAGCCAATGTTTATGCCCCACCAGTATTCGGGCATTTTCTTCTTTTCTGACTCAGGGTGTTCTAAGTTCACTTTATCTGCTTCCAACCTGGAATCAACAGTTTTCCCAAACATCGCTGGATCTGTGGAACAGTATTTATTAAACAAGATCAAGGTAACTAGGTGTGTTTTATTACTGGGTTATGGCTTCCAGGCTCTTTCAGAGCACACAGCCAGAGCTGGGGGTGGGGGAAAAGGAGAGGTGGGGCTGGGAAGAGAGAGGAAGTCACATACACATTCATACAAATATCTCCAGTTCAAAACTAGTAACATGGTGGTCTTCTTTATCTTCCTCCACCTTCTATCTCTCTTCTCCCTTTGTGAGTAACCTAATTTACAACAACATCAACAAATATGCTCAATTTTTAAACCTATGAAATTCAGAATTACTTAAGTAATTCTTCAAAATAGTCTCAGGAATATTTACATCTTTAAACACTTGAATTTAACATCAGTGTTACCCAATCATTCCAAATTATCCTGCAGAAGTCACACAGAACAGACTAACAGCTCTCTAAAGAGCAAGGACAGATAATGCAACTGTATTTAGGACCTGAATTGGACAACTTAGCAACGGCTGTTTCTTGAGAGTACCAAAATGGACAAATATCAGAAGAGATTACTGGGGCTTTCATTTTAACTGGTTGAAGACTATCAGAGGAGTTTTCTTTCTCAAAATCTATCCTGTTTGACATTCAGCATTTGTTTCAAAGCAATCCAGTGGGCAGAGTGAGAAGACACACACGATGGTGGTCACAAGTTAATGAAGGGTTCCCAGGTGGCTCAGTGGTATAGCATCTGCCTGCCAAGCAGGAGACACGGGTTCGATCTCTGGGTTGGGAAGATCCCCTGGAAAAGGAAATGGCAACACACTCCAGCATTCTTGCCTGGGAAGAAGAGGAGCCTGGTGGGCTACAGTCCATGGAGTTACAAAGAGTCAGACATGACTTAGTAACTAAACAACAACAGAGTTAATGAAGTGGTAGTGGGTGATCGGTAAATGAGTGTTGCTTGTGCTATTTACAGTCTCAGATTTTGTGGATGTTTAAAATGTTTTATAATAAAAAGATATTAAAAATATATTCCTGTTAAATCAGAGTAAGCATAAGTTTAAAGGGCCAGCCCCAACTAAATAGAAGGCAAATAAAATGTGGCTCTATTATGTGAAAGTCAAAAGTGATGATGACAATCTGGCTCATGTTTAAGATTTTGTCTAAGGAACTTACATTTTTTGGACTTAAACTCCATGGCTTAAAAGCTAGTCTATATAGTGAGATTATCCTCCAATAAATAAAATTTCGCCAATTGTGGGCAAGAGTGACTTTAATTCTGCCTATCATTTTGCTAAATAGCTTTGGCACTAAAGAGAGATTGCATGATTAAAATATTCTTACAGTACAGTCGTTTCATATTCCCCTTGGGACAAAATTTCCCTCACAGTCCAATGTGGAAACCCTCAGGATACGGCATAACATAGCATCTGCCACAGTCAGATCTGCTGAGAGGCAATGCATGATTTATTAAGACGAACAGTGCTATAGAAGTGAGTTCCAAACTTGCAAAATCCAACCACGCAGAAGACAAAAGCAGGAAAAGTGATCAGAGTCTGAAATGTTGAGGCAATTTTGTTTTTCTGAGGGAAGAGAAACACATGAAAGACTTTCCAGGTGAGAGGGAACCTGAACTTTGAAGAGAGACTTGCCACTTGTAAGCGCATAAAAATGAATTAAAAATGATGTTGGGGATGATGAACTTTCTGTCCAGTAAAGCTGGTTCCCCTACTTCATTCTGTCATAAACAGAGAGGGGCTGGAAAAATAAAAAATTATAACTACATGGTAGGAAGCGGGGAAACATATGTGATCTCTGACTTCTCTTTCCTGGAAGGATTTCTGCTTCTGGCTACCAAGTTGGCCAACTGCAGCCCAACAGGGATTGGCTTTAACGAAAAAAAGCATCTGGCAACAAAGCTACAGAGCCTCTGGGGAGGTTTCCCAGGCTAGAAGACAAATAACCACTGCCATTAATGTGCACACGAAGGGCTGCATTTTAATAAAAGTGGTCATGACCCAAGATGAGAAATAGTCTGCAAATTTGGGGCAAAAGAATCTGGTTAAGCATGGAAATAGCCAGATCATGTTGAGAAATTTTCCTTGCACATCTTTATCAAGGAAACATACATGATGTAACGTATCCTAACAGAGGATGCTTTGTTAATTCAGTGCTCAAATTTGCACTGGATGATTTTAAGAACCTTTTTCCTGAGGCAGAATTTCTGTTTTTTTCAGAAAAACAAAGTGTCAATGTACTGGGATCCAGGATTCATTTGAGATATTTAAAAATTAAAATTCATAGCATCTTGTTATGGCTATTATCTTACCACACTGGACCTGCATATAACAAGTATTACAGCCTGGGTAGAAGAAACTTGGCTAGGTGGTTACAGGGCAAGCCAAACCTGGCCCGCCAAGGACCAAATTTCTAGATAAGCTATCATTTTTTACATTTAAAAAATTCCCCCTTTTTATGGTCCCAGCTTGACACAGTACAGAGGATACCAAGATAAGGATCCAGGTTAGGCATACTTCAAGGTACCTACATCAAAAATCCTGAATACTTTGCAAACCATGCAAAGAAAACAGGTTCGCTAGGTGGTCTCAAGGTTGACGTGCTAAAGTTGTTAAAGATAATGTACATCAAGTTTTCATAAATCTCATTTATTTCAGCCAAGATGTCAAAAACAATAAAACCAAAATTGCACCAGAATGTGTCAGCAACAATCATCCCTCTCTGCGGAAGTCTGTGAGGCTCCAGTGACTGAGCGTGAGCACAGCTTTGTGCATAGGAGCAATCATGCTGCTGGGGGTGCTCTGGAGGTGGACGTCTAGAGGTGGGACGAGGGGAAAATCCAAATCTGGGCTCTTGAGTTGCTTTAAGACAAGGTCAGCACTTGGGCTGGAAAATTCAGATGCCAGTTCCAGAGATGAAGCTGTTCAAAAATGGTCTGAGTTGAAGTTTAGCCACAGGTTTGGAATTCTAGGAAGAGACGATAGTTGTATTTGCGGCCCTGATCTCTGAATTATCATAAAGAGTGCTATTTGTTTGGGCAACAGGACTGTGAAAAGAAGGACGGCAGCAGAAAAGACAGTAGTTGGTCAGGAATGCCAAGCAGCCACATTCCGTGTCCTTACGCATTGCAGATGTGGCCAGCTGTGAGCAAACCATGTTCTTTTCAGCCACCTTTATCAGCTGATGCTCTAAGTCTTCTTTATCTTTTGGCTGCACTGCACAGTGCGTGGGGTCTTAGTTCCCTGACCAGGGATGGAACCCGTGTCCCCTGTATTGGAAGTTCAGAGTCATAACCACTGAACTGCCAGGAAAGTCCCTCTAAGTCTTGATTTAAGGATCAGTGGAGACCAAGCAGTAGCAAGGGTTTTATAATTAGTTTCCTTCTAATACCAATTTTACTATAAAATGGATACAAATAAACTAATCCACCAATGGAAAACCGTGAAAAACTGGTGATACCTGTAATAGCTATTATAGTCGTAAACTGTTAAGATGAGTCTATCATTGAAACGTATGTCACTTGCTTTGACATAAGGCAGTAGCTTAAAGAAATGATGACGTACCTGTCTATACAGCATCTAAAGACATCCTGTATCATTAAGATCGATGAGCAATCAATCAATCAGTCTGTGGTCTATCCTGAGGACTACAGACTACGTACCATAATGTTTTGCCCTCAGCAGATAAAGAACAAATGTACGTGACAAGTGCCAGTCTACCATTTCCCCTGTTCAAGTGAATGAAATTACACCTACTGTATTCTACCTTCACCCCGACCCAACCTTCAATTTATAGAGAATTAAGCATGTCTGTGTTTTGAAACCAGTACAACTCTTTGTGTTACAGGAAGATGAGAGCAGAGACTAATCCAGAAGCTTGTACTTAATACTTACGAATCATATGGAAATACTTTGGGGGTACCATTTTCAGACACAGAACTTATTTTTAAATCAATTTTAAGGAGCCCACGATTAATGTTTAAAAACAAAAGAGAACATGAACAGCCATGGCTATCTATATGCTGCTAATTCCAGCAGCCAGAAAGGAATTCCACCAGATGTCAAACAGGATGTCTCTGGACTAGAGATGAGGCAAAGGGCCTTGCTGTTTGTAGCTGGCTGCTTTGGAAGAATCCATCTGTGACTCTCCCATTTAATGGGCCGTTGGTCTTACCTATGAGAATACCCCTTTTCCTTGAGGAAAAGACTAGTAATAAATACTTAAGTAGAGCATATTATCTAATATCCTTTATTATCATCCCAGAAATTTTCTATAAACACAAACGTCTTATTGAAGTGAAGGTCTGTCAGTAGTGACTCAATACTGATTTACTGAATGAGGATGACCTTGAACTTGACCTTCATTTGTTGCTTTCCCATCTCAGAAACTTAGGACATTGATTAAGCCCCACTGGTGACTAACTTAGTGACTAATTAAAAGGAGGCCGGCAGGGGTTAGCGCATAAGGCTATGACATAAGCACTTGGGCATCCTAAAGCCTTTAACTGGGCCAAGGTTAAGTTACCTAATTACCTCTACAAACTCTACCCCACAGCCTAGATCTGGAAAAATCAGGCAGGGAGACCAAAAAAGAAAAAAAAAAAGCAAGATGAGCACCCATAACACACTGCATGCCACTCCTTCTGCAGCTATTCCTAGCCAGCACGTGGGAAAGACTTTATTTGTCAGCTCGTTTCACTTTTCCTTGATCCTCAACTTTCTTAATGGCTGCTTGGATAGCCTCTTGGTCGCCCAGGAACTGGTGAGGCCCAACAGTATGCAGGTTCTCATCCAGTTCCAGGAGAATGGGGACCCCAGTAGGAAGAGTAATGTTGATAATGTCTTCATCCGAGATACCTGGAGATCAAGAGGGGGAGAAACAAGGCGTTAAAGACAACACAGGAGGAAGCTCTGGTTACGTATTTAAGTGCACATTTATTTAGTCCCATATTAACTGTGTGTTTGGAACCATGCCAGATACTGAAGGATTCCAGCTATGGTCACTGGAAGCCAAGGACATCCCAGAAGATTAAAAAAAAAAAAAGAAAGATGAGACAGAAATTTACATTACATCAAATCTTAGGAAAATATGTTTTGGGGCAACCTGTTCCTGGTTGTTTCCTAACTAAATGATTGACAGGTCTCATCTTCCTCTTGTCCTTTAACATTCTAACTGCCGGGAGAGCAAGGTGTATGTGGGATCTGAGTTCCCAGACCAGGGATTAAACCCACAGCCTTGGCAATGAAAGCCAAGAGTCCTTAGTCACTGGACCACCAGGGAATTCCATCAGATCTTTTTTAAGTAACCTGAATCATAGGTTGTTCAACTTTGACCAGAAGAGCTGGAGCTGTGGCAAGGGTAGAAGCAAGCATGGTGGTTATAGGTTTTGGTTTTTTTTTTTTTTTTATGAGTGCTTTAAACGATAAATAGCTAATGTACATTCCACATGCCAGGTACTTTTCAAAGTACTTTATGTGTGTTAACTTGTTTAAAATCAGATATGCGCTATTATTTTTCCATGTAACAATTTCAACACAGAGAGGTTAAGCAAACAATTCAAGATCACACAGGCTGTAAATAGCAAAGCCTGGATTTAAACCTAGGTGAGGAGAGTGAAAAAGCTGGCTTAAAGCTCAATATTCGGAAAACTAAGAGCATGGCATCTGGTCCCATCACTTCATGGCAAATAGATGGGAAACAGTGGAAACAGTGGCCGACTATTTTTCTGGGCTCCAAAATCACTGCAGACGGTGACTGCAGTCATGAAATTAAAAGATGCTTACTCCTTGGAAGGAAAGTTATGACCAACCTAGAGAGCATATTGAAAAGCAGAGACATTACTTTGTCAACAAAGGCCCGTCTAGTCAAGGCTTTGGTTTTTTCCAGTGGTCACACATGGATGTGAGAGTTGGACTGTGAAGAAAGCTGAGCGCCGAAAAATTGATGCTTTTGAACTGTGGTGTTGGAGAAGACTCTTGAGAGTCCCTTGGACTACAAGGAGATCCAACCAGTCCATCCTAAAGGAGATCAGACCTGGGTGTTCATTGGTATGACTGATGTTGAAGCTGAAACTCCAATACGTTGGCCACCTCATGTGAAGAGTTGACTCAATGGAAAAGACCCTGATGCTGGGAAGGATTGGGGACAGGAGGAGAAGGGGACGACAGAGGATGAGGTGGCTGGATGGCATCACCGACTCGATGGGCATGAATCTGAGTAAACTCCGGGAGTTGGTGATGGACAGGGAGGCCTGGTGTGCTGCGTTTCATGGGGTCGCAAAGAGTCGGACATGACTGAGCGACTGGACTGAACTGAACCCTAGGTGTCTGCAATTAGAATACAATGTTTTTCAAATTTCTCTGATTCAAAATGGACAAAGAGAAGAGAGGAGACCTGAAGAGATGGAGTTAAGCTAATTAAAAGGCAACTGAAAGTGTTCAAATTATCTGCTTTAAAAACAGACATTTATTATATAGACTTCTAAACTCTAACCATATGCTTCTGTGCTATATTAACAGAAAGGATCTAGGTAGAACAAGTTCTGAGGCAAGTTCAAGGGTCCTCCTTTACTTGGAAGGTGAGAATGGCAGAATAAGTTAGTGGCAGTTAGTTATCAATGCACTTTGTCATTTTTATTAACCAATGGTCATAACTCAGAGGCCCTCTCTGGGCCTCCACTGCCTCTGTCTAATTAAAAAAAGAAACACACACTCTTCTTTACCACCATTACCAAGGGTGTGAGGTAGAAGGAACGGACTTAAAAAGAGAACAGACATGAAGAAGGACAGCACGAAAAGTAATTTCTTCTTTCTCTACTAGGAATTCTCTTCTAGGTTGAAGATTTAAAGAGAAAGCTACTAACACACTGAGGGTGGGCGAAGCCCCCACCCTCACACTGCAACCCTACATAAGATTACCATTCCAAACTAAAGCTGGCAAGAACAAATAAATTCAGACCAGCAGCCAGCTGTTTAGTGGGGAGATGACTGCCTTGGATTTTAAGAGCGCTCGGGCTCCGTCAGGTCAGATCTGTCAGCTGGACGCACAGCAGCTGCCACACGCAACCCCTGGAGACAGTCAGAGCGGAATGCAACAGCACATGGTTAGAGCCAGGTGACTGCTGAGGATATAGAGAAACTGAAATCCTAATACACTGTAAATTAGGGTATAAGATCCTATGGAATCTTTGGAAAACAGTCTGGCAATTCTTCAAACAGGTAAGCACAGAATTACCATGGGACCCAGCAATTTTACTCCTAGGTACATCCCCAAGAGAAATGCAAACATATGTCCACACAAAAGCCTATACCCGAACCCTCAGAGCAGCATCATTCATAATAGACAAAAGATGAAAACAGCCTAAAAGTCCACCAACTGATGAATGGATGAATTAAATGTGGTAGATCCAGACAATGGATTATTATTTGGCAATAAAAAGGAATGAAGTGCTGATACATGCTAAACATTGATAACCCCTGGAAACAGTATGCTAAGTGAAAGAAGCCAGTCACAAAGGAGTATATACTGCATGATTCCATTTAAATCAAATGGTGCCTTCCCAAGATGGTTCAGCAGGTAAAGAATCCACCTTCCAATGCAGGAGGCACAGGAAACGTGGGTTTGATCCCTGGGTCAAGAAGATCCTCTGGAAGAGGCCATGGCAACCCACTCCAGTATCCTTGCCTGGAGAATCCCATGGGCAGAGGAGCCTGGTAGGCTACAATCCAAAGGATCACAAAGAGTCGGACACGGCTGAGCAACTAAGCACGCATGAGGGCCAGGGCTGGCAAATCTAACAGTGACATAAATAGATGTATGGTTGCTTAGGGCCAGAGGGGATAGGAGGACTGGGCAGTGACAGCCAGGCATGGGGATTTTTTTTTTTTTAGGGTAATGAAAATGTTCTGAAATTGACTGTGCTGATAGATGGACAACTCTGTGAATAAACAACTCTGTGAAAAGCCACTGAATTATACACTTTAAATGGATAAACTGTATGGCATATGAATTATAACTCTAGAAAGATGTTTGAAAAACTACTGAACAGATTCAGAGAAGTTTGTGGTTCTAATCACAAGACAGTTAAGGTAGTAAAATTGGACTTTTAAAAAAATTTCCAAATTCCAGGACTTCAGCTCTGGTCATCTGACTCGTCGATGGCTATTTCCACCTCTATGGAAATATGGTACTATGAGAGAGGAGAATGCTTATGTCCATGTTCTGCCCTTGTGAAGGGCTGGGTGCTAACTGGACACCAGAATCTAGTGGTCTCATGTTTTCGAGACTAGTACAGGGATGAACAGGCTTTGCCTGTGGCTCAGCAGTAAAACATCCACCTGCAAAGCTGTAGACCAGGGCTCGACCCCTGGGTTGGGAAGATCCCCGGAGAAGGAAATGGCAGTCATTCTAGTATTCTTGCCTGGGAAATCCCATGGACAGAGGACCCTGGCACGCTACAGTCCATGGGGTCACAAAAGAGTAGGACATAACTTGGCAACTAAACAATAACAGGGATGAACTGACTTGTCTGATCCCCCTTGAAATAGCTAATACACGAGGATTATCATGGGCCAGGGTTAGGGGTTATGATGTGACCTCAGAGAAAAGTGCTAGGTCTTTGGCAAGGGTCAAGGGGCACACATGGAACTCATCTGACCATGGCCTCAGATCTAACCAGGTGTAACAAGTGTTATTTTAAAGCGCGTTACTCTCAAGCTCATGCTTATGGCTTAGATAACAACCCGGCTTTGTGTGGGACCACATGAAAGAGCAAACTAAACAAAGGCCACGAGAACTACAATATTTCACCTATAAAGAAAGGAGATTTCAACAGAAATAGAAATATTTCCAATAAATAAAGTTGACATTCCACTTTAATGACTACTCAAGCCATTCACAGAGCAGACTAATTACTTACAAATATTTAAAATACTTAGATTGCTTAATAATCAGTCAAGACTTAGTGACTGACATTTTAAAAAAGCAAATTAGGAAAAACCACAATGAAGCCATTACTCATTACTCAATTTTGGCATAAACCACATTCTTTGTCCTAAGAGAGTTAAGCAAGCAGAACTCCTAAGGCTAAAAAATGCATCTGCATTGGATTAAATCAAACCGAATCAATACTATATTATGCAATATCATATTACAAATGCATTAACCGGAATATCATATGAAAGTTATAATGAGTGGCCAGATATCACATCCTCCATCTGATAATGGGCTTAGATTGTTTTAAACGGCATCTAAGAATGTTTGGAAGGGAAATATCTAATCCCGCATCAACCCCTTCACCAACTCCCGACTGTTGTCTTTAATTCTTGAATCTTCCATGTAGAAGCATCTGAAAGTTAACTGCAATCCATTTTAATGACTGGGATATTTCAAGTAAGAAATAATGAAAGTTTGGTGGTGAGTCAAAGGAGTAACTCAAAGCCAATATGGGAAGAAATCCAAACAACTTAATTCTCTGCACACAGGACCAACTTCCAAAAATCCAGACTGTGTCTACAATGACTCCCCTGATCACTGAACAGGAACAGGAACCACGGACAGTCATGAAGATCCCCACACATATATACAGCACTACCTCTCTGCCTTCTATCAGCGGTGGCTGAGCAAATACTCACTTCTCCCACCAGGATTATAAGACCATGTTTTAGCCACTCTTCTGATGCTCATGCTTTTGAATGGGGCCTTATGCAAGAATTTAGTAATGTTTGTTCAACTGTAAGGAATTTTATCATGTGTTGGCTGCTAGAATCCAGAATTTTTTTAGCTTAATGATCTGATATTACAACTATATGAATTAAGTAAAGGCTGTTAGGAACAGAATGTTAGCAAAAGCTCTAAGACATACAGTCTGTACATGAAAGCACTCAGAGGACTATGTCGGAGGTACGGTACCAGCCAAGTTTCAGAAGGAGATTGAAAAGGAGACGCACAGTGTGCCTCATAAGTACAGACTTTGCACGTCCATGTCCCGGTGCTGCATCCTTGTACCAAGAATATACGGCACCTGACTTAATGGACCCTTGGCACAAGGCTGAAATGAATGAACCTGAACTCTCTAAGCTTTCAAATTAAATCTGGTCCCTTACTGTTGAAGCTCTGACTAAAGATTGTGATTCCTTTATTACCTTTTTAAGGAAAAAAGAGAGACGGTCAAAAAGGTTGAAGAAAAAGTCATTTGTATTTAGTACACAAACAGCAAACAACTGAAATTAAATTTGTCTTCTATATATTTTCTCTGGTTTTCTCCAAAGTGTTTGCCAAAATCTTTGAGTATCAGGAAACAAGAGAAAAGGTGTTTGGGGAGACAGATCTCTACAGGACGATGTGCGTGTGCATGCTCAGTTGCTTCTGTCATGTCTGACTCTGTGACCATGGACTGTAACCCGCCAGGCTCCTCTGTCCATGGGATTCTCCAGACAAGAATACTGGACTGAGCTGCCATGTCCCCCTCCAGGAGGTCTTCCTGACCCAGGGATCGAACCCAAGTCTCTCGTGTCTTCTGCATTGGCAAGTGGGTTCTTTACCATTAGCGCTACCTGGGAAGCCCTGGGAAACCCCAATTCCATGATGCATATTTTTGGGAATTAGAGAAAGAGGGCAAAACTCCGATCAAATTATACAAATGTGAGGTGCCCCACTTCCTTTTCCCAATCACATCAGTCACAATTAAAACCCCACTGACAGTGACTAGTGATGAGAGTTCTGTATTCTTCTATTGCCAAAATAAGAACTGACACAAGATTCTGAATTTCATATATGGTCCATCTACTTTTAATTTTATTTCTTTTAGGTTTGAATGCTATCCATGTACAACTTAAAAGACTGGCCAGGGGACAATTAGAAATTGGTTATTTGAGTAAGGTAACATGATGATAACATAACAGCCTCTGATTCAGAATAAGGCAGAGAGTAGAATCCATCCTACATCTAATTTTATAGCTAAATGGTTTACAACTTTTAAAAAGGAAGGTTTCTATAAATCAATTATAATAAGAGAAAGCTTAACCATACCACTAGATAAGCATTTGCTTCACAGAAGAGAGGCCTGACTTTGCTACTTCTGAAAATATCCCACAAAATGCCAAAGGTGACTGGTCAGTCAGTCCCCGTCCCCACAGCAAGTCCTAGCTGACCTTTCCTCCTTAAGTCTCTAATTTCACTTCATCACTTCTCTGCCTTGATACGTGTGTAGCTGCACAAAGTTCTTCAGTGGGGCAAGCCTGTCTTGCATGCCACTTTTACTCCAAACTTGAAACTGCCTAGTCCTCTCTTGAACCCAGACTAAACAATCCACTTCCGCTGGCAAAATGCAGACTACATCCAATGCTTCAGTTCAATACCTCGCTTCTCCTCCAATGTGGGCCGGCAGGAAACAAACAGGAAGTGGCTCTGCCAACCACAGAGAAAGAAACACACCCGTCTGGAATGCGAAGGAGCAGGGAGCTATTGGATACGAAGCCTGGGCTAGGAGTCATCATGGTGGTAGGTGGTGAGAGGTGGGCTCTGCTGTCATCTAGACTTCTTAGGACAGCATGGGTAGTTGTTTATGCTGTTAAAAATCAATAAAGCAGTCCTTCACGTAGAGGTTTTCTTACTATATAGTATTTCACATATTTAAGTCTTCTTTCTTCTGAAGGAATTAAGAACTACTATCAAGTTAAAAGTAAAGCAATCCATGTCACTATACCAAACTGAAAAGCCTTTGCACAGAGAAGGAAACTATCAACAAAAGGGCAGCATTCTGAATGGGGAAAGATATCTGCAAAGTGATACATCCGACAAGGGGTTCATATCCGAAGTAGACAAGGAATTCAAACAATTCAGCATCAAAAAACAAACAAACAAGCAACCTGATTAAAACATGGGCAGAGGACCTGAATAAATGTTTCCCAAAGGAGAAATGCACACGGCCAACAGACACATAAAAAGACACTCCGGTGTACTAAACATCAGGGAAATGCAAACAAGAACCACAGTGAGATACCACCTCATACCTGTCAGAGTGGCTATCATCAGAAAGACAACAAATAACCACCGCTGGCAAAGATGTGGAGGAAAGGGGACCCTGTGCACTGTTGGCAGGACTGTAAACTGGTGCAGCCATTCTGGAAAGCAATATGCAGGTTTTTCAAAACATTAAAAATAGAGCCACCATATGATCTAGCAATTTCACTTCTGGGTATTTATCCAAAGAAAACAAAAGCACTAATTAAAAAAAAAATACACGCAAACCAATGTTCACTGGAACATTATTTATAATAGTCAAGAAATGGAAGCAACCTAAGTATTCAATGATAAATTAATGGATAAACAAGAATGTGGTGCATACACACAATGAAACATTACTCAGTGTTAAAAAAGATAGCTTGCCATTTGTGACAATATGGATGGATCTAGAAGGTATTACGCTAAGCGAAATCAGGCAGAGAAAGACAAATACCATGTGATCTCACTTACATGTGAAATCTAAAAAACCAAACAAACAAAACAAAATGAAAACAATCAATGATTGTTCAAATGAAAATTTTAAAACCTGACTTACAGGCTTCCCTGGCGGCTCAGGGGTAAAGAGTCCACCTGCCAATGCAGGAGACACGGGTTCCATCCCTGGTCCGGGAAGATCACACATGCAGTGGAAAAGCTAACCCCATCCATCACAACAACTGAACCCACGTGCTGCAACTACTGAAGCCCACGCACCCTTGAGCCTGTGTTCCGCAAGAGAAGCCAGCGCAATGAGAGACCCACACACTGCAGCTAGGGAGTAGCCCCTCTCGCCACAGCTAAAGGAAAGCCCATGTAGCAGCAGGGACCCAGAACAGCCGAAAATAAATTTTAAAAATTAAAAAAACATGACTTGACTACACTAAATAGCAGAGGAAGACACAGAAACAAAGCAAAACAAAACACCGAACCACAGTTTTCCAGTAAGTTCAAGCACTTGTTCTAATTCCTACCAGAAACATGTATGCAAAATGCCTAGTACTGTGTTTAGCGCATAGTATGCACTCAAAAAAGGGCCATCTTGTATAGCTGTACCAGGGGGTGTCATTCACAAACCACAATGTAAAAAACCATAAGATTCAATTAGTTGCATGAAATTACCTTTTTATAGTTTACATGCCAAAGATACTCGAGTCAGCTTCTCATAACAGTATTTCAAACAGAATAGATCAAGGGAGGGCTACTTTTCAGGAAAAAAAATAAAACAGCTCAGGTGGTAAGTATCCTGTGGACAGAGGAGCCTGGTGGGCTGCCGTCTATGGGGTCGCACAGAGTCAGACACGACTGAAGTGACTTAGCAGCAGCAGCAGGGTAGAATCATAGCACCAAATATTTGAGAAACAAAATAACATCTTAGGAACTTTCTCCATTGTTGGGGTATATAGAATCTAGAGCAGATGAGTAACAGGTGTATACTCTGAGCCAAACGATCTTAAGGCCCTTGGAGACTTCAGGGCAGACTGATTTCCCAATTAGTTCCATGGATGGCTTATCATTCTTTCCAATCCAAAGTTACAATAAGGTATTTCTATAAGACAGTATGCTGTCATTGATTCTGTCAGTTACCGTATTCTGCCCAACAGAAGGTAAGATGCTTTAAGTATGTCAAACAACTTAAGAACAGTATGGGGGGAAATTGCCCATTTCCTTGAAAGACCCTGTTTGTAGGGGAGAATTTTACATAAACATATCTAGAAAACAGGACTAGGAATCAGATCAGTCTACAACAACATTCATTTTTACCTTTGTGACCAATGCAAAGAATTTAGCAACTTGTGTACTTATAAGGGAATATGGAATCTGGTCACACCCATTTCAAAGATTCATTCTTAATACAGATAAATAACCTTTATAATAAGATGACCATATAATTTATCATCCAAACTGGGGCACTTTAGAAAGTGAAAGGAGATGCTGTGAGTAACTGTACTAGGGTAACAGACATTAACCAAAAACAGGGGGATGTACAGTAGCATAAATCCACAGTAAAAATAAATTAGCAATTAAGATGGCAAATTTTACGGTCTTTTTAAAAAATATCTTCATTGTTGCGTGAGGGCTTTCTCTTGTTGCAGCAAGTGGGACCTACTCTCTCGTTTCGGTGCACACACTTCTCATTGCAGTGGCTTCTCTCGTTGGCAGAGCACAGGCGTTAGGCACATGGGCTCAGCAGTTGTGGTGCATGGGCTTAGATGCCCCCACCACATGTGGAATCGTCCTGGGCCAGGGATTGAACCCATGTCCCCTCCACTGGCAGGCAGATTCTTAACCACTGGACCACCAGGGAAGTCCTTTACATTTTTTTAACACAATAAACACATATACACACAAATAAATTGGCCAATCTTCTTTTTATATTAGAAAAATCTTGTACTTTCCCCCTTAAAGTAAGGGTGTGTGTGCTCCTTGCTCAGTCATGTCTGACTCTCTGCAATCCCATGGACTGTAGACCACCAGATTCCTCTGCCTATGGAGTTTTCCAGGCAAGAATACTGGAGTGGGTTGCCACTTTCTACTTTAGGGAAGCTCCCTGACTCACAGATTGAAGCCTCGTCTCCTGTATCTCCTGCATTGGCAGGCCAATTCTTTACCACTGTGCCCCTTGGGAAGCCCTTAAAGTAAGCGAGATTCACTTAATTTTTGGAATCTTGGAAAGTCAGTATCTGGATTCAATTTGTTGTTGCTCAGTGGCTCAGTTGTGTCCGACTCTGTGACCCCACAGACTGCAGCACACCAGGCTTCCCTGTCCTGCACCACCTCCTGGAGCTTGCTCAAACTTCTGTCCACTGAGTCGGTGATGCCATCCAGCCACCTCGTCCTCTCTCATCCCCTTTTCCTCCTGCCTTCTATCTTTACCAGAATCAATATATTTTCCAAATTCAATAGAAGGTTTCTTTTAGATTGAGAATTTATCAAGTACCACATGAAAATTAGGTTTCCTAACTTTCCAAGAAGATCCACCAGCAATGCAGGAGACCCTGGTTAGATCTCTGGGTTGGGAAGAGCTCTTGGAGAAAAGAATGTCTACCCACTCCAGTATTCTTGCCTGGAGAATTCCATAGACAAAGGAGCCTGGCAAACTATAGTCCATGGGGCCACAAAGAGTTGGACATGACTGCAACTAACATAACACATGTAGCCTTCACACATGGACTCCTGAAGGTTAATGACATATAAGATAACTAATTTTGGTATTTCTATTCCAGTGAGTATATACATCTACAATAAAGTTTTTAAAGGGCTGTGATCTCACTAAATTATCAGAAATGACATGGAAGAAATAAACACTTTCCTCTGATCTTTAAAAAGTGACTTATGCTTAATTCTTAGAGCTGTGGCATAGAATACTTGGAACTTATTTTTCAACATACACTGTAAGAGAAACTTTAGTAGAGGGAATTGGCATTTGGAGGATTCCTAAAACAACAGATAACAAATAATTTATGATGTGATCCTAAAATCTAGTCCAGTCTATTTCCAGCACATGAAGTCATTTTCTTCCATGTTAGGCATGGAAGTTACTACAGGGAATCTTAACAACAGCAAAGAACCTTGATGAATCTTAACAACAGTACCACCAGGGGGTACTATAGACCAAAAGGGAACAAAGTTGCCCTCCTCCCAAGGATGGGGGAGCCAAGATCACAAACCACTCTTAAGACTTCCTCTGGTTCATGCCAATGTATGGCAAAAACCACCACAACAATGTAAAGGAATTAGACTCCAATTAAAATAAATAATTTAAAAAATTTTTAAAAGACTTCCTATGGACAAACTGCAATTTTCACTCATTCGTTTCCCAGCTATTGGCTTGTGCCTAAGGGTATATTCTGGTTTTTCTGCCCATTTTTCCCCCTGAATGTCTGCCATACTTCCTGGTCACCAACCCTACCGTTTCTACCTTCCCTGTCTCCCTCCCAGATACCTCCCTTCTCTTCCCCTGCAGACACCTGCCAGCCTTATACCTTTCTCTACACATACCTTCTACTCTTCGTGTAACTGACCTCTTCGAGCATGAACACTGCTATTTTAAATCAGTTATTCCCCAAATGAAAACATTTTCTATACAGCCTGTTTACAGTGACAGGGATAGGAGTTATAATTTAAGGTCGCTCCTAGATCATTAATCTCTGAAAGGTAATTTCGTTCCATACACTCCAAATTAAAGGAAGAAAAACCTTCACAAGAAAAGTTAAATGAAGCCTAAGAACAAATGCCCACTCATTTCTCAGTCAGTCAGTGTCTGCCACTCAGTCCTGTCTGACTCTTTTGTGACCCCATGGACTGTCGCCCACCAGGCTCCTCTGTCCATGGGATTCTCCAGGTAAGAATACTGGAGTGGATTGCCATTCCCTTCTCCAGGAGATCTTCCCAACCCAGGGATCAAACCCAGGTCTCTTGCATTGCAGGCGGATTCTTTACCATCTGAGCCACCAGGGAAGCCTCAGTAATGCTTATAAATCCATTTCTGCCCCCGTGGTCAAAGCTGTGTTTAATTTTTTTATTTATTCTATACTCCACATCCATGCATATCTCCTTTGTTACCTGTCACTTCCATGTATTTGCCCCAAACTACTGCTTTCCAGGGCTATATCAAATCCTCTCATTTTTAAATCTCATTGATTAAATTATTTTGTAGTTTTAGTAATTCACATACCATACCACATACAACTGACCCATTTAATGTATACAATGGCTTTTAGTATATTCAGAGTTGTGCAAATATCACCACAATCAGTTTTAGAACATCTTCCCCACCCCAATAAGAAACCCTGCATGTATCAGCAGTCACCCTTCACTCCACCCTCTTCCCCTCCAACTCAGTCCCAGGAGACAATCTATTTTGTGTCTATATAGATTTGCTTACCCTGGAGATTTTATACCAATACAATCCTACAATATGTGATCCTCTGTGATTGGCTTCTTTCATGTAATAATGATATCAAAGCTCATCCACATTATAGCATGTTCACTAATTATTTTTTAATGCTAAATACTATTTAATTGTATGGACATACTACATATTTCATCTGTCCAGTCACCCATTGATGGGCATTTGGGTTGCCTCTATATTTTGTCTTTTATGAATAATGCTGCTTTGAAAGTTTGTGTACAAGTTTTTGTTTGGACATATGTTTTCATTTCTCTTAGGTATTGTTATGAACTTAACTGTATTTCCCCCCAAAAAATATGTTGAAGGTAAACTCCAGCACCTCAGAATGTGATCTCACTTGGAAATGAGTTTTTATAGAGGCAATAATGCTAAAATGAGGTCACTGGGTTAGGCTCCAGTCCAATATTTCGGGTGTCCTTATAAACAGGAAAATTTGGACAAGATGCAGAGACACACAGGGAGAAACGCAAGTGAAGACGGAGGGTTGCACTGATGCATCTACAAACAAAGGAATGTTACGGGTTTCTGGCAAACACCAGAAACTACAAGAGGCAAGACAGGATTCTCTCCTACAGCCATCAGGGGGAGCAGGACCCCGCCAATACTTTGACTTAGGACTTCCAGCTCCTGGGACTGTGAGACAATTATTATCTGTTTTTCTGAGCCACCCAGTTAGGGGTCCTTTGTTACAGACACCCTAGGAAATGAATACAGGAATGCATCTAGGGGTAGAACTGTTGGGTCACTGTTCGCCATAAAGGAACTGCCAGATTGTTTTCTCAAAAAGCTGTATCATTTGGTTATTTTCAACAAATTATTAGTGATTTCAAAACCTCCTTCAAATACAGTCAGCTCTTCTATGTATTACCTTGCCCTTGAAGAGTAATTCTCTCTCCAACCCCACCAAGATGGCAATCCTCCTCACCACCATTTATTAAGCCTTCCTATATTTTTCAAAAAAAGAACAATAACAGATGGTTAAATTACCAATGCACTAACAGAAAGGGGTATTAGAGTAAGCTATGGTTGGGGTTGTAGAATAATCTAAGCGCTCTAAACCTGAAGACAGGCAAAGAGTAAATAGTACCAGACAGCAGGAAATTGTCTTTATTATTTTTTTTTATTTATTTATTTTTAGGAAATTGTCTTTAAAAGGAGGATTTCTGAGCTGAGATGGGGAAGAGAAGAGGATCCATAAGGAGATGATGGCATTTTCCTGAAGGAAGGGAATCTGGCCACAGAGAGATCTAAATTCCATCTCTGGAAAAAAGGAATTAGTCTGGGGAGAAGAGAATACATCTTCGGGGAGAAGAGAATACATCTTCTGGCAGAAACTTTGAAATTCTGAATTTCAGTTTGTTGTTCTCCTGAGAGGAGCCTCAACTCTTCTTCAAACAATAAAGTACTATAATAAACCCAGTAATGATGAAGTTATATATACATATTTAATCAAGTATCTGACTATTCTGAACAAGGAAGAATAAAACCCTTTATACAGTTGAGTAAATAAGATACACACACATATCCACACATAAACAGATCAAGCACCATGCCTGGCCAATAAAGTTTTTAACAGCTAATAAAGTCTATAGATTTCAGATCTCTGCATAAGGAATGGATGTCGGGTTTATGAGTAATGACTTGGCTCTTGGCCATGGTATAAAAATTAGAGGGGGAAAAAAACACATGCTAAAAGGTTTACATTAAAATCTCATAAAGATCACTTCATTTTGTTAACAATAACCTATTTCATTTATTTCATGTGCAAGGTCAACCTTTTCATTTTTCACAGCCTCGTATAGAAAAGCAAAGCAGAATGAAAAGGGAATGTTGGAGAAATGCATTCTAATGCCAGTGAGCTAACTGCTGACAGAGAGGAGAGACAGGAAAACACCAGCAGAGCCCATCACACAAAATGCACAACCATCTGGGATTATCTGGGAAATGAGCGCGTCAAGGCTGTATATTGCCACCCTGCTTATTCAACTTATATGCAGAGTACATCATGCAAAAAAATGCTGGGCTGGATGAAGCACAAGCTGGAATCAAGAACACAGGGAGAAATATTAATAATCTCAGATATGCAGATGACACCACCTTTATGGCAGAAAGCAAAGAGGAACTAAAGAGCCTCTTGAAGATCGTGAAAGAGCAAAGTGAAAAAGCTGGCTTAAAACTCAACATTCAAACAACTAACATCATGGCATCTGGTCCCATCACTTCATGGAAAATAGATAGGGAAAAAATGGAAATAGCGACAGACTTTATTTTCTTGGACTCCATAATCACTGCAAATGGTGACTACAGTCATGAAATTAAAAGATGATTGCTCCTTGAAAGAAAAGCTATGACAAATCTAGACAGTGTATTAAAAAGCAGAGACACTGCCAACAAAGGTTCGTATAGTCAAAGCTATGGTTTTTCCCGTAGTCATGTATGGATGAGAGTTGGACCATACAGAAGGCTGAGCACCAAAAAATTGGTGCTTTCAAACTATGGTGTTGGAGAAGACTCTCAAGAGTCTCTTGGACTGCAAGAAGATCAACCCAGCCAATCCTAAAGGAGATCAGTCCTGAATATTCATTGGAAGGATTGATGCTGAAGCTCCAATACTTTGGTCACCTGATGTGAAGAGCTAACTCATTAGAAAAGACCCTGATGCTGGGAAAGATTGAAGGCAGGAGGAGAAGGGGAGAACAGAGGACAAGATGGTTGGATGGCATCACCAACTTGATGGACATGAGTTTGAACAAGCTCCAGGAGATGGTGAAAGACAGGGAAGCCTGGCGTGCTGCAGTCCATGGGGTCACAAAGAATCGGACTCGACTGAACAACAACCGGGATTATTTAGTGAACGGAGAAAGGAGAGAAAAAAACCCCTGAAGGGGTCACAGTGCAATCACGGTACCCCAAACTGGTGAGCTCGAGTCTTCCAAAGAGTTCATGTTGCTTAAAGAGATAGGTAACAACAGTACTGTCTAGAACACAACATCAAGGAATTAAAATTAAAGTTACTGATTATCTCTAATAAGCCATCCTTTTCTTTTCCTTCTCCTGAACTTTCTCCCAGTTGATGACTAAATCTGGTCTGGAAAGAGAAGACTGGAACAAAACAATTATCCAGGAAACCTAGGTCTGAAAATACAGCAATGGTTGTTTAAAGCTGGAAGAACATGAGCAAGACTAAAATCTATATAATTTTACTTATCGTGAAACACTTAACAAACAACAACAACAAAAATGTACCTTGCACACCATTTCTACAGAAACCTCTTCTCTCCCCAGCCTCCTCTTACCTGGTAACAAAAGCCACATAATCTTCTAAATCAGTGGTTCTCAAGCACTTGGAGAAGCCCAAGCAGCAGTATCGGCATCATCTGAAAATTCTTTGGAAAAGCAAATTATGGAGCCACACCCCGGGCCTACAGGCTCCAAGAGCGGGGCCAGAAACCAGGGGTGGTCCAAGTGCTCCCTCCCTCCAGGTGATTCTGAGGCTTGCCGAAGTTAGAGCAAATAATACAAATGTAAAAGACCCAGGATTTCTGATGGAACAAAACAATCCTTAAACGACTGAAGTGACAAAAGGTGATAGGGAACGAAAGTCTATAATGTAAACTGTGCATCATTAGTTTAGAAACCATGTTCTTTCTAGACTAAGACCCGGTTAGTAATAGCGTGAAGATGGTACCTTCCAGATATTTCAGGAGTGCCCGGCAGCTATTTCCATGAGCAGATATCAGAATGGTTTTACCACGTAATACTTCAGGAGCAATCCTTTCGTTCCAATAGGGAAGGAGTCTCTCCAGAACATCCTTTAAGCTCTCGGATCGTGGCAGCTGATCCAAAGGCACATCACACACTTTATATCTCCGGTCATTGTAGATTTCGTGGTAGTAAGGATGGGACTCATCGATGGGAGGAGGGGTCACATTGTAGCTCCTTCTCCACAGCCTCACCTGCTCCTCGCCGTGATTCAACGCCATCTGCTCCCTGTTGAGACTGATCAAGGCTCCGTAGTGACGCTCGTTGAGACGCCAGGAGCTCTCCACGGGAACCCACTCCTGCCCCAGCTCTTCCAGGATCAGCCAGGCTGTGTGGATGGACCGGTTCAGGATGGATGTGAACACGAGATCAAACTCAACGTTTAGTGCTTTGAGTTGCTTCCCACAGTTCCGCGCTTCCTCCAGGCCGTCACTGTTGAGTTTCTGATCCACCCAGCTACAGAAGCGGTTCTCTTTATTCCAAGCACCCTCTCCATGTCTCAACATGATCAGTTTGTACTTGGACATATTGATGGCTGAGCTTTCCTAGGGCTTTCCAAAGGGTTGGTATTCAGTGACAACAATATATCTACATGGAGAAGAAACAAGAAGTTATATGTTTCATTCAACTGACTACCTGGGAGTGGAAGCACAACTTTCCAACAGTCAGTTTCTAAAATACACTGGAATGATTCCTTGAACCGTTTTGACATCAGGCATCCAGCAACTCATACACACTATGGCACATATGGGCAGAGTCTACAGACAATTACAGGGAACCTAGTTAGCTGGCTTAATTTTCTGATGGTTAGATAGTATATGTTAATTGTATGACGTAAAACAACAGAACACTTTATTCTAATGGCATGCTACAAGTCCACCAGATAAAAAGGCAGTTCCTGCTTACAGAAGAGAGGATTTAATAGAATGAGTTGTACGTGTCTAAAATGATGACTTGTAGCTGGGAACTCCCAGCTTTGAGAAGCTGACTCAAGACTGAAGGAACACCCTTCTCATTCTGTTTTCCCTCTGGTGAAGAAAGAAATATTTACAGTCTCATCTTATTACAGAAGTTATTAAACATGCTAATTCTATAAACCACCACATTCACCTGGTATGTAAATCACCAAATGGAGACAACCGGCTCTTTAATGCCATAGTCTACACCACACACACAAGAAAATCTAAGTTTCGATATTTAAACAATACTAAGATGATTTCAATCAACCTTGGCATCCAATACGGTAGTCACTTAAATAATCTCTCACCTGACTCAAGATGACAGTTTTTGGCAGAAATAAATCTGGATGCCAAACAAGCTATCAAATTAAGCAGCTGAGAGATGCTGCCTGTAGAACCAGATTACCAGGAGCAGGTGGTCTGCAGGAGTGAGAGGAAGCACACAGATAAGGAGGCCACATCTCCTCCTCTCAACCCTTCAGCTTTCCTATACATGCCAGCCACATCGCAGAGGGAGACTCCAGTAAGGTGGGACAGGCAACCCTGGAGTGTTCCTGAACCCCCTAACTGAAGCTGCTGGAGCAGAAATCTGGGCCCACTCTGTCCCCTGGAGAAAATCTGCAGCCTGGCTGCACCAGCCTGCCTCACTGGCCTTTTGATGGGCACATCCACACTGACAAAGGCTACTCGGTTTACGTGCCCAGCACTTTCCACACCAAGGGGTACAGATTATACAAACATCAGGGCCTGGTCTTCTGCCATTCTTGGCAACTTCTATGAACTGGAGATACTCTGTCCCACTTAAACTGTGATTCGCCCACAGTTCTATAATAATCAGTGACGAAGTTAATTGGAATCTGGATCTAATTTCTTCCTTTCCTTAGTTAATCCCGAGAGATTCTCAAGTGGAGGCGGGGGGGGGGAGTCTTTACAACAAAGCTTCCGATTTCAGAGGGCCAAGAGCGGACCTGAGGGAGGAAGCAGATGGAAATGATCTGCAAGTGGTTGAGAGGTGACAGCAGTTAGGTTTATGACCTTCCCTTCACATTGGGCATCAATGAAGTCTGACCTTTATTTAGTGAATGTGCAACAGGGAAGCATCAGGTTACTGGAAGAGCCTGGGCTCAGGACGCAGGTGAAGGTACCTTGCAGAGCTGAGGCTTTCCAGAGGGAGAAAGATGCCTCTCCCCTCAACCCAGATGGGCAGCGAGGGGCAGAAAACTGAAAATGGGATGAAAGGCAGCTAGGCAGTGTTTGGCTAGGTGATTACTGGTGCCTGGAAGTGGAGTACTCATGAAATGAATGAAGCTCAAGATTTAGGGCCCCTCACTTGAACAAACTCCTTCTAAGGCATTGGGAGAGACCAAATAATGAATTCACATGGATGAGAATGTGTATGTGTGTTTAATCAGCAAAAGAAAGACACTTGGGTATTGATTTTTTGAAGAGCCCACCCCAATTCCACTAAGTGCTAGAAGCTTCAGGCCCATCAAAACCTGGATTCCTGCCCATGCAACATTTTATTCACTGCTCTGCTTCTGGTGGTGGAGGGGGATGGAGAAAAGAGAAGCTGTCGATTGTTCTCTACCTCAGCCCTTACTGTGTCTTGTCAAGCAAGAAGCTCGTTATAGCAAAGAAGCTATTTTTCACTTCAAATGAAGAAGGTGTGATGCACAAATGTTATAGGCAGATGCACCGCTCCATCATCTTTTGATGATGAACTATCCTGAGGGGGGAAAAAATGTAGCAATAACATCACGAACACTCAGGTACCTATCACGAAGCTTTATAGTATTTTAATCAGTTCTACTTGTTTACTTTAAGAAATAAGACAATTTCTGTTTCTTCCCTCTCAAAATAAATACCCTGAAGCAGAGAAAATAGTGCTACAGCCACAAAGACTCTACAAATACACCAGCCCCTTATTATGGTGCACAGAGGGCAAACACAGGATAAGATAGCAAATTGGAGCATCTACTTCAGGTCAACAAAGTCCCTTCCCTCTCTCCTCCTTGCTATCAACTGACCTTTGCCATTTAATTAATGGCTGAATATTTACAAAGGAGCTGCTGAGGTTTACAGCTTGCATCTTTATGATTCAGTCTCCATAGGAGCTGGTATGCCAAGTGTTTACCAACAAATACAACACTGCTGTCAGTTTCATTTAAAGTTTCAGGCAGGGGCTGCAGATCCGTGTGGGGCTGCGTGAGTGGTGGGAACATTGCTGAACTGCAGAGAACATAGGTGCTTCTCTGATGGATGCAACTCATGCACTTTGACACACGGATGGAGCATCTGTATAATCTAGTCTCACTGAGCTAAGGTTACCATTCTAGAACTTTTCTGGAGAACAAACAGAAGCTGCAAGCTGCTGGAAACAAGACTGGAGAGAATGCAAGACTCAGACCAGAAAGAACCTGTGGATTCTGTTTTGTTCTTGAGAGTAACAAAAATGTCTTTTTTTTCTTTTTGTAATGTGATCAGTTCAGCTTAAAAGTTCATAGGAAAAATGAAAGGAGTAGCTACTACTTAGCTCCAGCCCATTTCTCTGTGAGACTGAGGAACTGAGGTCCTCAATTTTCCAATCTTCAAAAGAACTGGAAATGTGAATTTCATGTGATATCTGATATAACTACTAGCAACTAACTAGAATACATTTTAAAAAATATGAGCTAAACAAGACCTGTCTGAGAGTAGCTTGAGTCTGCTAGTGTAGGACCCGTGACTTAAAGGGGAAGCTCCTCCAGGTCACAGGTGAATGGGAAGCCCCACCCCCACCTCCTGGAGCCGGCCAGAGCCCAGGCCTCCAGGCTCTAACCCTGGCCCTTTCTCTGTGGTTGCCCAGCGCACTCTTCCAAAGGACAGACCCGCTAATCCCCACATATGCCGGGCTTCCTTGTCCCTGACCCTCCCTTCACCAAACCTTTGCCAGTGCCTTGCAGAGTCACAGATCTGTAATCAAACTCCTACTCAACTTTGGACTCTTCTGGAATGTTTCCTCTAGCTCTCAACACTGACCAAGCTGAAAATGAACTGAGCACAAAACTATTCCCAGGTGTCTGCTCTTCCCTTTAGCAGGGGTATTTGTGCCTCATATCCTGGGGTGGGGGCAGTTGATGGTGAGGGTCCTGCTCCCTCCCTCTTGATGGTACCGCCTGACCGAATGCCTCCACCCCCACCATCTTTTGGGCAGGAGCAGGGAGCTTTGATTCTGAGAGTCCTGCAACATTCAGCCTAGTTCTCTTACCCTCATGCATTAGCTACAAACTTCCTGAAAACTGAGTACCCTGTTTAAAACCCTCAAATTACTTCCTGTTGATCTTAGGACAAAACTCAAAATCCTTAATGTGACCAGTAAGGCTTTGGTTTTTTTTATTTCCTTGAACATACCATGTTCTTTCTGGCCTCAGGAACTCTGCACACTCTGTATCCTACACAGAACCCTTGCCCATCATCACCTCCCCTCCAACTGCCACTTCAATCCCACTCTGCTTTTTGGACCCACTAGTCATCAGCTGTGTCCAGTCAAAATGTAATGCAAGCCACATATAATCGGCTTTTTAAAATTGGTAATTTTAAACTTTCTAAAAGTCATATTAAGCAGAAAAAAGTGGGTGAAATTTTAATAATTCATTTTATTTAACCCTTTAGTTTCAAAGGATTATCATTCTAACATATGATCTATATAAAATAATTAATGAGGTATTTTCTTTTTTTCTTAGTCTTTGAAACCTGATCTGCATTTTATACTTAAAAGCACAACTCACTTTGAACTAGCCAAGTTTCAAGGGCTCCATAGCCACCCATGACCAGTGGTTACTATATTGAATGGTGTGACTATAGAGCTTAGTTTAAATGTTATTTCCTCTAGGCTGGTGGTTTCTCAAACTTTAATGTGCATTGGAATCACCAAGAGAACTGTTTCAGATTACTGGGCCCCATTTCCACAGCCTGAATGAGTAGGTCTGGGGTGGGCATGAGACTATATTTCTAACAAGATTCCAGGTGATGCTGATGCTGCAGGTTTGAGGATAATGCTTTCAGACTTCTGGGTATGCCCTTCTTTCTCACCCATTGAAAGTGATGAGGTGCCTTCCCACAGCCCCCTGCTTTATGACATTGGGTGCAGTTGTGATGGGTCACTGTGACAGATCACTTGTTCCCTGTCTGTGTGCCCTGTAAACTGCATTAGAGCTGATGACTCACTGCCTTTATCTGGAACCCAGCATGACTCTTGACACATACTATGTACTTAGTAGGTGTGTTGACTGAATCAAAGACAAGCAAAAATGATTAGACTGTGCTAATAAGGCTAAGCATGGTGCAATGAGTATTCAGAATCGTGTCCAATTCTTTGCGACCCCATGGACTGTAGGCTGCCAGGCTCCACTCCCCATGGAATTTTCCCAGTAAGAATATTGGAGGGCATTGCCATTTCCTACTCCAGAGGATCTTCCCAGCCCAGGGATTGAACCCACATCTCTGACATCTCCTGCATTGGCAGGTGGATTCTTTATCACTATGCCAGCTGGGAAGTCCAATAGTTTTAGTGGTAACTGCCAAAGCATAGAACAGTCAGCTGGGGACATCTCTGGCAATCCAGCGGTTAAGACTCCACCCTTCTACTGCAGGCAGTGTGGGTTCCATCCCTGGTTGGAACTAAGATCTCACGATATGGCCAAAAAAACAAATCAACAGTCAGTTGGCAGGTCCAAGATGTCAGGAAGTTTTAACTCAAGAATTCCAATGTATTTGATGGCAAAGGCAGAGCCAAGAACAATCATCCATCATATTTTTGTATCTGTTACAGTTTAGTGTGTTCCTAAATGGCCTTAACAATGTGCACAGAGAAAAGAGAGATTGATTTGTTCAAAAACACAGAGGCACTAAATGAAACTGGACCTGTTGTCCAGGCCCTGTGCCTCTGACACCTATGCTCTTTCTACCTCACCATGGAAGACTTGCGAGTCTGGGTGTGAGCATCTAGGCTCATTTGGCTTCGCTTCACAGGAGCATCTCCAGTCACAGCTTGTCTTTCCAACCCAGGCAGACGTTTCATGAGCTGCTCACAAACAAAGTGAGTATAAAGGAGGGCTTGGGGTGTGACTGCCCATGAGAACCTCAAGGCACAACGTCGAATCAGGCAACAGACACTCCCGACTTAGAAAGAGGGGGCCATGACAAGAATTAAAAACTATTCTTTTTAAAAATCAAGCTTTGGGCGGGGGGTGGTGTGTGCTGCTTTTGGTAAAGCTTACCATGCTGGAGTTGATTTTTAAGGGTCCTCATTTATCCTCTCAGCAAGGGTTATTGGCACTTGAATTAAGTGCTGATTTTAGTCAATGATTTACTTCATACCCCCAAGGGGCCACACAGGTCACTGAGTGACCACACTTCAGGGTGCCTTCCTTTTTAAAATATGATGTGGCTCAAAGAAAAAAAAAATACTAAGCAAACATATCTTTTACATGACTCTGCATCTCCTCTTCCTGCCCCTTCCTCTTGGCTGTTTTTCCCTCCTTCTGGCCATTATTTTTTTTAGTCGTCTGACACCTACCTTGTACCTTGCCCACTCTACTGAAACAGTCTCTCAAAAGACTGCTGATTAGTCACTTCTTAGTAAGTGGAGACCATCTTCACTCAGGACTCCCACTGCTTTGATCCCTCTGAAGCTGAGCACTTCCATCAGGGGAAGAAAAATTCTTCTAAGACTTCAGGGCTGCATTTCTCCCACCTCTTCTATTGTTACGTCCTGGTGCTGCCTACCTGTTGGCAACAGTACTAGGATGGTGAAGCATGTATCATAGCATAGCTTCCCGGCCCAGGGATCGAACATGGGTCTCCTGCACTGCAGGCAGATTCCTTACCATCTGAGCCACCAGGGAAGCCTGTAAGACGCCACGGCTGCTACCTTTCTTGGAGTGCTCATCGTGTGCTTGGGACGATTCGAATTCTCAACCACTATTCTATGGACAGGTTACTACAATTACTCCTATTTTACAGATGCAGAAACTCAGAAGAGGCTAACTTGCCCAAGAGGACAGAGACTGTAACTGGCAGAGCAGGAGTTCAGTATCAGGCCAGCCTGGACCCTAAAGCATATACATATGCCCTGACCCACTCTGCTCCACTACCATATGGGCACCCAAGGCTCTGTCTTCCTACCCTGGAAACCCCACTTTTCTCACGACTTTAATTACATTAAAATGGATGATGTATCCATTGACAGCCCCAGATACTCATCAGTCTGCCCAGTCTGGTCAAACAACTCATTCTTCAAACATGTGCTGCAAATCTCATTTGAATACGGCACATAGCTAGGCCTGGGAGGAACAGAGAATCGAACATGAATGATGCCTCCAAGGGACTAATGGAGGAAAAGGGACGGGTGTGTATCATGACAGCAGAAAGTAATCCACAGCACGAGAAAGCACTTGATGTATAAGAGAGATGGAAAAGGAGGTTTTTTTTTTTTTGTTTTTTTGAATAATGCTTCGTGGACATGGCACTATTTAAGCTGGATTTGAAAAGATGTTTAAGATTTATAGAAAAAAGAAAAGGAATTCTGGTCTAAGGGAACAGTGAGTAGAATTAAGGGAATGGGTATTTATGGAGAACCATTCAAACTGGTTTGCCAAGAACAGTCTTGCTTTAGACCTGTTTCCCCAACATAATTATTATAGGGCCCCTTTCACACTTGAAGGTCCCATCTGGAAAATTATATGATCATCCTGTACTAAGTATAGGGTATAATAAGGAAGAAGGAGGACACTAGTCTAGAAAGATAAGGCTGAATAGTGGCCCTGAAAGGACATTGTGCCAAAGAACATAGGTTCTTCTGCAAGTACTGGGACATCATTAAAGCTCTAATACTGTGTATTTTAGGAGGATCAGGCAGTACTTACAAGTAAGGGAAATGGATGTGAATACTTGTGAATCTTTTGCAACTATTCTCGTAACATTTAATGAAGACCTGGGGCAGCATAATTGCTGTTGAAATGGGATGAAGGCAATGATGTGAGAGACATTCAGCTTAGCTGGAGGCAAAAAAAAGGGGGGGGGGCAACTTTTTCTTTAAAAGGTCCAAGAGTAAATATTTTAGGCTTTGTGGGTGATATGGTCTCTCTTAAAATTACTCAATTCTGCCACTGTAGCTGAAAGCAATCATAAACAATGCATATATGAACAAATAAGGCTATGTTCCAATAAACATATTGGAACTTTTTGTCTTTTACATATGGATAAAGAAATGAGAATTTCATATAATTTCCATGCACATGAAATATTGTTATTCTTTGACTTATTTCAACCATTAAAAAAATGTAAAAGTCATTCATAGCTTGTGGGCTGGAAAGACAGTAGGCCAGAAGGTCTTAGCTTCCTAAACCCTGGTCTAGCTGAGATTACTCAGATCTACTAATCACATCAGCATTTTGAACATTTAAGCATCCTGCCATAGGATAATCCCAACATTATTAAAATCACCTGATTTTATTCTTGGCCAGCACTGCAAGTACTTTGAATAATGGAATCCCATTCCTAACTGTTTTTAATCCTTCATAAAAGACAATACTGAGCACATTTAAATCAGTCTGAGTAGTTTATTTTGCTTCATCAAATTACTTAATAATGGGTTCAAGATAGAACAATAGGGAAAAAAATTATTCATCTTGTTAACCAACTTCAAAAATATAATCTGTCATTTTGACATGCTTTACTTTTATTAGACATCTTTATAAATTGTCACAGTGCTTCACACTTCAGGTGAATACATACCTGGCAACTCATGAACAGGTGGGGAAAATTATAGGATAAAGTCCAGTCTCAGCTTGTTTTCTGTTTCCAAAAATTGAGTAAGAAATGTGATCAATGATAGAATGTTGAAGCAATATAAAATAAGGGATGCAGAGCCACAGAGTTCCTTTAATCCAAAGCTTTCTCTTCAATAATAAATATTCAAATGCTACCCTAGACCATTTGAGTGTTTCCATGTTTGCACCACTTGGAGGTCTAAATCCTCACTATGCAGCTTTGAATGACTCTCAACCCCCACTGCATTAGGGATCTAGCTCTACAGAAGATAGACTGGCTAGACTTGAGGATAGGAAAAAGAGAGGTTAACCAAGTTTCTGATAAATTAAAAAGGAACAGTTCTTAAGGGAAATGACATCTGGAGCTCAGTTCCTAAGATTCTCCCAGCCCAGCTCAATATGAAAAGTTCAAACACGCCTGTATCCAAAAGTACCTCCCATTCCTCATCTATTACTTTTCCGAAAGCATGATGGTAATTTTTCCATTTGTATTTGCATTATAAGAACAACTATTTTACCAGGAGCAAACTCTATTACTTGTAGGTGTTTTCCAGACACTATTACCCTGTCATTCTCCAACTTTATACCTTCTAACAGCCCTGACTGACCCCATGTTACAGAGGTAACAAACCATAGCAGGTAGACCCTTATTCACAGGGAAGTGTCCAGCAATGAGATGTGTGTGCATGGGGCATGTGGCCTGTTCCAGCCGGCATGGCATCACTCATGTGCGGAATACCCACTCAAGATGTCTCCTTCCTATCTCTGGTTACTTATTCCCCAACAGTAATAGCATTTGTGTCAAAACAAACCATTTCCACCAAATCCCAAAAGTATGGGACTTTAGTCCCAGCTCTGCTACTTAATGACAGTGTCATCTTGACTATTTAAGTTATCTGCTGCACCTCAGGTTCCTTGTCCATAAAGATGAGGATAATGAAATTACTGTTTCTCAAGGGGCTATGAGGAATACTAAATGAGATGATGGTGGAGCACCCTACCAAAGAATGCAAGGTATTCTGGGTTGAATGGCACACAGTTTGACTAACACATGAAGACTGATACAGACCTCAGGCCCTTGAAAGTGATCCTACCTTGCTGATGGTATGAGCAGAAACAAAAGCTGGGGACAAAATAAAATGAGGGTGGGGGTAAGGAGAAAAGGTTAAATTAGATAGGGTAAGGAGAAATGCAATCAAATGCTGTATGTGTTTCAGGGCAGGGGTGTTGATGGTAAGATACAGTCCTAGAAGCATACCAAATACTAAGTGATATTCTATAATTCACATGCTTTGGTGAAGTGGCTAACATTTATTTTACATTTTATAGACTATGTTTTTATCATATTTGTGGCCACGTTTCAGTTAAAGAGTTTTGTTATTCAGTGATACTTTTAGTCCTATTTCCCCATACAAATATCCCTTCACACCAGATTTCATTCCAAGGATGTTCAAGTGACCCATCATCAGTTCAGACACTGGCATGTCCTCCGTGCTCTAGGCACAAGACAAAGATGAAGGTGTGGCTGAATTTAGATGTCATTACTTAAATTACTTAATTTAAAATGAAATGTGCCACGTAATTTCAACCAACCATAGAAGGCAAAAGAGGAAGAGAGACTGAAAGATCTACCCAGACACCAACAGCAGCTGTCTTTGAGTAGTGGAATAAAGGATGACATTTTCTGCCATGTTTTACTTCTGTACAATGTTCATTCTGGACAATGACCAAATGTTCTACAATGATCCACTTGGTTTGGTTTAAATATGGACACAAAAGAACCAGGTATGACCCTTGTAGCTGGGAGCTTTCGTTTGCTAACAGACTGGTTAGGAATTTACTGTAATGAGATTTTGCTGATGTACTTGTGGTGGAAAATGTTTAAGAATCTTTAGTTTAAAACAGACTTTGAACACAGGCATGGACCTCAGAAATAATCTAATGCAACATTCACTTTTTAAAGAGACAGAAGTTAAGAGTCAGAGAGTTGAAATGATTTAAGATTATACCTGGTAGCTCAGTTGGTAAAGAATATGCCTGCAATGCAGAAGAATCTGGTTTGATTCCTGGGTCAGGAAGATCCCCTGGAGAAGGGATAGGCTACCCACTCCAGTATTCTTGGGCTTCCCTTGTGGCTCAGCTGGTAAAGAATCCCCCTGCAATATTGGAGACCTGGGTTCGATCCTTGGGTTGGGAAGATGCCCTGGAGAAGGGAAAGGCTACTCACTCCAGTATTCTGGCCTGGAGAATTCCATGGACTGTATGGTCCGTGGGGGTGCAAAGAGTCAGACATGACTGAGTGACTTTCACTTCACTGAGATCACACAACTTCAAGACTAAAACCAGGTGTCTTGACTGCCAACTCAGAGCTCCTTCCACAACACCATCTGATTGAATTATGCTTCTCTAAACCCCACCACAATTGAGTATTGCATCTGTGGTATGTGAAGTGCATAGGAATACAAGGATGGAACAAACCTAGTCCCCTGGCCTCAGGGGAGACAGTTTTAAAAGACAAAATGCCATGTGTTCTGCTTTCATTATAGAAAACCCTAGAAACTACTGGTGAAAGATTGCATCTGATTTTTTCCCCCCAAAGTGGGCAGTTAACATTCTGGTACTACTTACAAGCCATTAAGCCTCCATAATTTGGGAGGCAGTAAGGTAATGAGAGCTATAGTAAGTCAGCCAACAAACAATTACTCCTCAAAACTCAACTGTGAATTTCACTTCCATTCACATTTCTGTTCTCTTTCTCCAGTAACATGGCCCTCGTCCCTTGGAAAGAAGAAGAAATACACTTACTTTTTCATCTGTAGTGGTTCAAAGAACCTGTGATTTAGTTCCAGATTTGAACCCTCCATGAAACCACTGCAGATATTTACCTTTCTCCTTTCATGACGTTCAGGTTTTTTCTATCTGCTGAGCCTTCAAGGGGCAAGTCTGCCATCGCCCTCAATATAGCGCCAAGGCCCTGAGAACATAGGGAAGCGCCCTTTCAGGGGGAGTCCTACGAAGGACTGACACCCGGTACCTGAGACGTCCAGGGGAGTGGAGTTATCACTCCCTTCGACTCCCTGTTTATTCTTGCCGTCAAGACACCACTACCAACGCGGGGTCCTCCTTTCCGTCAGCAAACTAAACAGGCTTATTCTGAGAAAGGGACAGCTGAGCGGGACCTAGGGGATAAGTGAGGGTCGGAGCTTGAGGGGTGGGCGTGCGAGTGCCAGGCTCCCACCACAGACTGAACCTGGGGAGGAAAGAAACTGGCCCTCCAGCGCGCCGAAATAAACCACCACATCACTGACAAATGCAAAACCTTCGCAACAGCACTATTAACAAGAGCAGCCACTCACCTGCCAAAAGGCCACCAGTAGCAGCCGCTCCTCGGAACCGCGGAGCAGCCACGGCCTCCCAGGACTCATCACTGCGGCCGGCATCGACTCTCTTTTCTAGCCCTGGAGCCAGAAGGGGCAGGTCCTAGAGCTCTGATTATTGGAGAGTCGAGTTGTCAATCATTCACACCCCCGCCCTACTCCAAGGAACAGGTCAAGGTCTTTTCCGTTTTTCAAATCCCCTGAGTAGAAAGTGAGGCTCTGATTGGCTCTCTGAGGAGACGAGCACACTTCCGCACCAGTGAAGAGCTAGCTCTGACGCTAGTGGGCGGGCCTGTTCCGGCGGGGACGTAGAAAAACAAAACACGGCGCGTCGCCTGGGCAATAGGTAAGCCTCAGGAGCTCTTAGGCGGTTGAGGTGCTTGAAAGCGCTTACGCGTCGAAAAGGAACTATCTGCCAACGTAGAGAAGTGTCGACGGAATCTTGAAGTGATGAGGTGATGCCTATCTTTACTCATGGGAAACTGCAGCTTGGGGATGAAGGTGGGCACTCCTCGCTTTCCTGGTGTTTTAAATCCTAAACGGTGATTAAAGTAAAAGCCTTTAAAGTGCCCGATTTATGAGCAGTAACTGGCCCTCACTCTCTCCTAATACTTTTATAGGTTCCCCTTAGGCACTCAGGGGCTTCCCTTGTGGCTCAGCTGGTAAAGAATCCGCCTGCAATGCAGGAGACCTGGGTTCCATCCCTGGGTTGGGACGATACCCTGGAGAGGGGAATGGCAACCCACTCCAGTATTCTGGCCTGGAGAATTCCATGGACAGTCCATAGGGTCTCAAAGAGTCGGACACGACTGAGCGACTATCACTTTCACTTAGGCAGTCCTCTTACGCTATTTTGGTTGGAGGTAGAAAAATGTTTCGTGGAAGGCACTGAAAGCCTAGAGGACAGATAAAGGGAGTGTGGAGTGAAATGAGAATTATAAATTTGGAGGCCACAATTACTGAACAAGAGGAACCTATAAAGATACCCGAAGCATAGCATAGGGCCCTGTAAACTTCTAAGTAGGCTTGAACCACCACACAAGCCTTTGAAGCATTACTGTCAGAGCTCTTTGGTGGGCAAGAAAGATAGTAAGGATTGGTGTGTTTGCCTGACCACATGGGAAATTTCCCTTCCCGTATTTCTGAAAGCTGTCCTTCCTAGTGTTTAGTGTCTTCTTTTTGAGTTTTTCCTATTTCATCCTCATAACAAGTCCAGTAGATATCTGACAGGCAACCAGATCCTCAGAATAATTAAACATACATTTGAAAAGGTAATTTCCACATTTTAAACTCTGTGATCCACTGTATTGAATTAAGACCTAAGCATTTGTAGTTAGTTCTATTATCTTATTTATCCTCAGAGCATAACAGTTTCTCCTAGGATCTCAAAGAACAGATTCATCCCGGCTTCTGGAAGATCACAAATCCAAGGCTTGACAAATCCCAGCAAGGGGTTGATACCATCCAAGGATAGTTGAATTCAGCTTGTATTTGTCATTAACTAGAGGTCAGGTCTGAGCAACTGGAGAAGGCAACTTCCAGTCTGGACTCCCAAGAATGCAGCTTCCAAATCCTATACTTTTACCCACTTCCTCTTCCTTTTCTCCACACCAGGTGAGGACAAAGTGAGGGGAAACTTTCCTACAGGTTGACATCAAAGCTCTCTACTTAGAGTGCCCACTATCCATACCCTGGAGAATAAAGACAGCCATTCACAAATATCCGTCTTATAGCATTTGACATTTAGGGATACTTACTCTGGACTTAAGGTCTATTTACTGTTGTTATGGATACCTGTGGAATGCTAGCTTGTCACACAGAATATTAACAACATCAAACATCACCTGCCTTTTAGAATCTCATTGTACAGGTGAGTAATCTGAAGATTAAAAGGTTTATTCGGAATTACTTAGCTAGGTGAGGGCAGAGCCTAGACAAGGATCTGCAAGTGCATGCTCAGTCCAACACGACTTTTCTCAACTCCGTGGACTATAGCCCGCCAGGCTCCTCTGTCCAGGGGATTTTCTGGGCAAGGATACTGGAGTGACAAGGATCCAAGGTTGCTAATCATAATTCTTGGAAAATGCTTCCTCTTCTGTTGCCTCTCCCTCTCTCCTAACACACACACACACAAAGCAATTTAAAAAAAAAATCAAGATTACTAAGTTTAAAATTTGCCAAGATCACTAATTTGAAAATTTGGGGCTTCCCTGGTTACTCAGTGGTAAAGAACCCACTTGCCAACGCAGAAGATGTGAGTTCGATCCGTGGGTTGGGAAGATCTCCTAGAGAAGGAAATGGCAACCTACTTCAGTATTCTTCCTGGGAAATCCTATGCACCAAGGAGCCTGGTAGGCTGCAGTCCATGAGGTTGCAAAACAGTGGACACAGCTTAGCAACTAAACAACAAAAATTTTGAAAATTTACTTCCATTAAGACCAGTCATGAGCATTTACTTCTGATATAACAAATAGTATAGATAGTCGGAGAAGGCAATGGCACCCCACTCCAGTACTCTTGCCTGGAAAATCCCATGGACGGAGGAGCCTGGTAGGTTTCGGTCCATGGGGTTGCTAAGAGTCGGACACAACTGAACGACTTCACTTTCACTTTTCACTTTCATGCATTGGAGAAGGAAATGGCAACCCACTCCAGTGTTCTTGCCTGGAGAATCCCAGGGACGGGGGAGCCTGGTGGGCTGCCGTCTATGGGGTCGCACAGAGTCGGACACGACTGAAGTGACTTAGCAGCAGCGGCTGCAGCGTAGTATGCAAATAGCTCAATGTCCCAGTTCACTACTTCAAACAATGTTTGGTGTTGTCCCAAATAAGAAATGAAAATGCACTAAATTATTATAGCCATGTTGTCTTTCTTTCTGTTATGTGAGTATATCAAAAAGTAAATATTAGCATATATAGTACTTTAAGAATTAGTAGCAGAGTGTCTTATTCAGGACCTGAATAAAATACAGTTTTATGATAGCCTACACACTGGGCCAAAATAATTTCACCACTATGTGAATGGAGCCACTACCTTTTACAGGTAGGGTTGAGCTGGTGCACCAATCATTCAAGAACCTAAGCTCTTCTGTCTTGGCTCTCTTCTTTCTACCAGCAAGCTTTAAAGTAGCTGGTCCTATATCCTCTGTACAGGATTATCTCCTTAGCAATCTTACCACCATGATCTGGTTGTTTGCTGGTCTCCCACTACACACTGCCTTCTTCAAGGTCAGATTAAAATCTGCTTCTCATCATCTGGGGTAACATACCCAAAATGTTTGGCTTCACCATTGACCCATTCAGTACACGACTCCTCTACTGAAGCCAAAAACTGGAAATGGCCTTTGAGATCAGCCACGAAGAACCTCAGAAAGGCCTTTGAAGCCATCTGTCCCTTCCATTTCTCAAGTTAAATCATAGAATGCTCATCTCACAGAGTAGTGCAAAGAATGATGGAGGCCATTTTGAAACAGTTTTGCAATCTCCGAAGCACCTTACGTCTGTCACTTCCCCGCACTGGGAACTTAGGCACATTGTCTGACCTCTTTATCTGTGTCTTTATCTGTGAAATAGGGATAATACTTAATTGGCCATCATGAAAATTAGATGATGCAGGAGGCATCCAGCACAAAGGAAGTGTTCAGTAAATGGTAGTTATTCTTAACAGCTACAGCAGTGATAAAATGTATCACACTATTAACTACTCACACTATACTCCTGTTTTACAAACTCAAGAAAGTCTGGGCCATATGCTTTCCTCCCCTTTCCCACTGTCTACTTAAGTGGAGATCTGGCCTGCTGCAGAGGCTATAGGACAGGAATTTCCTTTGTTAATCTTGCTGCAAACCAGAGAGGTGACTGTCAAGATGTGAATGCTGAAGAGGGTATAAACCCACTGTGTGGCTGTGGTATTAGGAAGTCTGAACTATATGTCTCAACATGGAGCGTCGTAGGGTGAACAAAGTGGTCATAATTTCTCCCTGTGGAGTTATTTTTCAAATGCCATGTCAGATTTACATATAATACTGTATGTTAAAAATATTATGTTCATTGTACAAGGCTTATAAAGGAAAAAATTTTGAACATCCATATTCCTACCACTTAGAATTTGTTAAAATTCTTTACATTTGACATTTGTAAAATTGTTAACAATTCTTATTTCCTTCTAATTTTTCCCCTATAAACCAATTATTTTAAAAAGGTGGGAATCTGTAGTATATATACTGTTTCATGGCAGTATTTACTTAATTCATTATGAACATCTCCCCATGTCATTTAATAGTCTCCAATTACAATTCCGTCATGTGACTACCTTTGGGTATTACGTCTCACAATTCAACCAGTCTCCTACTCTTGTGCGTTGAGGTTGTTTCAGTTACTTTCAAAGTTTCAGGGATTTAAACGGGCTGCTGCTTTCCTTAAATAACAGGGTGCTCTGGGAATGTCTGTTGAAAAGAGGCTGGTAAAGCTGCCAGGCATTTTTCCCTCTGTTCCCTGGCACTGCAGAGCTAAGAAGGCTGAAGCCAGAGAAGCCTGAAAGTTCCTAGAGGGTTGCCCCTTCACCCCTGCCTCCCTCTCTCCAGTTTCCTATTCTTTAACCTGAAGAAAAGGTGTTGAGATGAGAGAAATTGGGGGAGTGGTTGACTTGGGCTCCACTAATAAAACCTTACACAACTCCTGACATATGTGTCTTCATTTTACAGATGGGGAAAGTAGGGCACAGAGAGAATCTATGCAAACCTGCTAATTAGAGCATCTGAGTTTGACTCCTAGACTTGGTTCTGAAATTTGAACTCTTCCCCACCATGCTCCTACTTCTAAAAACTGATGGCTATAACTTCATTCTTTCTTTTTTTTCCCTGTGAGAAATATGTTGTCAGTCTCCTAAGATTTATTGGTTATCTGCTCCCTTTAAAAAAAAATATCCTCCTGACTGTCCAAGAATTTCTTCTGCCTCTGAGTTTCCCAAGTTGGCTCCTTCTTTGCCTCAAGAATGTATCCTCATTCTTTGATGAAGAATCAGACAACTTAGCTTCACCACCCCCCCCATATATTTGCTTGTTTTCTTACTAAAGTGTTCTCACTCTATATTTTGGGAAGTCAGACTCATAAAGGGAAGTTCTTTTAAGCTGCATCAGTTTAACAATGTTACATAGTTCCCTTAGCTTTGGGGAGTTATGAAGTATGACTGTATAGTATAGAGAGTAATGTCTTTTTCTCTGGTTTGGTTATAAACTGGTTCTGAAGGAAGTTCTAAAAGGCTTTACAAAATTGTTTAGAGCCATGCAGCATCATTAAAATGGGTGTATCACCTCCCAATATGACACTTTGAAGGCAGTAACACATATTTGGAAGTGTAACTTCTGGAATGTTTTGTTAAAGGCTGTATGCATCATCAAATCACAGTTTTAACCAGGAAGATAACTTTTGGGGGACTTCCCTGGTGGTCCACTGGCTAGTACTCCGTGCTCCCAATGCAGAGGGCCCAGGTTCAGTCCTTGGTCAGGGAACTTGGTCCTACATGCCTCAACTGAGAGTTCAAATACTGCACTAAAGATCCTGCAAGCTGTCCCTGTGCAGCCAAATAAATACCTTTTTTTTTTTTTTTAAAAAGATAGCTTTTTGCCCTCCCACCCCCACCCCCGCCACACACACTATAGCAATACCCTAACCGAAGCTACCATCACCTCATGGCTGGATTTGATCAGTAACAAATCTCCCGGCGCCACACACACTATAGCAATACCCTAACTGAAGCTACCATCACCTCATGGCTGGATTTGATCAGTAACAAATCTCCCGGAATCCATTTTTGCTCCCTTTTAGCAAGACAGGATGAGCTTTGTCATTGTGGTACAGCTAATCCCCTCCTTCCCCCAGCTTTAAACGCCACAGCGGCTTCCCACTGCCCCTATTACTGGCCTTTCTTCTCCCCTATGGCCATTAGAACTTTGCACAAGCATTTTCCCTACCTAGCATGCTCTTTCTTTGCAGGTGGTTAAAGCGCAGAAGATGGATCCAATTTTCATAATTCCCAGACTAAATCTCTAACATAAGTGTGTTCCTAGGGATTTGTTGTTGTCCAGCAGGGGGAAAACATGATTTGGAGGATCAAAGAAAATTCAGTAGCACAGTGGGTAAGAGTGTGGGCTTTAGGGTCAGTCTGCCTGGATTCCAGTCCTGGTTCTATCCTGTACTAACCACATGATATTGGGCAAAATTTTTTTCAACACCCTTGCTTTATTTCTTCTGTTGTATAATGAGCCACTATAAGGGTATCTTGGAGGAGGGCATGGCAACCCACTCCTGTATTCTTCCCTGGAGAATCCCATGGACAGAGGAGCCTGGCTGGCTACAGTCTACGGGGTCACAAGGAATCAGACACAACTGAAGCAACTTAGCACACATACACACGGGTATCTACCTCATAAAGTTATACTATTTAAATAAGTTAATACATGGAAAGAACTCAGTAAATTTTTAAAAGTCTCAACAATAAATGAAGGCCTCAATATAATTCCTTATGTGGAAGGTAAAATCAACCTTGCTAATTTTCTCTTGTTTTCTTCTGGGGAAAAACAGATACAGCAAGCAACTCGGAGGCCCTCCCAGGGCAGCCAAAGGCTGGTCCTAGTAGATAAGGCTTCAGGGGCTGCACTATGTAGGGAAAGACATGTGATGACTTAGTCAAAACAGGTGCCAGGCCACAGATGTCAGTGAACTGAGATAATATGAAGCCTAAAGGGGTTTAAGAAATGCACAAGGAAAAAAAAAAAGAAATCTAAAATTTAAAAAATCACAACAGCAGACAAAAAGATAATATATTTACAGATGAAATCAGTTTCAGCTTCTCAACTAAGCCCCATCATATAAAAGATCTTCTACTTATGTGATAAACATTTTGGAGGCTATCTGAGGTCCCAGAACTTCTTACTAGAATGTTCTCTGGCAGCTTTGAGACCCATCATTTCTAGCTACTTCTAGGTGCTATTTTGTACCTAGAGGAGAGAAGCTACTTTACTGTGGATCTGAGACTCCAACTTGAGTGAGACAAAGCTCTTTGTATCCCCCATTTAATTACTCACAGAGTCCTTATTAATTAAATTTAGAAAATAGTTTGACTGGCTTCACTTACTAGTGAGTTTTCAAGTAAAGAATAATGAGAATACAGAATTTGTTATGAGTTTGATAACCATGAGTGAGTTCCAGTCACTTGTTGACCTCCCTATGCCCACTGAATCTCCTAACTAGTCTCTGCCACCATCCCTCAGTGAGGTCCGATAAGAGGAAGGGATAGGTAAATCACCTGTTGTAGGCCACAGGATGTAAAAATTAGCAAGAAAAGCTATCCTCGCACGTGGTGTTCTCTAGACTATTTAGACTTAAGAGTTATGGCAAAGGCTCTACTGCTTGATGGTTCTTGGAGAGATGATGGGCTGAAACTCAGGTGGTTGTGATCCATGGTCACTCAGTGACCGCTGAAGTGGAGAACTACAATGCCAAATGACCTAGTTTCTTCACCTTTGAAATGTTAAATGTATAAAGGCCAGGCATCTATGGCTTGCTAAAACTTGCCTTGAAAATTATTTTTAGGACCAGTAGGAAAAAAAAAACCTGTGTTCTCGGATCCAACCATATTAGGCAGGATATTAATAACAGGTCAACTTTTAACAAAATATTATGATAGAGGATTCATTTTTTAATCCAAAAATGGTAAGTGTGTGTGTGTACGTATATATATTCCTCTTTGCCTAAAAGCATTTAATTTCTTTATGCTTTGTGTTTCTCTGCCTACTCTGAAATGGGTGAGAAAGAAGGACAAAAATAGGAAAAGGAAGGTGAAAACAAGTGAAACCATCAGAAGTACACAGGATCTGGTCTTAAACAGCAAATCGAACTAAAAAGTAACCAATTACTCATTGAATGTCGCCTAGTGTTTAAGAGATTGTATTAAAACGTTCTTGAAGTGCAAGTCGCTCAGTCGCGTGCAAGTCACTCAGTCGTGTCCGACTCTTTGCAACCCCATGGACCATACAGTCCGTGGAATTCTCCAGGCCAGAATACTAGAGTGGGTAGCCTATCCCTTCTCCAGGGGATCTTCCCAACCCAGGGATTAAATCCAGGTCTCCTGCATTGCAGGCGGATTCTTTACCTGCTGAGCTACCAGGGAAGCCCAAGAAGTTCTTAAACTTCCTAATTTTGAAGTTTTGAAGAAAGAGAATTAACAGTATTTTTTAGTACCGACCATAAACTGTACCAGGAGCAAGAGAAATAAAGTGAAACAGAGTCCTTGTCCTCAAGGAGCATGGCCTAGTAAGAGAGAACTCATGAACTATGAATTACAGTCCAACAAATGCAAGTGCAATTATTGAGGACTCAAGGTGTTTTGGTGGCTGGGGGAGGAGGGGTTCTTAAGTGTGTGTGGGGAGGGGTTAGGGGTGAGAAGAGTCGATAGGATGTGAGAAATTTAAATACATAGGGGAAGAGGTAGAGTAAACAATGATTAAAAAAAATTGAGTAGACTTATAGCCAGAATCCAAAACTGGATTGTGGAGACAGTTTCACAATTGTATTAAACTCACTGAAACTCATTTGGATTATATGCTAAAAATGGCTGAATTTTATGATATATATTTTTTTTTCTTAAGAACATTGGCTTTAGAAACAGACACCTGTGGACCGATTCCTGGCTCTGTAATTTACTAGCTGTGTGATCTTGGTCAAGTTAGTTAACCTCAGTGTGAAGGAGGAATAATGATCTACTCTCTCTAGCTCTCTAGATTACATGGGATGGCGTATGTAAAGCTCCTGCTACATTATCAGTGCTCAGTATGAAATATTCCCTCTCACTGGGATGCTTAATGAGAGTTCGTATGTGCTGTCTATCAAACACCTGTCTTTGCTCTATCTTTTAAATGGTTTGGCAGCAGCTATAGCTTCTTGACTTCCTTTCAGTAGAATTTGACTTTGATACCACCTCCTGAAACAGGAGAGAAGGGGGTGGAGCACAAATTTTTTTTAAAAAAATGCCATAGGGACTTGTGGTCCAGTGGTTAAGACTCTGTGCTCCCAATGCAGGGGGCATGGATTCGATCCTTGGTCGGGGAACTAAGATTTCACATGCCCCAAGGCGCGACCAAAAATAAATAATGTTAAAAAAAATTAAAAAAGAATTGTATAGCCTGATGGCACCACATAAACTGACTAGAACCAAATGGCTCCAAGATGGCAGATGAATTGTCTTCCACTAGACTTGAACCTCACCCACTCCAGTGTTTTTGCCTGAAGAATCCCAGGGATGTGGGAGCCTGGTGGGCTGCCGTCTATGGGATCACACAGAGTCGGACACAACTGAAGTGACTTAGCATCAGCATCAGCAGACTTGAACCTCAGTATACAATCATTGTTACATATCAGCAAGCTAAATGACGTACCCACAGGTGCAAGGACAGTTTCAAAGCAGACCGCAAGGGTCAAAAGGTGGGCGGTGGCCCAGTTCCTGGAAATCTCCACCCCCTTTCCCAAATAGCTGGAATATTCCTCCCACACATTAGCCTATAAAATTACTCACCCCTATAAAAACTAACAACCCCATACCCTGGGGCTGCTCTCACCTACTGAGATGGCCTACATTCCGTGGAGTGTGTTTCTTTCTAAATAATTTCACTTCTTACCTATCACTTTGTCTCTCCCTGAATTCTTCCTGTAAATGAGACCTCAAGAACCTGAGCTTCATTAAGTCCTGGAACCAGGTGTGTGATTGCAGTTAAAAGACTGTAGGTTCAAGTCCCAGTCTGAGTTACATGGTTTCACCCCCTCCCCCAATACACTCCCATTTCTCATCTTCCATTGCTTGCTAAGCACCTTCATCAAGCATGTTACCCACACTTCCAATGATATTTCTCCATGCCTTTGCACACGCTGCTCTTTCCACCTGCGATGTGTTTATTTCCTCCTTCACTTAACTAACCCTTAATCATTCTTTTATTTTTTAGAATTTTTAAATTATGTAATGTTTCAAACATACAGATGTTGGGATCTCCTACTTCCCCAATCCTGTGTCTCACTAGAGGCTCTCTTCTTATCTGTGAGGTCAAGTCACAGCTTGCCACCCGTGTGGGGATAGGAATAGCCATCATCATAGGTGGCAAAAGATAAAATGCCCACCACTGGCCAACCCCTGCCTCCCCAGGCCCAGAAGGTGACACTTGCTTCCAGAGATGGGCCAGAGGTGGTGGTATTTTATGACAACAATACATTTTGAAAATACAGATTAAATGAAAAAGTATATAAAAACTACATAACTTACTAAAATTGACTCAAGAAGAAGTAGAAGACCTGAATCATTCCATAATCAATAAAGGAATGAATCTAAAGTATAAAATCTTCCCCTACCAAAATCACTGACCTGGAACATTCTGTAGCTGAGGATTGCAGGAAATGCTTATTCCTAGTGCTTGATATTTGCTACCACGTGGAAGGAACTGTATTGGTCTAATATAGCTGGTATCTGTCTAGCTCTCAAGGTTACTTATCTTCAGGGGAATGGGAAAAAAACTTCCTCATTAGTAAATATAGGAGAATAAGCTTGAGTGCACCTTACCTCTACCTCCTTTAATTGGCTTGTTTCAGAGAGAAAGTGCATGAGTGACCTTATTTATAAAGCCACTGCCGTTGCTGGATAGATCTTAGGGTCTAGTGCTTCCTATCTAGGTGGATAGTCAGTCTGTCTAGGTTTGGGAATGGTATTAAGAAGTTTACTGTTGCCTCATTCATACTTGAGCCACATTATCCAACAACTTCTTCAAGCATTGTTGTTGTTCAGTCATTAATTCGTGTCCGACTCTTTGCAACTCCATAGACTGCAGCATGCCAGGCTTCCCTGTCCTTCACTATCTCCCAGAGTTTGCTCAAGCTTGTGTCCATTGAGTCAGTGATGCTATATAACCATCTCATCCTCTGCCACCCCCTTCTCTTTTTGCCTTCAATCTTTCCCAGCATCAGTGCCTTTTCCAATGAGTCAGCTCTTCGCATGAAGTGACCAAAGTATTGGAGGTTCAGCATCAGTCCTTGCAATGAATATTCAGAACTGATTTCCTTTAGGATTGACTGGTTTGATCTCCTTGCAGTCCAAGGGACTCTCAAGAGTCTTCTTCAACACCACAGTTCAAAAGCATCAATTCTTCAGCACTCAGCCTTCTTTATGGTCCAACTCTCACATCCATGTGTGACTACTGGAAAAACCATAGCTTTGAACATACGGACCTTTGTCGACAAAGTGATATCTCTGCTTTTTCATACACTGTCTAGGTTGGTTGTAGCTTTTCTTCCAAGGAGCAAGCATCTTTTAATTTCATGGCTGTAGTCACCATCTGCAGTGAATTTTTAGTCCAGGAAAATCCACTTTTCTCCCTTCTATTTGCCATGAAGTGATAGGACCAGATGCCATGATCTTCGTTTTTTGAATTTTGAGTTTTAAGCCAACTTTTTCACTCTCTCACCCTCATCACAAGGCTCTTAAGCATACAGATGATATTCTGCTTCTACCTTTATTTTCACACACCTACACCTATTTCTTTTCACACTTAGTTACCAATTTTACAAATTTGGACTAGTGAAGAACTGTCTTTAAAACTTTTTATGTTGAACTAAATTTAGACTGATAGGAAAGGTGCCAGAGTAGTACCTTTTCATGTATCCTTCACCCAGCTTCCCCCAATGTTAACATCTGACATAAGCATATCAGAACCAGGAAATTAGCATAGGTACAATACTACTAGCTAAACTGAAGAACTTATTAAAATTTTGCCACATATCTCCCACTAATGTCCTTTTTCTATTCCAGGACTTTATCTAGTATCTCACATTGCATTTCATTGTTAATTGTCCTTGGTTCCCTGAAGTCTGTAATAGCGCCTCAGTCTTTCCTTGTCCTTCATTGCTGTGATATTCTTGAAGAGTGTAGGTGATTTTGCCGAATGTCTCTGAGTTTGAGGTGGCCTGATGTTTTTTCATGATTGGACTGAGGTTCTCCAGGTAGGTGAGAATACCATGAAATACTATTATCCTCACTTGCATCATATCTCACAGGGTTCATTATGTTGATATGTCTTATTACTGATGGTGTTAACCCAATTGGTTAATATGGTTTCTGCCAAGTTTCTCCCCCATAAAATCATGTCTTTCCCTTTGTAATTAATAAGTATGTTGGGGGAGATTTTTTGTAATCATGCAGACTTTATGTCTCCTCAAACTTTTACCCACCAATTTTATCATCTATTGATGCAACTTGTCTTCAAGTTATTATTGTGGTATTGCATGGTGATTTTATTTTTTTCCTCTTTCCTTTTATATTAATTAAAATTCTACCATAAGGAAGAGTTGTCCCATTTCTACCATTTATTTATTTGATTATTTTATCAGTATTGGCTCATTTATTATACTTATGAATTATAATCTAACACTATAATTATTTATTTTGCTTCTCAAATTGTTCCAGCTCTGGCACTTAGGAACTATTTTGTATTGGTCCCTGTATTTTGTTTTGCTTTTGGATCATGTTATTACCATCTGGGAAAAGATATTCTAAGTTCATCTTTATATTACCTGCCCTGGAATCAACCATTTCCCCAAGAAACTCTGGTTCCTTTTATTAGAGAGCAGAGTTTAGAATCCAACATATGAGCACAAGGTGTGAAATTGGCTAAAATTTCTGACAATTTCAAGTTGATGAAAATAACGACTAATTGGAATTCATAGGCTTATGGGAACTGGTGCAAGCGGTTTGGAAAACAATTTGGCATTAGCCACTAAAGCGTAGGTAGGTACATTCCATGAGTCAGTGATTTCACTGGAGGAACTCTTGCAGTTTTGTATTATATGAGTTGTATGCAGTTTTGTTTAGACTAGCACATAATGGAAAACAACCCAAACGCCCATCAGTAGGAGAAGAGATGAATAAAGTGTGGTATATTCATACAATGGAGTATTCTAAAGCAGTGAAAATGAGCTACAGCTGTACACATCAACAGGAATGAATCTCAGATGTATGATATTAGCCAAAAAGAATACAGACTGTATGATTCCATTTATAGAAAGTTCATCAATAGGCAGAATAAAGCAATATAGATATTGTAGGGATGCATAAGTGATAAGATGATCAAACTAGAAAGCAAAGGCAACCATTATGGCAAAATCCAGGACAGTGATGACAGTTAGGGGTGGAATTTGTGGGGCTTCACAAATACTGGTTGTATCAAAATTTCTTAATGGTGGATGGTGGATTAATGGGCATTCATTTTGTTTAGATCAGATATATGTATGCGTGAAATACTGCATAATGAAGAAGAAAAGGGGAGGAGCTGGAAGGAATGAAGGAAGAGAAAAGAAGGAAAAAAAGGGAGGGAAGGAAGTAGGGATGGACGAGGTAGGGAAAGAAAAAAACAAAAGAGCATTCGTGAAAATGATATCTTAAGATCTGGGTGGTTCAGATTCTGACACCAAATACCTCTTTGACTTTGAGTGAGTCACTAAACTTTTCAGAGCCTCAGTGTTCATACCAGTTAAATAGGTAAAATTTGTTCTTTGCCCTGTGTGTCTCACAGTGTTCTTTTGAGGGAGAAAATGAAGCTATGTGTAGAATAGTACTTCAAAGAAGTAATAAAGTTTTCTGAAATATAAAAGAAAAAGAAAGTTAATACCTCAAATCACCTTGCTTCCTAATGCCAGAAACCTAGTGTACCTTGATGTTTATATATAATTTTTTATTCAGCCACTATTTAACTTCTATCCTGTGCACTCCTTGCTGAACTAACATATCAGGAGGAAAGCAGATATTCTGTTTACGCCTTTCCAGAAGGTTGGTTTGCTCTTCTGAGTGACTTACCCAGAGCATTTCTGAGGTCTCAGACTGCAGAACTAAGGCGTTTCTCACCTGGGAAGGGCAACTTCAGTGTGCTCCCTGGTGGTCAGAGGAGAAAGCACGCATGAAATGTTGGCCATCAGCCTCAGTTTCAACAAATACAATGATAATCAATATAAGGTAAGAGCTACTATGCTTTGCTACATGCCAGGCTTTGTTCTAACTTCTTCATTTTCATGATCTCATTTAATTCTCATAACAGCCCTGAGAGATATGTCATATTATCCCCACTTTACAGATGAGAATATAGACTCTTGGACAGTTGAAGTAAATGACCCAAGGTCACCAAGTGAGTGACAAGGGCCAATTTCCTCCTCAGGGCCATGTGCAGCCAAAGCCCATATGTATCATCTAACCCAATTGTCTGTTGATCAACTGAGTTCTCCTTAGAGATCTTTACATCTCACAGGTATAATCTCTGGGCTGATATGACTTCTCATCACCAGCCAACTTCACAAATAAATCTGTGATTTTATCAGATACTACTAATTTTGTTTTTAAGTTCCAGCTTTACTGGTAACACACCAGTGGGAGCCTCATAGGGAATACTAAACAGCTTGAATTATTTGTGCTTAGGAAGGATCTTTCTGCTTTCCAGGTAGCTTGGTGGTAAAGAATCTGCCTGTCAATGCAGGAAACGCAAGAGACTCAGTTTGATTCCTGGGTGGGAAAGATTCCCTGGAGTAGGAAATGGCAACCCACTCCAGTATTCTTGCTTGGAAAATCCCATGGACAGAGGAGCCTGGTGGGCTACAGTCCACGGAGTCAGAAAGAGTTGGATGCGACTGAGCACACAATGCAACGGACCTTCCTATTGTAGTTGAACGACCCTTCAGGAAAAAAAAAAAAACAGGAAATATCACCAAATTTCTAATTTACAGACTCAACCCATTTTTTTTAGTTGACTCACTGTCCCTCTTCTTTGCTTAGAATAATCCTCTTTACCTATCTTGACTGGAGCCCACACTGGCTGCCTCTTAAGCCTCTGATTTATGCTATAATGACTGGCTCTTGGCCTTCTGCTTTTTAAATCTTTTATTCTATTAATAAATAGATATTATAGTATTTAAATAGCTTTTCATTTCTGAAATAAAGCATATTTGGGCAAAATATAGTTTACAAATATGCCATTAGAACCAGTTGTCATATTTTATTATTTATGTATTTTAAGAGGTTGGTCTACAGTTTTGAATGATTCTTGGCCAGATTTTGGTCCCCAGGTTATTCTAACTGTGTAAGATGAATTGGGAAAATTACTTCTTTTCTGATTTTGGAAAAATGTGAATATCATACATATAACTTTCATTCTGAATATTTGATAGAATCCTTTTGGTTAATCATCCTAGCTTGAGAGGTGGGAGTGAGGGGGTAAAAAGCATGTAAAAATGTCTATCCTCAGTCCCACCTCTCACACCTGGTGCAACCCAGTCTACTGAAGTTTTCTTTTTCTTAAGTCAGTATCAGTAATTCATGTTTCCTATGTAACATTCATTTCATCTAGATTTTCAAGTTTGTGGCACCAAAATTTTATGTAATGTTTTCTTAGAACTTTCAAATATCTTTTTGACTGTACTTATAACCCTTTTGTTATTTAAGTTGGTATCATTTCACTTTGGCTGAAGTTACCGATGGCTCAGATGGTAAAGAATCCACCTGCAATGCAGGATACCCGGGTTCAATCCCTGGGTCAGGAAGATCCCCTGGATAAGGAAGTGACTACCCACTCCAGTATTCTTTCCTGGAGAATTCCATGGACAGAGGAGCCTGGTAGGCTACAGTACATGGGGTTGCACCTCCTGACTAGTCTTCCATATCCACTCTAACCACCTTCTCTCTCCATGTATCCACTGCATCTTTTATTATTCCCTGCTGTATCCATCAATGGCCCAAAGGGACTATTTAATTAACAAAACAGGTGTAGTCTCTTTCTAGGTGACCTGTTACTAATCCTGTCTATGAGCTGTGGACAGCCTTTCTTGGGCATGGAGAGTTGTCATTATGTTACTTACATCTCTTGCTCTTCTCACCTATATTTACAAACACCTGTCTTTCATGGGTCCCTGCTCTATTCAGCCCAGCTATGTCTATCCTGTACATCCCCCCTACTCTGCCCCCATAGTTCACCTTTGTTATGGGGAAGAAAGTTAAGATACCCTGTATATATTATCTTGGATTCCTAACACTGCGTAAAACCACTGAGCAGTCAGTGATCTAATGGGAGTTTACAGTGCTACAAGCAAACCCTCAACTGTGTGGCAGCCTTTTGCCAAACAAATCACTATAGAAACTCCAATACGATTCTACTCAGCCTCACCCTAAAGGGAGGTGGAAAAGTAGACAAAGACAGTATACATTTAGTCTTCCCTTCTTCAAAACCTCCCCCAAATCAGCTAAGCACATCCATCTTTTAGGATTTTAGGTCCCAACTTGACCCACCTCACACATGTACAGCTCTTTCTTTCCCTCTTCTTTGCTAGTTACATCTCTGAGACACCTTGATTCTTATGCACAAGTCAGATCTTTCCTGATCTCTAACTAAAGCTGTAGTTCTTGCTTATTCCTGGGCATATCCTTAATCACTGAGGTTAGGAGTTGAACTATTACCCCAGAAAATTGCCCTTATGGTATAAATTATTTTTTAAAAACATAATAGAGGATTTATATTCATAGAAAATAATCCTCCTTTAATAGTGCTTCTTTTAGCACTGTTTAGCACTAGCACTAATAATAGTGCTTCTTTCAGCAAACAAGGTTATGTATGAAGTCATTAGTTCTGTAAAAGGAAAAGAAGAAAAACAATTCATTCAAAGAGAATTTTCTCCCGTTTTTCTGGTATGCAAAGCCACACACTAGAACAATTCACATTGACTCAATTCAGTGGTATAGTGTTGTATAATGCACAAACGTGGCCTGGAGTCAGGAGACTTTGGGTCTACTCCCACAATCTGTTATACTTGCTGTGTGTTGGTGTTGTTGTTGTTCAGTTACTAAAGTTGTGTCTGGCTCTTTGTGACCCCATGAACTGAAGCACACCAGGTTTCCCTGTCCTTCACTATCTTCCGGAGTTTGCTCAAACTCATGTGACCTCAGGATAAATTCCGTAAAACTGTTATCCAATTTATTTGTCTGTAAATTTAAGATATTTAACTACATAACCTTCAAAGATCTTTTAAACATAGCAGTTTCAAATCCCCAAAAGAACATGAGTACTTATCTTATGTTGGGGCCCTGAGTAAAATGGGAAAAATATAGTCCTTATTCTCAAGAAACATATAATTTCATGAAAATGTGACTTAAAATTTAACTAGTCAGATATAAGATGACATTTTTCTTTTTCAATCTTTAGGGTGAACTTGGTTCAAATCATTTTAGCCCCATTTATAACTAACATTTCTTCATCTTTTCAAACTGTTCATGGGGTTCTCAAGGCAAGAATACTGAAGTGGTTTGCATTCCCTTCTCCAGTGGACCACATTTTGTCAGAACTCTCCACCATGACCCGTCCATCTTGGGTAGCTCTACATGCAGCATGGCTCATAGTTCATTGAGTTAGACAAGGCTGTGGTCCATGTGATCAGATTGGTTAGTTTTCTGTGATTGTGGTTTTCATTCAGTCTCCCCTCTGATGGAGAAGGATAAGAGGCTTACGGAAGCTTCCTGATGGGAGAGATTGATTGAGGGGGAAACATCTTGTTCTGATAGGCAGGGCCATGCTCAGTAAATCTTTAATCCAATTTTCTGTTGATGGGAGGGGCTGTGTTCCCTCCCTGTTGTTTGACCTGAGGCCAAACTATGGTGAAGGTAATGAAGATAATGGCGACCTCCTTCAAAAGGTTCCATGCACGCACTGCTGCACTCAGTGCCCCCAACCCTGCAGCAGGCCACCACCGACCCACGCCTCCACCAGAGACTTCACACTCAGGAGCAAGTCTGGTTCAGTCTCTTATGGGGTCACTGCTCCTTTCTCCTGGGTCCTAGTGCACACAAGGTTTTGTTTATGCCTTCCAAGAGTCTGTTTCCCCAGTACTATGTAAGTTCTGGCAGCCCTATTGTGGGGTTAATGGCAACTTCCTCCAAGAGGGCTTATGCCATGCCCAAGTCTGCTTCACCCAGAGCCTCTGTCCCTGCAGCAGTCCACTGCTGACCCGTACCTCCACAAGAGACTCTCAAACACAGTTCTGGCTAGTCTCTGTGGGGTCTCTGGGTCCTGGTGTGCACGTTTGTTTGAGCTCTCTGAGCATCTCTGGCAGGTATGGTGTTTGATTCTAAATGTGATTTTGCCTGTCCTACTGTCTTGCTGGGACTGCTCCTTTGCCTTGTTTTTTTTTTTTTGTTTGTTTTTTTTTAAAATAATTTTTTAATTTAATTTTTTATTTTATTTTATTTTTATTATTTTATTTTAATTAAATGTATCATTTGCCCTCGGACATGGGGTATCCACTCCAGTGCCATGCAGCTGCCAAACAGTGTGAAAAGGCAAAAAGATAGGGCACTGAAAGAGGAACTCCCAGGTCGGTAGGTGCCCAATATGCTACTGATCAGTGGAGAAATAACTTCAGAAAGAATGAATAGACGGAACCAAAGCAAAAACAACACCCAGTTGTGGATGTGACTGGTGATGGAAGCAACAGTTAGAACCAGACATGGAACAACAGACTGGTTCCAAATTGGGAAAGGAGTACATCAAGGCTGTATACTGTCACCCTGCTTATTTAACTTATATGCAGAGTACATCATGAGAAATGCTGGACTGAAAGAAGCACAAACTGGAATCAAGATTGCCAGGAGAAATATCAATAACCTCAGATATGCAGATGACACAACCCTTTCAGCAGAAAGTGAAGAAGAACTAAAGAGCCTCTTGATGAAAGTGAAAGAGGAGAGTGAAAAAGCTGGCTTAAAACTCAACATTCAGAGAACTAAGATTATAGCATCTTATCCCATCACTCCATGGCAAATAGATGGGGAAACAATGGAAACAGTGAGAGACTTTATTTTGGGGGCTCCAAAATCACAGCAGGTGGTGACTGCAGCCATGAAATTAAAAGATGCTTTCTCCTTGGAAGAAAAGTTATGACCAACCTAGAGAGCATTTTAAAAAGCAGAGACATTACACTACCAACAAAGGTCCATCTAGTCAAAGCTATGGTTTTTCCAGTAGTCATGTGTGGATATGAGACTTGGAGTAGAAAGAAAGCTGAGCGCCGAAGAATTGATGCTTTGAACTGTGGTGTTGGAGAAGACTCTTGAGAGTCCTTTGGGCAGCAAGGAGATCCAATCAGTCCATCCTAAAGGAGATCAGTCCTGAATATTCATTGGAAGGACTGATGCTTAAGCTGAAACTCCAATGCTTGGCCACCTGATGCAAAGAACTGACTCATTTGAAAAGACCCTGGTGCTGGGGAAGATTGAAGGCGGGAGGCGAAGGGGATGACAGAGGATGAGATTGTTGGATGGCATCACCAACTCAATGGACATGAGTTTGAGTAAGCTCTGGGAGTTGATGATGGACAGGGAAGCCTGGCATGCTGCAGTCTATGGGGTCACAAAGAGTCGGACACAACTGAACACCTGAACTGAACTTTCTTCATCTGTTCTAATATCTCTCATTCTTGTTGTTGTTGTTCAGTCATTAACTCATGTCTGACTCTTTGCTACGCAGTGTACTGCAGCATGCCAGGCTTCCCTGTCTTTCACTATCTCCCAGAGGTTGCTCAAACTCATGTCCATTGAGTTGGTGATGCTATCTAACCATCTCATCCTCTCCTTCCCCATCTCCTTTGGCCTTCAGTCTTTCCCAGTATCAGGATATTTCCCAGTGAGTCAGCTCTTCACATCAAGTGGCCAAAATATTGGATCTTCAGCTTCAGCATTAGTCCTGCCAATTAATATGTAGGGTTGATTTCCTTTAGGATTGACTGATTTGATCTCCTTGCTGTCCAAGGGACTCTCAAGAGTCTTCTCCAGCACCAGAATTCAAAAGCATCAGTTCTTCGGTGCTCAGCCTTCTTTATGGTCCAACTCTCACATCTGTGTATGACTACTGGAAAGCTGTTAAAGTGATATTTCTGCTTTTTAATATGCTGTCTAGGTTTGTCATAGCTTTCCTTCCAAGGAGCAAGCATCTTTTAATTTCATGGCTGCAGTCATCACCTGAAGTGATTTTTGAGCCCAAGAAGATAAAGTCTGTCACTGTTTCCTTTTTTCCCTTCTACTTGCCATGAAATGATGGGACTGGATGCCATGATCTTAATGTTTTGAATACTGAGCTTTAAGCCAGCTTTTTTACTCTCCTCTTTCATCCTCATCAAGAGGTTTTTTAGTTCCTCTTCCCTTTCTGCCATTAGAGTGGTATCATGTGCATGTCTGAGTTTGTTGATATTTCTCCTGGCAATCTTGATTCCAGCTTGTGGTTCATCCAGCCCAGCATTTTGAATGATGTACTCTGCATATAAGTTAAATAAGCAGGATGACAATACACAGCATTGTCTTACTCCTTTCCCAATTTTAAACCAGTCACTTGTTCCATGTCCAGTTCTAACTGTTGTTAACCTGCGTACAAGTTTCTCAGGAGACAGGTAAGGTAGTCTTGGTATTTGCATCTCTTTAGGAATTTTTCACAGTTCGTTGTGATCCACCCAATCAATGGCTTTAGCATAGTCAATGAAACAGAAGTAGATGTTTTCTTGGAATTCCCTTGCTTTCTCTGTGATGCAACTGATGTTACCAATTTGATCTCTGTTTCCTCTGCCTTTTCTAAACCCAGCTTGTACATCTGGAAGTTCTCAGTTCACATATTGCTGAAGCCTAGCTTGAAGGATTTTGAGCATAACCTTACTAGCATGTGAAATGATTGCAATTGTATGGTAGTTTGAACATTCTTTGGCATTGCCCTTCTTTGGGATTAGAATGAAAACTGACCTTTTCCAGTCCCTCTTTCTAGCCCCCAGAAAAAGACACATGATATAATCATGGCCCAAGAAGCTAAATCCTGTTATGTAACACATCTACATGGCTTATTATTTATTTCTCACTTCTTTTTTCTTCCAAAGTTAATAACGTTCAACTATATAGATTAAAATATTTCTCACACTTTCACAGCTAGGACTATGATGGAATAGATAGATGACTAGAAACTGAATAGATTTCAAATATAGTTTTAATACATTACTAACATACAAAGTGGTATCCCTACATGTCAAAAATGGAAAATGAAAACAACTAAATCTGGAATGAAGAGCAGTTTAAACAAATGAAAAGGCTAGGACTGCCTTGAGGGAAAATGTCAAAACCAGCACTGAGATTAGAAAATTAAACCTTTGGCTTTCCCCAAAATGGAAAGTGAGACTCTTCCATTAAGTCAAGCTCTTTGAAGGGGACCAGAGCGGTTTCAGATCAGTTGTCCCCCCAACTCCTTCATATTCATGAAGAAACAAATCCATGTCCCTGGTTGAGGCCTTCTGATTCGCAAAGATTAAATATAATCAAATATAATTAGAAATTTTAAAACATATCCTGGATGGAAGATAGGAGAAAACAGTAACAATACATTTAAATTCTTGAGAATTTATATATTGAAAGAGAGTATAAAGTAATTATGAATCAAATGTTTTAAGAAATTAAAGATGGAATAAAAACTGGAAAATGAAAAAAAAAAAAAACTGGAAAATGACCAAAATATACAGCCAATAAAAAAAATACCAGGCATATTAAAAAAAAAAGAACCTTTATAAATAAAACATAATTATTGAAATTAATAACTCACTGGATGAATTAAACAACACAATATATGCAGGTGAAGAAAATATTAAGTCTGAAGGAAATGCTCAGTCTGTAATGCATAGAGACAGAGCAGTAAATATGAAAGAGAGTCAACCACATGGAAGATATAATGAGAAAGTGTAGCACATCTAATTGGAGTTCCAGGAAGAAAAAATAGAAAAAAGGCAACATTTGAAGACACAAAGGCTGAGAATTTCCCAAAACTAATAAAAGGACATGAATCCACAGATGAGTCCAAGACAGAATAGATACATAAAAAGAAAGTTATGCCCAGATATATTTTAGTAAAAGCAAAGAATATCAAAGGCAGAGAAGTTCTTAAACAGGCAGAGAAAAAAGATAATTTGCAAAGAACAACAAGTAGGTATCTAGTTTCTCAATAGCAATTATGGAAGACAGAACACAGTAGAATTATATCTTCCAAAGTTCTGAAGAGAAAATAACCATCATCCTAGATTTCTAGATTTCACAAAACTATTTTTCAAGGACAAGGGAAACAGAAACATAGTCGGACTGACACAGACTGAATTTACATCCAACAAACCTTCCTAAAGGGGCATTTTCAAAAATGCACTCCTGAAAGGAGAAAAATGATTCTAAAACCAATTTCAGGATACCAACATGCAAAAGAAATTGGACACTTATCTTACACCATGTACAAAAATTAACTAAAAATAGATCAAAGACCTAAATGTGAAAATTAAAACCATACCTTTGGAAGAAAACATAGGGGTAAATCTTCATAATACTGGAGTTGGCAATGGTTTCTTAGATATCACCGAGTGCACAAGAAACAGAAGAGAAAATACACTGGCCTTCATCAAAATTAAAATTTTTTCTGCATCAAGGGACGTTAGCAAGAAAGTGAAAAGACAACCTACAGACTTGGAACTATTATTTTCAATTATATAAATGATGTGCCTAGTATTCAGAATTTATAAAGAACTCCTACAAATCAACAACAAAAAGACAAAACAATCAAAAAGTGCGCGAATGAGTTAAATAAACATTTTTCTAAAGAGCATATATAAATGGCCAATAAGCACACAAAAAAATGTTTGGCATCATTAGTTACTAGGGAACTGCAAGTCAAAACTGCAAGGAGATACCACTTCATACCCAGTAGAATGACTGACTATTTTTTGAATAAAATAAACATCATAGATACAGAAAACAAATTTACGGTTATCAGGAAGGAAGGGTGATAGATAAATTGGGAGATTGGGACTGAAATATACATGACTATATATAAAATATATAACTAATAAGGACATGCTATATAGCACTGGAACTCTATTTAGTACTTCATAATGATATATATGAGAAAAGAATCTAAAAAGTGGGTGGTTAACTGATTCACTTTGTTGTATGCCTGAAACTAATAAAATGTAAATCAACCATATTCCAATAAAAAAAATTTTAAAAACAAATATCATTGAGGACGTGGATAAATTGGAGCCCTTGTACATTGTTGGTAGAAATCTTAAATGGGCAGCCACTATGGAAAACTTCCCTGATGGTTCAGATGGCAAAGCGTCTGCCTACAATGCGGGAGACCGGGGTTCAATCTCTGGGTCGGGAAGATCTCCTGGAGAAGGAAATGGCAACCCACTCCAGTATTCTTGCCTGGAAAATCCCCTGGACGGAGGAGCCTGGTAGGCTACAGTCCATGGGGTCATCCAGCCACTATGGAAAACTTCCCTGGGGGCTCAGACATTAAAGCGTCTGCCTACAATGAGGGAAACCCGGGTGCAATCCGTGGGTCGGGAAGATCTCCTGGAGAAGGAAATGGCAACCCACTCTAGTATTCTTGTCTGGAAAATCCTATGGACGGAGGAGCCTGGTAGGCTACAGTCCATGGGGTCATCCATCCACTATGCAAAATTTTCCTGACGGCTCAAACGGTAAAGCGACTGCCTACAATGTGGGCGACTTGGGTACAATCCCTGGGTCGGGAAGATCTCCTGGAGAAGGAAATGGCAACCTACTCCTATATTCTTTCCTGGAAAATCCCCTGGACGGAGGAGCCTGGTAGGCTATAGTACATGGGGTCAGCCAGCCACTATGGAAAACTTCCCTGGGGGCAAAGACGGTAAATAATCTGCCTGCAAAGTGGGAGACCTTGGTTCAATCCCAGGGTCACGAAGATCTCCTGGAGAAGGAAATGGCAACCCACTCTAGTATTCTTGCCTAGAAAATTCCCTGGAAGGAGGAGCCTGGTAGGCTACAGTCCATGGGGTCATCGAGCCACTATGGAAAACTTCCCTTGGGGCTCAGACAGTAAAACATCTGCCTGCAATGCGGGAGACCCAGGTGCAATCCCTGGGTCGTGAAGATCTCCTGGAGAATGAAATGCAACCCACCCTAGTATTCTTGTCTGGAAAATCCCATGGACGGAGGAGCCTGGTAGGCTACAGTCCATGGGGTCATCCAGCCACTATGGAAAACTTCCCTGGGGGCTCAGACGGTAAAGCGTCTGCCTACAATGTGGGAAAGCCAGGTGCGATCCCTGGGAAGGGAGTATCTCCTGGAGAAGGATATGGCAACCCACTCCCATATTCTTGGCTGGAAAATCCCATGGACGGAGGAGCCTGGTAGGCTACAGTCCATGGGGTCATCCAGCCACTGTGGAAAACTTCCCTGGGGCTCAGACGGTAAAGCGTCTGCCTGCAATGTGGGAGACCCGGGTGCAATCCCAGGGTCGGGAAGATCTACTGGCGAAGGAAATGGCAACCCACTCCAGTATTATTGCCTGGAATCCCCTGGACGGAGGAGCCTGGTAGGCTACAGTCCATGGGGTCATCCAGCCACTATGGAAAACTTCCCTGGGGGCTCAGACGGTAAAGCGTCTGCCTGCAATGCGGGAGACCCGGGTGCAATCCCAGGGTCAGGAAGATCTACTGGCGAAGGAAATGGCAACCCACTCCAGTATTCTTGCCTGGAAAATCCCATGGGCGGAGGAGCCTGGTAGGCTACAGTCCATGGGGTCTCAAAGAGTCGGACAGGACTGAGCAACTTCACTTTCACTTTCACTATGGAAGAAAGTTTGATAGTTCTTTAAAAAGTTTAATGGAGAGTTCCCATATGACCCAACAATTCCTCTTCTAGGTATATAACCCCACTGACTGATACTGCTGCTGCTGCTGCTAAGTCGCTTCAGTTGTGTCTGACTCTTGGGACCCCATAGATGGCAGCCCACCAGGCTCCCTGACCCTTGGATTCTCCAGGCAAGAATACTGGAGTGGGCTGCCATTTCCTTCTCCAATGCATGAAAGTGAAAAGTCAAAGTGAAGTCGCTCAGTCATGTCCAACTCTTTGCAACCCCATGGACTGTAGCCTACCAGTCCCGGTCCATGGGATTTTCCAGGCAAGATTACTGGAGTGGGTTGTCATTTCCTGCTCCAAAGACTGATGACAGATATTCAAACAGATCCTTGGACACAAATGTTTATAGCAATATTATTCACAATAGCCAAAAGGTAAAAACAACCCAAATGTCCATCAGTGGATGATGGATAAATAGATCTGCTATATTAATACAATAAAATGCTATTCACCCACAAAAAAAAAAAAGAATTAAGTACTGATGCTTGCTACAACGTGGATAAATCTCAAACACATTATGCTAAGTGAAAAAAGTCAGACCCCAAAAATCAAATTCTTTATGATTCCATTTGAAATGTCCAGAGTAGGCAGATTCATAGAGACAGCAGGTTACTGGCTGCCAGAGCCTGGGAAGAGGAAGGAATGGAGAGCAACTGCTTAACTGGCATGGATTTTCCTATCGGGGTAATCAAAATGTTCTGGAACCAGATAGTGATGATGGTTGCACATCATTGTGAATGCACTAAATGCCACTGAATTGTACATTATAAAATGGTTAGAACTGAATTTTATGTGTTTTACTGTAATAAAAAAGTTCACAGATACAAAAAATATCAGCAAACGTGGGTAAAACCAGACATTGTATATTGTATATTATGATAAATAATATGTATTTTTCTTAAAATGAGATAAAAAATAGTACACAGTACAAACATGAGTTGAGAAAGGGGTAATCAGAGTTAAAGTATTTTAGAGTTCCTATGAAACCCCATGAGAGCCACTGACTTTCAAGTGTTTTTGACTGTAATCCACAGTTAGAAATTGCTACCCAGTGCACACACATATGTATATGACTGAAACAAAAATTTCACAAAATAATGCTGGTTGAATGTGTTATATGCTGATATTTTCTAACCTAATTAATTTCATTTTTAAAATGCTAATCATGTCCCATTAAGTTGATTTCATGACCCATTAAATGGATTATAATCCACCATTTGAAAAAAATTAGTGTAAAAAGCATGTGGTGACACCCAGTGAAGGCCTCCCTGGGGGCTCAGCTACAGAATCCACCCACCAGTGCAGGAGATGCAGGTTCCATCCCTGGATCAGGAAGATCCCTTGGAGGAGGAAATGGCAACCCACTCCAGTATTCTTGCATGGAAAATCCCATGGACAGAGGAGCATGGAGTGTTACAGTTCATGGGGTCATAAAAGAGTCAGACATGACTTAGCATCACAACAGCAACAAAGAAGAGAAAATAAGAGAAGAAAGGGTCTTGAGCAGTTCAATGTTGACTACAATGCTGTACCACAAGCATCAGCAGAGGATGAACTGCCAGTATTTTTCAAAATCTTTTGATGATCTCACCCTGTTCTAGGATTGGAATCTCCTTAGGGCAAAATGTTTCTACTAATGCATTGGAAACCTTTTGAAAAATTCTGCATTTGTATAGTATTCAATGAATTGCCAAGATAATGTTCTCTTGAGTTATTCAGTATGGATTTCTACAGCTAATGGAAAGCATTTCATATCCATGAACATTGCAGAACAGTCTACCTCACTTTGAGGAAATCAGAAGATCTGAGTGGTGGTCTTATCCCTTGTTACCTTAGACAAGTCATTTCATTTCTCCTGGTTTCAGTTCCCTTATTTGTAAAATTGAAGGGAAATTTATGTTTTTCCTAAAAAAGAAATCTGTATTCACTCTAACAAGTCTATGGAGACCCCTGATTTCATGCACTTACACATAAACATGTACAAATGCATTGCATCTAGATGAAGGAAATTTAACGTAGACTCTCAGGAAATACCAAAAAAAATTGGCATTAATCTATTTTAAAATAGAAAGTGATATATGGAGCATATTTTTATATATTTTCAGATATAACTGTAAATTTATAAGACATTCATACTTTTTTCTTAATTAGTTGTTGATTGGGTGTGGTGTGTTTTAATTACTGCCACTTTGGGAGTTTTACTAAGTTAAGAAAAGGGATTATACTGGTCTGAGTATGTACCAATAAACATACCCATATTCCATGGCAACTAAATGGCTCCTGTTTTTCCAATTAGTGCAAGGTACCTCAGGGAACAATATTTGGTAAGCTTTATTTACACATGAGATACACGTGGCTGTTTTTCCCACCACAATTATTTGTTTGTTAGCTAGTCATTGTAACCTTCCATTGTCTCCGATGAAGTGTGACTAAGAGACTTGGTGTCGGCAGTCTACCACTGTCTGGGAAGATTCCTATGAAATGAAACAGTGGAAAAGACACTCCCCATACCAGCTGTACTAAACTATTTTTAGTTCACCAAAAGCTTCTTGATAATTTTTGCTTACTGTCTTTTTTAAAAAGTCATTCTTTGTGTGTGGAAAATTTCAAACATAGATAAATAGCATAGTATAATGAACCCCACTAATTCGTCACTCAACTTCAACTATTAATGTTCTAGCACTCGTTTCATCTGTACCATCCACTACCAACTCCTCCATTTGATTATCATTATTTTCACAGTTTTTAAGATGAGATTTACAAACTGAACAATTTTAACAACTGGACATACTTGTGTACTCACACCTTTACAAGATCTCCCGAATTTCCTGAAAAAAAAAAGAGTACTCCTCCCTTCCCAGATGGTCCCCCTACTTCCACAAAGCAACCACTAACTTTGTTTGACCTTGGTTTTGCTTTTTCTATTTAAGTGGAAACATACAATTTTCTAAATTTTTTTTGTGCCTAGATTTTTCTCACAGCATTATGTTTATGAGATTCAGTAATGCTGTTGCATGTATTGGTACAATAATTCATCCTTTTTACTGCCAAGTGGTAATATACCACAACTTGTTTAGCCATCCTCTTGTTGATGGATTTTGGGTTGTTTTCGATTTGGGGCTATCATGAATAAAGCTGTTATAAAATTTTTATTTTATATGTATATGTATTATATTTTATATGTATATGTATATGTATTTTCACTTATCTTGGATAATTACCTGCGACTGCAATTGCTGGATCACTGGGGTCAGTTCAATTCAGTTAAGTCAGTTCTGTCTGATTCTTTGCAACCCATGGGCTGCAGCATGCCAGCTTCCCTGTCCATCACCAACTCCTGGAGCTTGCTCAAATTCACATCCATCGAGTTGGTGATGCCATCCAACCATCTCATCCTCTGTCGCCCCCTTCTCCTCCTGCCTTCTATCTTTCCCAGCATCAGGGTCTTTTCCAATGAGTCAGTTCTTCTCATCAGGTGGCCAAAGTATTGGAGCTTCAACTTCAGCATCAATCCTTCCAATGAATATTCAGGACTGACATCCTTTAGGATGGACTGGTTGGATCTCCTTGCAATGCAAGGGACTCTCAAGAGTCTTCTCCAACACCACAGTTCAAACTCTGCAGTTCTTTGGCACTCAGCTTTCTTTAAGGTCCAACTCTGACATCCATACATGACTACTGGAAAAACCATAGCTTTGACTAGATGGACCTTTGTCGGAAAAGTAACATCTGTGCTTTTGAATATGCTGTCTAGGTTTGTCATAGCTTTTCTTCCAAGGAGCAAGCATTTTTAATTTCATGGCTGCAGTCACCATCTGCAGCGATTTTGGAACCCAAGGAAAAAAGGCTGTCACTGTTTCTGTTGTCTTCCCATCTATTTGCCATGAAATGATGGGACCAGATGCCATGATCTTACTTGTTTGAATATTGAGTTTTAAGCCAGCTTTTTCACTCTCCTCTTTCACTTTCATCAAGAGGCTCTTTTGTTCCTCTTCATTTTCTGCCATAAGGGTGGTATCATCTACATAACTGAGGTTATTGATATTTCTCCTGCAATCTTGATTCCAGTTTGTGCTTCATCCAGCCCAGAATTCCACATGACCTATAACTCTGCATATAAGTTAAATAAGCAGGGTGACAATATACAGCCTCGATGTACTCCTTTCCCGATTTGGAAACAGTCCGTTGTTCCATGTGCAGTTCTAACTGTTGCTTCCTGACCTGCATACAGATTTCTCAGGAAGCAGGTCAGGGGGTCTGGTATTCCCATCTCTTGAAGAATTTTCCACAGTTTGTTGTGATCCATACAGTCAAAGGCTTTGGGCATAGTCAGTATGCCCAAAGTCAGTAAAGCTTTGGGCATAGTCAGTATGCCCAAAGTCACGAAAGCAGATGTTTTCTGGAATTCTCTTGCTTTTGCTATGATCAAACAGATGTTGACAATTTGATCTCTGGTTTCTCTGCCTTTTCTAAATCCAGCTTGAACATCTGGAAGTTCTCGGTTCACATACTGTTCAAGCCTCGCTTGGAGAATTTTGAGCATTACTTTGCTAGTGTGTGAGATGAATGTAATTGTGTGGTAGTTTGAATACTCTTTGTCATTGCCTTTCTTAAGGATTGGAATGAAAACTAACCTTTTCAGGTCCTGTGGCCTCTGCTGAGTTTTCCAACTTTGCCGGCATATTGAATGCAGCACTTTTACAGCATCATCTTTTAGGATTTGAAATAGTTCAGTTGGAATTTCATCACCTCCACTAACTTTGTTTGAAGATGCTTCCTAAGGCCAACTTGACTTCAGACTCCAGGATGTCTGGCTCTAGGTGAGTGATCACACCATCATTCTTATCTTGGTCATTATGATCTTTTTTGGTCATAAGCCATTAAGATCATAAGCCTCTTATCCTTATTCATCAGAGGGCAGACAGAATGAAAACAACAATCACAGAAAACTAACCAAACTGATCACATGGACCACAGCCTTGTCTAACTCAATGAAACTATGAACCACGACATGTAGGGCCACCCAAGACGGATGGGTCATGGTGGAGAATTCTGGCAAAACCTGGTTCACTGGAGAAGGGAATGGCAAAACACTTCCGTATTCTTGCCTTGAGAACCCCATGAACAGTATGAAAAGGCAAAAAGATATGACAATGAAAGATGAACTCCCCAGGTCAGTAGGTGCCCAATATACTACTGGAAAACAGTGAAGACATAACTCCAGAAACAAGAAACAGAGCCAAAGCCAAAACAGCCCCCCACCCCCCCGTTGTGGATATGACTGGTGATGGAAGTAAAGTCTGATGCTGTAGAGAACAATATTGCACAGGAACTGGAATGTTAGGCCCACAAATCAAGGTAAACTGGAAGTGGTCAAACAGGAGATGGCAGGAGTGACCATCGACATTTTAGAAATCAGTGAACTAAATGGACTGAATCACTGGCTTAGGATATGTTTATAAGAAACTACCACATTCTTTGCTAAGGTGGTTATACCATTTTACTCTCCCACTAGGAATACATGTGACCTCTAATTGACTTCTAATTGTCCCACATTCTCACAGTACTGGGTATTGTCTGTCTTAAATTTTAGCTGTTCCAGGGAGTGCAGAGCGCAGAACTGTGCTCAGTTGCTCAGTTGTGTCCAAAAAGTTGTGACTTTTTGCAACCCCAGGGACTGTAGCCCGCCAGGCTCCTCTGTCCATGGGTATTCTTCAGGTAAGAATATTGGAGTGGGTTGCCATGCCCTCCTCCAGGGGATCTTCCCAACCCAGGGACTGAACAGGGTCTCCTGCATTGCAGGTGGATTCTTTACCAGCTGAGCTACCGGGGAAGCCTGAGTGTAGAGTAGCCTGTCAGTTTAATATTTATTTGAATTTCCTTAATGACTAGTGTGGAGCACATTGTCAGCGGCTTGCTACTTTGGCCTAATGTATTTTTCACATGCAGTTCTCTTGCCCACAACACTTACTGCCATCCTTGTCTAGTTAACTACTTATTCCTTATCCTGTGAAATGGAAAGTGTTAGTCGCTCAGTCGTGTCTGACTCTTTACAACCCCATGAACCGTAGTCTACCAGGTTCCTCCATCCATGGATTCTCCAGGCAAGAGTACTGGAGCGGGTTGCCATTTCCTTCTCCAGGGGATCTTCCCAACCCATGGATTGAACCCAGATCTCCCACCTTGCAGGCAGACTCTTCACCATCCGAGCCACCAGGGAAGCTCTCCTTATCTTGCACTTCCCACTAATAAAAGGAATCCTTCCTCTGGGGAAGTTAAGAAAAAAGAAAATCAGCTTCATGAGAACTGGTTTTCTGAAATCAGTGTCAGCCGTTGTCTTTCTGGGCGCCCTGCATGTCAGGCCCGGGGAGGCTCTCCTTTCCTGCACCTCCCTCTTTTTCCAGCTCAAGGACTACAAACAGCCCAAGTCTTAGTTACACACTCAGTTTGATTTTCAGAGGTACAAAAAGCTCATATGGCTGGGACTTACATGGAGACTGGGGCATATCATAAACTCTAAAAGGGAAGTACTATGTGGAAGTTATATTGAAGAATGGTAAGGACCTCAGCTTCAATCTTTCCCTTTGAAGGGAAATAATCCTGTGGCTGTCAAGCCTGTACAGTAATAGGATGGTTCAAATCTACAGCATGAGAAAGAAATATTACTTTCTTGGAATATAGGCATGAAGTTCCCATTGATGAGAAAGGCACTGTATTCTCTTGCTGGCTGTGCTCTGTAAAACTCTTCCTCTGAACTGTTTCCAGGGTATTCTAAGAAGATAGGCAGAAATTTTCTCAAGCCTCCCTTAGCCTGACCTTCAGTGACTGCTTGGGGGTTGAGGAGAAGAATGCAAAGATCCGTCTGGGAAGAGAATAGGGCTGCTACCACAATGGTTACAGTTTATACTTTCCACATCTTGCCACCCTTGGTTGCTGATCTTTTGGTTTCCTCTCATTAAGAGGAAGCTTCAGTAGTGTCTGTATAGTCAGCTATGCCTCTGAAGTAGACACTTTTGGCACCACTCATAACGCCTTGGCACTCAACATTCTTGTACACACTGAGAGCTTTCTGTTGCACATACTTGCCTCCCTTCACCGGAGAGCTTTCTTTGACCACAGGAGCATGCTGGGTGCCAGGCTGACTGGAAGTACCGGAGAGTTAACACCTCTGGGAACAGCCCCCAAGCTAATGACAGATGGGAGTCAGTAGCCAAATTCTCCATCATTCTTGTCCTCTGGGTGGGACAATTCTCAGGCGTGCTCTTCTCCTCCCATGGCTGCGCAGTAGAGATGAGCCCAGGGTCCCCACCACAGTCACATACTCATGAATGTGTCCTCCTTCGCTGGCTGGCTTCCCTTCCCTGGGTCCTTGTGCCCTCCTCCTCTACTAATGCTTCTTGAGGTCACCTTCCAAATAAGCTAGCCTCAATCCTAGTCTCAGGGTCTGTTCTGGAGAAAGCTGTTCTAGGCTAGTTTAATATCAAGCAAACTAATAAAGTGATATTAGAATAAACATACTGTTAATAAATCTTCTAACAATTTAAATGCTTCACTTCACATCCAACAAAAGACCTGGAATTCTAAAGACTTAGAATTCACTTCTTTTGAGTTTACCTGGTGAAAGTTTGCTGCTGGGAGCCGTGTGTAATGCCAGGATTCGTGACCTCAGGAGGAGAGGATTTCCATCCGGGGTTAGAGATGAGGCTTGACTATTTGGAGCTTTTTGTGTAGCAAAGTTTTATTAAAGTATAATAGAGATAGGGAAAGCTTCTGACATAGACATCAGAAGGGGACAGAAAGAGTGCCCCCTTGCTAGTCTTTAGCAAGGTGTTTTATGTCTGTTTAGAAAGCTATTAGTCAGATAAGAGACAACCTCAAGGCTGAGGGAGTTTCACCAGGCCCCTCTCCCACAATATGCAATTTTGAGATAGGATAGCATGAGGTGTGTCATCCCCCAGCCGTAAAACAATTGACAGGAATACTGGTTTGTTGAGCCATTAGCAGCCCAAGGTTTGAGGAAAGAAAAAAGTTAGTCTTATGTGAAACCTTTCTGAAGAAAGGCAAATTCCAGAGGGAGGAGCCAAGATGGCGGAGGAATAGGATGGAGAGACCACTTTCTCCCCTACAAATTCATCAAAAGAACATTTGAACGCTGAGCAAACTTCACAAAACAACTTCTGACCGCTAGCAGAAGACATCAGGTGCCCAGAAAAGCAGCCCATTGTCTTCAAAAGGAGGTAGGACAAATAAAAGATAAAAAGAGAGACAAAAGAGCTAGGGATGGAGATCCATCCCGGGAAGGGAGTCATAATAGAGGAAATTTCCAAACACCAGGAAACCCTCTCACTGGCAGGTCTGGGGGAAGTTTTCGAATCTCAGAGGGCAACCTAACTGGGAGGAAAAATAAATAAAACCCACAGATTACATGCCTAAAAGCAACTCCCAGCAGAAAAGTATCCCAGATGCCCACATCCGCCACCAGCCAGTGGGGGCAGAATGGAGAGGAGCGGGTGGCATTGGTTAGGGTAAGGACTGGGCCCGAATGCCCTGAGGGCAATCAGAGGGAGCTAAAGTGAGATAGCAACTTAAACTGTGGGATAGCAAGAGAGAGAGAGAAAATTAACTGGCCTGAACACACTGCCAGCCTTTCGCAGAACAAAGGACTGATCCCCGCTGGAGCCAGGAGGCAGTGGGGAGGGGAAAGGGGCAAACTCGGCCCCAGAGACGGCATCCCCTACCAAACTGCAAACAGGCCTCCAGTTTCTAACCAAAGACTTCCTGAGATTCTGGATGGTCGACAACCACCGGCAGGGTCGTGGCTACAGGCCAGCTCCACAGAACAGACACAAGGCGCACCTGACTGGCATGCGAGGAAACTGAGGCAGGGACCGAGGAGGGGAGAAGGCACACCGCACCCGGGGAGAGTGCGCCCGTCAAGCTCCTGGCTGCCTGAGCGGCTCGGGCGGGGAAGGCACAAAACGCAGGCCCAACCGAGTCCGCGCTTTTGTGGAATACCCGAACTGGAACCGCACGCCACGCAGGGCCCGCTCCATATAGAGCAGCCAGGAGCCTGAGCAGTGTAGACGGGGAAAGCACACACCCGTGAGCGGGGCAAACCCAGTGTGGCCGGAATACTGTGAGTGCTACCCACGCAGGCCAGCGATATCTGTCTGCAGCGCCCCTCCCTCCCCGCAGCACAACTGAACCAGCGAACCTAAACAAGAGACCACCTCCGCCCGCCTGTGTCAGGGCGGAAATTAGACACTGAAGATACCAGCAAACAGAAGCCAAATAAACAAAGGGAACCGCTTCAGAAGGGACCCCTGCAACAGATTAAAATCCCTGTAGGTAACACTGACTACACCGGAAGGGGCCTATAGATATAGAGAAGTGTAAGCTGGAACAAGGAACTATCTGAAACTGAACCGAACCCACACTGACCGCAACAGCTCCAGAGAAATTCCTAGATATATTTTTACTTTTTTTTTTTTAATTAAAAAAATTTTTTTCTTTTCTTTTTTTTATTTTTTCTCTTTTATTTTCTTTTAAAATTCCCTATTACTCCCCCATTACTCCTTAACTTTCATTTTCATTTTCATATATTTTTACTATTTTTTTTCATTAGGAAAAAAATTTTTTTTCCTTGTTTCATTTTTTTCTCTTATTTCCTTTTAAAGTCCTCTATTACTCCTCTATTACTCCTTAATTTTCATTTTCATTTCACTATAACCTTGCAAAAAAAAGAAGCCCTATTTTTAAACTGAATTTCATATATATTTCTAAAATTTTTTGTGTTTTTGTTTTTAATATTGTATTTTTAAGAGTCTAACCTCTACTCTAGATTTTTAATCTTTGTTTTTCAGTATTTGATATCAATTTTGGACATTTAAGAATCCAATATTCAGTACCCATTTTTACTCAGGAGTGTGTTGATTACTGTCTCCCACTTTTGACTTTCCATTTTCTACCTCAGAACACCTCTATTTCCTCCCTTCCCCTTCTCTTCCCAATCCAATTCTGTGAATCTCTGTGGGTGTCTGGGCTATGGAGAACGCTTTGGGAACAGAGAACTGCATAGATCTGTCTCTCTCCTCTTGAGTCCCCCCTTTTTCTCCTCCTGCTCATCTCTATCTCCCTCCTCCCTCTCCTCTTCTTCATGTAACTCTGTGAACCTCTCTGGGTGTCCCTCACGGTGGAGAATCTTTTCACCATTAACCTAGAAGTTTTATTATCAGTGCTGTATAGTTGGAGAAGTCTTGAGACTACTAGAAGAATAAAACTGAAATCCAGAGGCAGGAGACTTAAGCCCAAAACCTGAGAACACCAGAAAACTCCTGACTACACGGAACATTAAGTAATAAGAGACCATCCAAAAGCCTCCGTACCTACAATGAAACCAACCACCACCCAAGAGCCAATAAGTTCCAGAGCAAGACATACCATGCAAATTCTCCAGCAACACAGGAACATAGCCCTGAGTGTCAACATACAGGCTGCCCAAAGTCACACCTAACACATAGACCCATCTCAAAACACACCACTGGACACTCCATTGCACTCCAGAGAGAAGAAATCCAGTTCCACGCACCAGAACACCGACGCAACCTTCCCTAACCAGGAAACCTTGACGAGTCAATCGTCCAACCCCACCCACTGGGTGAAACCACCGCAATGAAAAGGAACCACAGACCACCAGAATACAGAAAGCCCACTCCAGACACAGCAATCTAAACAAGATGAAAAGGCAGAGAAATACCCAACAGATAAAGGAACATGAAAAATGCCCACCAAATCAAACAAAAGAGGAGGAGATAGAGAATCCACCTGAAAAAGAATTTCGAATAATGATAATAAAAATGATCCAAAATCTTGAAAACAAAGTAGAGTTATAGATAAATAGCCTGGAGACAAAGAATGAGAAGATGCAAGAAATGTTTAGTAAGGACCAAGAAGAAATAAAAAAGAGTCAATTAAAAATGAATAATGCAATAAATGAGATCAAAAACACTCTGGAGGGAACCAACAGTAGAATAACGGAGACAGAAGATAGGATAAGTGAGGTAGAAGATAAAATGGTGGAAATAAATGAAGCAGAGAGGAAAAAAGAAAAAAAGGATCAAAAGAAATGAGGACAACCTCAGGGACCTCTGGGACAATGTGAAACACCCCAACATTCGAATCATAGGAGTCCCAGAAGAAGAAGACAAAAAGAAAGGCCATGAGAAAATACTCGAGGAGATAATAGCTGAAAACTTCCCTAAAATGGGGAAGGAAATAGCCACCCAAGTCCAAGAAACCCAGAGAGTCCCAAACAGGATAAACCCAAGGCGAAACACCCCAAGACACATATTAATCAAATTAACAAAGATCAAACACAAAGAACAAATATTAAAAGCAGCAAGGGAGAAACAACAAATAACACACAAAGGGATTCCCATAAGGATAACAGCTGATCTATCAATAGAAACCCTCCAGGCCAGAAGGGAATGGCAGGACATACTGAAAGTAATGAAAGAGAATAACCTACAACCCAGATTACTGTACCCAGCAAGGATCTCATTCAGATATGAAGGAGAATTCAAAAGCTTTACAGACAAGCAAAAGCTGAGAGAATTCAGCACCACCAAACCAGCTCTTCAACAAATGCTAAAGGATCTTCTCTAGACAGGAAACACAGAAAGGTTGTATAAACGTGAACCCAAAACAACAAAGTAAATGGCAATGGGACCATACCTATCAATAATTACCTTAAATGTAAATGGGTTGAATGCCCCAACCAAAAGACAAAGATTGGCTGAATGGATACAAAAACAAGACCCCTATATATGCTGTCTACAAGAGACCCATATCAAAACAAGGGACACATACAGACTAAAAGTGAAGGGCTGGAAAAAAATATTTCATGCAAATGGAGACCAAAAGAAAGCAGGAGTCACAATACTCATATCACATAAAATAGACTTTAAAATAAAGGCTGTGAAAAGAGACAAAGAAAGACATTACATAATGATCAAAGGATCAATCCAAGAAGAAGATATAACAATTATAAATATATATGCACCCAACAAAGGAGCACCACAATATGTAAGGCAAACGCTAATGAGTATGAAAGAGGAAATTAATAGTAATACAATAATAGTGGGAGACTTTAATACCCCACTCACAACTATGGATAGATCAACTAAACAGAAAATTAACAAGGAAACACAAACTTTAAATGACACAATGGACCAGCTAGACCTAATTGATATCTATAGGACATTTCACCCCAAAACAATCAACTTCACCTTTTTCTCAAGTGCACACGGAACCTTCTCCAGAATAGATCACTTCCTTGGCCATAAATCTAGCCTTGGTAAATTCAAAAAAATTGAACTCATTCCAGTCATCTTTTCTGACCACAGTGCAGTAAGATTAGATCTCAATTACAGGAAAAAAATTATTAAAAATTCAAACATATGGAGGCTAATTAACACGCTTCTGAATAACCAACAAATCATAGAAGAAATTTAAAAAAATATGCATAAAAATGAATGAAAATGAAAACACAACAACCCAAAACCTATGGGACACTGTAAAAGCAGTGCTAAGGGGAAGATTCATAGCATTACAGGCCTACCTCAAGAAACAAGAAAAAAGTCAAGTAAATAACCTAACTCTACACCTAAAGCAACTAGAGAAGGAAGAAATGAAGAACTCCAGGGTTAGTAGAAGGAAAGAAATCTTAAAAATCAGGGCAGAAATAAATGCAAAAGAAACTAAAGAGACCATAGCAAAAATCAACAAAGCTAAAAGCTGGTTTTTTAAAAAATAAACAAAATTGACAAACCATTATCAAGACTTATTAAGAAACAAAGGGAGAAGAACCAAATTAACAAAATTAGAAATGAAAATGGAGAGATCACAACAGACAACACTGAAATACAAAGGATCATAAGAGACTACTACTAGCAGCTCTATGCCAATAAAATGGACAACTTGGATGAAATGGACAAATTCTTAGAAAAGTATAACTTTCCAAAACTGAACCAGGAAGAAATAGAAGATCTTAACAGAGCCATCACAAGCAAGGAAATTGAAACTGTAATCAAAAATCTTCCAGCAAACAAAAGCCCAGGACCAGATGGCTTCACAGAGCTGAATTTCTACCAAAATTTAGCGAAGAGCTAACACCTATCTTACTCAAACGTCTCCAGAAAATTGCAGATGAAGGTAAGCTTCCAAACTCCATTCTATGAGCCACCATCACCCCTAATTCCAAAAAACCAACAAAGATGCCAGAACAAAAAAGAAACTCAGCCTGATATACTGATGAACATAGATGCAAAAATCCTTAAACAAAAGTCCTAGCAAACACTAGAAATCCAACAACAATAAAAAAATCAATACACCAATACCAAGTGGGCTTTATCCCAGGAATGCAAGGATTCTTTAATATCCACAAATCAATCAATGTAATAACACCACATAACATATTGAAAGATAAAAACCATATGAAATTATCTCAATATGATGCAGAAAAAGTCCTGGACAAAATTCAACATCCATTTATGATTAAAACTCTCCAGAAAGCAGGAATAGAAGGGACATACCTCAACATAATAAAAGCTATATATGACAAACCCACAGCAAGCATTACCCTCAATGGTGAAAAATTGAAAGCATTTCCCCTGAAATCAAGAACAAGACAAGTGCCGCACTCTCAGACGACATACTACTATCAACCATAAGTGTTGAAGTTTTGGCCACAGCAAATCAGAGCAGGGAAAAAGAATAAAAGGAAAGCAATAGAAAAGAAAAGAGAAACTTCTCACTGTTTGGCAGATGACATGATCCTCTACATAGAAAACCCTAAAGACCTCTCCAAGCAAGAATTCTAAGCTTAATCACGAATATAGAAAGTTTAGGTATAAAATTAACACACAGAAATCCCTTGCATTCCTATATACTAACAATGAAAAAACAGAAAGAGAAATTAAGGAAACAATACCATTCACCATTGCAACAAAAGAATAAAATACTTAGGAGTATATCTACCTAAAGAAACAAAAGACCTATACATAGAAAACTATAAAACACTGATGAAAGAAATCAAAGAGGACACAAACAGATGGAGAAATATACTGTGTTCATAGATTGGAAGAATCAATATTGTCAAAATGGCTATTTCTACCTAAAAGCAAATCTATAGATTTCAATGCAGATCCCTATCAAGCTAACCAACGTATTCTTTCACAAGACTAGAACATAATAATTTTCACAACAATTTGGTATGGAATAAAACCTTCGAATGCCAAAATAATCTGAAGAAAAGAAAGAATGGAACTGGAGGAATCAATCCTGCCTGACTTCAGACTCTACTACAAAAGCCACAGTCATGAAGACAGTATGGTAACTGGCCACATAAGACAGAAAATATATGATCAATGGAAACAAATAGAAAGCCCAGAGTAAATCCCGAACCCTTATAAGGATCATACTAAATCTTCGGACAAAGGAGGCAGAGGATATACAATGAAGAAAAGAACAACCCTTTAACAAGTGGTGCTGGGAAACTGGTAACACTGTAAAAGAATGAAACTAGAACACTTTCTAACACCATACACAAAAATAAACTCAAGAAATGGATTAAAAGATCTAAATGTAAGACCAGAAACTATAAAACTCCTAGAAGAGAACATAGGCAAAACACTCTCCGACATAAATTACAGCAGGATCCTCTATGACCCACCTCCCAGAGTATTGGAAATAAAAGCAAAAATAAACAAATGGGACCTAATGAAACTTAAAAGCTTTTGCACAACAAAGGAAACTATAAGAAAGGTGAAAAGACAGCCCTCAGATTGGGAGAAAATAATCGCAAACGAAGCAACAGACAAAGGATTAATCTCAAAAATATACAAGCAACTCCTGCAGCTCAATTTCAGAAAAATAAATGACCCAACCAAAAAATGGGCCAAAGAGCTAAACAGACATTTCTCCAAAGAAGACATACAGATGGCTAACAAACACATGAAAAGATGCTCAACATCACTCATTATCAGAGAAATGCAAATCAAAACCACAATGAGGTACCATTACACGCCAGTCAGGATGGCTGCTATCCAAAAGTCTACAAGCAATAAATGCTGGAGAGGGTGTGGAGAAAAGGGAACCCTCTTACACTGTTGGTGGCAATGCAAACTAGTACAGCCACTATGGAGAACAGTGTGGAGATTCCTCAAAAAACTGGAAATAGAACTGCCATATGACCCAGCAATCCCACTTCTGGGCATACACACCGAGGAAACTAGATCTGAAAGAGACACGTGCGCCCTGATGTTCATCACAGCACTGTTTATAATTGCCAGGACATGGAAGCAACCTAGATGCCCATCAGCAGACGAATGGATAAGGAAGCTGTGGTACATATACACAATGGAATATTACTCAGCCATTAAAAAGAATTCATTTGAATCAGTTCTAATGAGATGGATGAAACTGGAGCCCATCATACAGAGTGAAGTAAGCCAGAAAGATAAAGACCAATACAGTATACTAACACATATATATGGAATTTAAAAAGATGGTAATGATTACCCAATATGCAAAACAGAAAAAGAGACACAGATGTACAGAACAGACTTTGGGACTCTGTGGGAGAAGGCGAGGGTGGGATATTCTGAGAGAACAGCATTGAAACAAGTATACTATCAAGGGTGAAACAGACCACCAGCCCAGGTTGGATGCATGAAACAAGTGCTCCGGGCTGGTGCACTGGGAAGACCCAGAGGGATGGGATGGGGAGAGAGGTGGGAGGGGGGATCGGGATGGGGAATACATGTAAATCCATGGCTGATTCATATCAATGTATGACAAAAACCACTACACTATTGTAAAGTAATTAGCCTCCAACTAATAAAAATAAATGGAAAAAAAAAGAATGATATTTTCTGGGAACTGAAACAGAACTGGGGAAAATCTGGTCATTTGTGGAACTATTGGAATATATATATTGGTTAGCTATGGTCCCCTGTATTCTATGTAACAAACCACTCCAAAATTCAGTATCTTAAGATGATAATCATTTAATCTCACAAAACTGCAGGTCAGCTGGGCAGTGGCTCTTCATCGTCCTTAGATGAGTCACTAGTTAAGACACGTTCTTCTCACGACGATGACAGAGGTGCAAGAGGCAAGTCCCACTACTCAAGCAAGTGTGAAGCCCCTGTTTGTGTCACATCTGCCAAAGCAAGTCACATGGCCAAGGCCAAGGTCTAGGGGTGAAAGGGAGAATGGGTAAATCTTTTTGAAGATCTAACACAGCAGGTAAACTACAGAAAACTCACTCAAAGGCAGGCTACAATTTGTTCAATAAAATGGAGGAGAATTTGGGTTTGTTTACCTCTTATGCATCAAAAGTGAACTAGAGTGACTTTTTAAAATAGCAGGCTAAATTTCTTGGCATCTTGAAAGTTTCTTTTTTTTCTTTTTAAATTTATTTATCTTTGGTTGGGCTGAGTCTTCGTTGCTGCATGGGCTTTCTCTAGTTGCCATGAGCAGGAGTTACTCTTCACTGTGGTGTAAGAGCTTCTCACTGGGTTGGCTTCTCTTGTTTTGGAGCACTGGTTCTAGGCACTCAGGCTTCAGTTGCTGCAGCCCTCCGGCTCAGTAGTTAAGATTTGCGGGCTTTAGTTGCATGCGGAATCTTCCCAGACTAGGGATTGAACCTGTGTGTCCTGCATTAGTAGGCAGATTCTTAACCACTATACCACCAGGGAAGTTGTAGAAAGTTTCCTAATGCAGAGATGATATTGCCTTAGAGACAGAGGCATTTGGAGTTTCCAAGTATTAATGTTATGGAGATTCAATATTATGTTATTGTTATGGAGATTCCATGATCTGTTCATGACTAAACTGGGATTACCAGACTTGACACCTGAATCTAGCCTTGTCTATTTTTTTTTTCCTTGCAAGTTTCAAATACCAAAAGAATTACTCTCATTCTGAATCCTGGAATGAGAATCAGCACATTGTATTGAATATGCTTGTTAGTAATTCCATAATCTGGATATCCAAAAAAAAAGGTTAAAGGGTCTAAAATGAATACTTCCTTATCTGCACAGGCTCTTCTTAATTAGTGACTGATTTGTACTTTCAGATTTATTCAACTTGGAAGGGGTTAAAGTTGAAGATTCTAATAGCTCTCACCAGTTTAATATCTACTAATCTTTTTATCCCAGGGAGGGGGACAAGTGCATCCCTTGCATAGGACTGAAATGGAGCAAAAAGTCCTTAATTATCTTGGTCATCTTTGGGAAGGAAAGCATTATTTAAAATGGTGAACCCAGCAAAGAAAAAACAGCTAGAAAATCAGCAAGAAATCTTCATTATTCTCCTAGCACAGTGTGTCAACCCAATGAGTGTTTATAAATGATGAGTTAATTTCAAAAGAAACTTTATCTTGGTATTCTAGCTATCAAGGGTCAGTATAGAAATTGACAGTAGAGAGATACCAATATAGCTGCAGTCATGACAAACCACGCAGATGAGATGATACTGGGACTGCATTTGAAGAATAAATCAGATTGAATAGATAAAGGAAAAGGAAAATGCACTAGGAACCAGAGTGTGAGTAAAGTTTGGAGTGAGGAATGAACAGGATATGTGGAGTATGTAGGGGATAGTGAGAAGACCATCTTGATCAAGACGGGGAAGTTGTCATGAATTAGGTGAGACAGAGATTGTACTACCAGGTTATGAGGGTCTTAATAGGCAAAGGCATTTTGATGTTATGCAGTGGATGTTTGAAACTGTTGGATTTCTTGGTGGGGAAATTATTTTAGTGCAAACATCTCTGGTGTTTTCCTTGTGACTCTAGGACAGCTTTTGACTTGATAGTAATGACTGTGGTTGATGAAAGAGGAGATGATTCATGTGTATTTTGACTTCTTTACAAATTTGTTTTGAGCCTGAATCACAGGAAGAGTCTGAAGCCTTTTCCCATGATTTTTGTTGGCAGCAGCTGTACGTTCCCATGGGAACGCACATACTTACCTGTCCAAGCCTTCCTCTTTTATTTATGTCCTCAGCTTTGTTCACTTGGATGTTTTCATCTTTTCTATGGAGCATATTCACACAAAAGCTTAGAGCACAGCCTATTTTTCTTTCACAATTGAGGATTCACATCTTCAAATGCATAAAACTCCAAACCAAATATGATGGAAGGAGGCATTTGGATAGACCATGGAGTGATAATGTCACTTTGAAGACCATCTTCGGTAAACATTTTAGCTTTCTGCAGTGATCAGGTGAAGGAAAGATGGCTCAGTGAGCTTCTTTGGTAACTAATTCTGGAAAGCCTTTGCTAAATTCTAATCCAAAATAGAAAGAATCTCCCTTGCTCATGAACTAAGTTTGCAATGCTGGGGGTAACACTGCCCTTTTCATTTCCTGGAGAGAAGTTCTCCTCTGATCATAACAGCAAATCAGCAAACACTTACTGAATTTTTTACTCATAGAGGACACATTAATTTCTATGTCACTTTGTTCCTTTGCCAAATTCCAGTGGCTTGAAATGCAAAATAGATGAGGTTAAATAAGAGCAGTTGTATATTTTTGAGAAACTCTGAGTTTAGTTACTATAGATTTTCTAAGCTATTGCTTTCCTTAGTTTATATTTTTAAAAAAATCTACTGAGCTAGTTTCCAGACTAAGTGCAGATGATTCAGACATGAATAACACTTCCTCTGGAGTGTTTCAGGTAAGACAAATACATAACAAATAAGCCATAATAAAATTTAATAAGTCCTTTGAAGTGTGTGAGTTCTGTGGTAATGGTGAAGAAAACCACTCTGTGGTTCCAGGGTGGCTGTCACAGAGCAGAAGCCATTTGGGCAAGTCTCAAACGGGGAACAGGGGCTCCCTAAGTGGAGTAAGAGCACTTAAGGTGAGAACAGAATGAGTAAAAATCACCGGAACATCAAAGTGCAGCGCTGGCTGTTATTTCTTTTCATTCCAGAAGACACGGGTCAGAAATCCAGGGAGAGACAAGTGTCTGGGAGTTTGCCCTCCTCAAGGATGCTCTTCTCAGCTCAGACATGCTGCAAGCAGAAATTTCAGGGCTGCAGAATCAGGCTGATTAAATCATAGGTCAGGACTTCCCGGGGAGCAAAATATTTGCAAACACTTTCATAGAGATGGGACAATGGTCTCAAAATAACTGCAGGTTCCCCAGACTATCAGGAAACACGATTTCTGGAGGAGGAGCCATATTCTTCTAGAAAGAACCTAAAGGAAATGCCCCAAGGTTTTAGGAACTTTGAGTGGTCCCAGCCTTCTTCTATAGCCCTTTGTGGTTTTCCTGACCACGCACTCTTCCCTTTATTAAACTGCGAGTTCACTCCCCGTATTGGTTTCCTAGGGCTACCACAACAGGTTACCACAAACGTGGCTTAATACAAGAGAAATGTATTCTCTGGTAGTTAAGGAAACCTGAAGTCTGAGACAAGGGTGTCAGCAGGAGTGATTCCTTATGAAAACTCTGAGGAAGAATCTGTTCTGTGCTGCTCCCCTAGTTTCTGGTAATTACCAGAAATCCCAGCACTCCAGCCTCTGCCTCCACCTTCAGAATGCCTTCTTCCCTATGTCTCTGTGTGTCTCTAAGCTCCTTCTCCCCTCTCTTTATCTGGATACCAGTCATTAGCTTTGGGGCCCATCCTAAATCCAGGATGCTCTCATCCCAAGATTCTCAATTACATCTGCAGAGATCCTTTTTCAAGCAAGGCTGCATTCACAGTTTCCAGGAATCAGAACCTGGACATATCTTTTGGGGAAACAGTATTCAATTTACTATGTCTTCCCCTTTTATAGCCCACATCTGATGTCTTCTGAGCACTTGTTTATGAGATGTTAGACCCTGTGCAGAAACTGGGCACTGGGATGGAAAGACACAGCATCATAACTCCCACTGGCAAAGAGTAAAACAAAGGTCTAGATTATCCAGCTCTAGATCTCCAAGAGTTTTCTTACTAGAATCTTAGACCAGAGGCTCATCCAAGATGTGAGCACTAACTGCAAAAGGTTCAGAGTAAAAATTTCTATTGGAAAAATGTGGGGCTACTTCAAACATACCTTTTTTTCCCCTCCTTTTTTTTTTTTAAACAATCTCTATGGTTGTCATATATTCAGCCTCTTGTGAATGAGAACAGATTATTTACAACACTAACAGTTAAATGGCAAGTTGGGTTCTGATCCCTTAGCTAATCAGTAGCTACACAATCTCCCAGAGCCAAGAGGCTCAGCAAGGAAGATCAGTTCACAGCTTTTATTGAGGGTAGAGGGGTTCGCTAATTGTTTCCTGCTAAATCCCTGATGAGTTTTTGCAGAGCAACCCTTTCTAAATGGATTAAGTAAAGCTACTTCTGCTTTGCTTCCTCTCAAATCACTTTTTTTGTTGTTGGCTTATAACGTATTCCCAAGAATTTTGGAATTTAGGATGACTTTCCCAAGAAAATTTTATTTCTTAGCAAATTACTATTTAATGTCTTCCAGGAGCAAAATTACAGGTTTGGGATTGTAAATAAAGCCTACTCAAGCTTGGTCAAATCTAATTTCTCCTACTCCATGCCTGCATGCAAGCAGCTGACCACGGCTGGAGAAAGACTGCCCCATGCTGACTGCTCCGACTTTAAATTAGTGATCACTAAGCTCAAGCGGTCTTTTGGTGCTACTTGGCCATTTCTCTCCACATGTCTCAGCTACTCCCAATCCTGAATGACTATTTCACACCTTCTTCTCTCTCCTCAATCCTTCAACAGCTCTTTCTCCTCAGTTCTCAAATAGCAAATGACTTCCTTGTTTCTGTGAAAAATACTGCAATTCAGAAGAGAATTTCCACAGACTCCCTCGCTATCCACACCCATGACCATTCCCTTTGCCTTCTCTCTGTTACTCTAGAATGTGTGCCCCCAAGGAAGCTCCCTCCAGTTGCGCCCCAGTACCACTCCCTCTCACTTACCGAGGGCATCACGTCTGTCGTTTTCCCTCCTAGCCCTGCATCATCAGCTTTTCCCTCTCAACTGGATGTCCCGTCAACCTGCAAGCCTGCTGCAACACTTACCATCTTAAACACATATACCTCTATTTTGACACCCCACCCCACCCTCCAGACACTGTTCAGTGTTTCTACACAAAACTATTTGAAAAAGTTGTCTATACAGGCTGTGTCCTATCTCTTTTTTCTTTTGAACTCACTCTCTGTCCTGAACCACACCTCCAGAATTGATCCTGTCAAGGTCACCATGGCCTGCAACTTGCTGAAGCCAATGGGCAATCTCCGGTCCTCACTTTAGTTGGCCCTTCTACAGTATTTGACACAGTTACTATCTTCCTCCTGTTAGGAGCACTTTTAAAAAATTTTTATAACTTTTAATTTTATATTGGATTATAGCCCATTAACAGTGCTGTGGTAGTTTCAGGTGGACAGCAAAAGGACTCAGCCATACATATACGTGCATCCATTCTCTCTCAAGGGCTTCCCTGATAGTTCAGTTGGTAAAGAATTCACCTGAAACGCAGGAAACCCATTTGATTCCTGGGTCGGGAAGATCCTCTGGAGAAGGGATAGGCTACCCACTCCAGTATTCCTGGGCTTCCCTTGTGGCTCAGCTGGTAAAGAATCCGCCTGCAATGTGAGAGACCTGGGTTCGATTCCTGGGTTCGGAAGATCCCCTGGAGAAGGGAAAGGCTACCCACTCTAGTATTCTGGCCTCGAGAATTCTATGGATAGAGGAGCCTGGAAGTATAGTCCATAGGGTCGCAAAGAGTCAGACACGACTGAAGCGACTTAGCACACACACTTCCAGGGAAACCCAAACTAAGACGAATACTAATTATATATGCCAGCGACTCTCATATGTATATCTCCAGTTCAAGCATCTCTCAGATTCCAAAGTCACTATATTCAGCAGCCTTCCCCCGCAGCTCTGTGTGGATGTCTAATATCCATTTCACACTTAATGTGTCTCTAAGTGAGTTCCTGATTTCCCCTCCAAACCTGCACTGCTGAAGTTGAGGTCACTCTTTCTTTCACGTGTACACACAACCCAACAACATTGTTTGTTGGCTCCATCTTATGTTCACATCTTACCTTTCCTATACCCATTGAGCCCTCATGCAAGCTGCCTTACCCTGTTTATTGAGATAATGTCCGAACTGTTTTCTCTCTTGGCCTCTTGCCCTGTTAAGGTTTCTTTCGCTCAGCAGCCACAAGGATCCTTTTAAGCCAGAGTCAGATCATGTCACTCTGATCAAAACTTGCCAATGACTTCATCTCAGGGCAAAAGCCAAAGTCCGTCATATGGCGTAGAAAGCCCTCTGTGGTCTGCTGCCTGTCTTTCCCTCTGATCTCATCTCCTATCACTCTCCTGCTCTTTCTGCTTTAGGATCAGTGATTCCATGTGCCCCTATACATGCTCCTTTCTAGGACCTTGGCACTTTTTCCCCCTGAAATCTGGAACATTCTTATTCTGAATAACTGCATGGTTTGCTTCTTCTTTAAAGTCCCTTCTGAAATGTCAGAGGGGCCTTATTTAGAAGGGCCTTCTTTGTAGGATGTGAGGTACATGTTATCTGATCATGCCCTTGCCCGACTCTGCTTTCTCCTGCATGCTGCTTTTCTCACCCTCCAGTGTTAGTTGGCTTCTGGTTAGATTCAGTCAACTCAGGAGACTGGAGAGCTAGAAGAAGGAAAAGAGAAAGTGAAGTCGTGTCTGACTCTTTGCGACCCCATTGGACTATACAGCCTGTGGAATTTTCCAGGTCAGAATACTGGAGAGGGTAGCCTTTCCCTTCTCCAAGGATCAAACCCAGGTCTCCCACATTGCAGGGGGATTCTGTACCAGCTGCGCCACAGGGAAGCCCAAGAATACTGGAGTGGGTAGCCTATCCCTTCTTCAGTGGAAAAGAGAGGGAGGGATATTTTCTCTGGCCTCAGGCTGCATTTCCAGGCAGCAGCAAGTTTCTCTATGGCTCCTGTTCCCTTTGAACTGGCTTCTAGCTTCTTGCAGGTCTTCCAGCCTCCAGAATATGACAGCACAGAGTCCTTGTGCCCCCATCATAGGAATGGTAGTGGCTTCCAGCAGTTGCTGATTTCTGGGTTCCTTTGCTGTTACTTATTTGGCTTCTCAGATCTTCAATATCCATATAACCAGTTCTTTTCATTAAACTTCCATCTTTTAAAATACTCAGACCTATTTCTGTTTTATTCATTGAATCCTGACTGAAAACTTATATCAGTTTCTGTTCCAAAAGGAAATGTGTAATTTGAAGAGATTTTAATAAAAAGGATTCTTTACATAAGTGTTGGTTTGGTTTTAGAAAAACAATAATGGGTGTACAGTAACTGCTGGCTAGTCACAGAATCTACAAAAAAAAATTCACACACACACACACAAAGCTACCAAATCTAATAAATGAAGCAAAGTTGCAAGGTACTAGATCAACACTAAAAAATTAGCTGTGTTTCTATACACCAGCAATGAACAATTTGTAAAAAAAAATTAAAAAAACAATTTCACTTACTACAGCATCCAAAAGAATAAAGTATCTAAGAGTAAATTTAACCAGAGAAATTAAAAATTTGCACACCAAAAACTATAAAAATTGTTGAAAAAAATAAAGAATACTTAAATAAGTGGAAAGACATGTTCTGTGTTCATTGATAAATGACAATATCAAGATGGCATAAATTTTTTTCTTTTTTTATTCTTCATTTATTTTTATTAGTTGGAGGTTAATTACTTTACAATATTGTAGTGGTTTTTGCCATACATTGACATGAATCAGCCATAGATTTACATGTGTTTCCCATCCAGATCCCCCCTCCCGCCTCTCTCCCCATCCCATCCCTCTGGGTCTTCCCAGTTCACCAGCCCGGAGCACTTGTTTCATGCATCCAACCTGGGCTGGTGGTCTGTTTCACCCTTGATAGTATACTTGTTTCAATGCTGTTCTCTCAGAATATCCCACCCTCGCCTTCTCCCACAGAGTCCCAAAGTCTGTTCTGTACATCTGTGTCTCTTTTTCTGTTTTGCATATTGGGTAATCATTACCATCTTTTTAAATTCCATATATATGTGTTAGTATACTGTATTGGTCTTTATCTTTCTGGCTTACTTCACTCTGTATGATGGGCTCCAGTTTCATCCATCTCATTAGAACTGATTCAAATGAATTCTTTTTAATGGCTGAGTAATATTCCATTGTGTATATGTACCACAGCTTCCTTATCCATTCGTCTGCTGATGGGCATCTAGGTTGCTTCCATGTCCTGGCAATTATAAACAGTGCTGTGATGAACATCAGGGCGCACGTGTCTCTTTCAGATCTAGTTTCCTCGGTGTGTATGCCCAGAAGTGGGATTGCTGGCTCATACGGCAGTTCTATTTCCAGTTTTTTAAGGAATCTCCACACTGTTCTCCATAGCAGCTGTACTAGTTTGCATTGCCACCAACAGTGTAAGAGGGTTCCCTTTTCTCCACACCCTCTCCAGCATTTATTGCTTGTAGACTTTTGGATAGCAGCCATCCTGACTGGCGTGTAATGGTACCTCATTGTGGTTTTGATTTGCATTTCTCTGATAATGAGTGATGTTGAGCATCTTTTCATGTGTTTGTTAGCCATAAGATGGCATAATTACCCAAAGCAATCTACAGAGTCAATGCAATCTCTATAAAGATTTTAAAGATGATTTTCACAAAAATGGAAAATCTAATTCTCAAATTAAATGGAATTTAAGGAGTCCCAAATAGCCAAATTAATATTGAAAGAGAAAGATAGAGCTGGAGGACACACATTTCCCAATTCCAAGACTTTTATAAAGCTACAGTAATCAAATCTGTATTATTGGGATAAATATAGACAGATAGACCAATGTAATAGAATTTAAAATCCTTAATAAAACCCATACATCTATGGCCAGTCTATTTTAGACAAAGGTACCAAGATCATTCAGTGGGGAAATCTCTTCAACAAGTGGTAGGGAAGTAATTTGATATCCACATGCAAAAAGATCAAAATTGGACCATATACATCACACCATATACAAAAATTTAACTAAAAATGGATCAACAATCTAAGTAAAGAGTTAAATCCATTAAACTATTAGAAGAAACTATTAGAAGGGTATAAACCTTCGTGACCTTAAATTTGGCTAGGGATTGGGGTAGGACATCAAAGGCATAATAATAAAAGAAAAATATAGATAAATTGGACCTCAAAGAATTAAAAAACCTTTGTGCATCAAGGGACATTATTGAGAAGTGAATGACCAACATATTTATCATTTATGTTGCTAATGATACAACATAATTTATTTGGGATAATTTATTTGCTAATGATACAAATAATAAAAATCTAATATCCAGAATATACAAAGAATCTTTACAACTCAACACCAAAAAGACAACCTAATTTAAAAATAGGTTAAGGACTTGAGTAGACATTTCTCCAAAGAAGATATACAAATGGACAAGTAAATGAAAATAAGCTCAGTATCATTAGTCATTAGGGAAATGCAAATCAAAACTACAATGAGATACCACTTCACACCCACTAGGATGGCTATAACTTTAACATATTAATAATCAATGTTGGCAAAGATGTAGAGAAATTGAAACCCTCTTACCATACTGGTGGGAATTTAAAATGGTGCAGCCACTGTGGAAAACAGTTTGGTGCTTTCTCAAAAAACCAAACATAGAATTACCACATGAAGCTGCAATTCCACTGCTAGGTGTATACCCCAAACAATCAAATGTACTCAGATGCATGTGCATACATGTTCATAGCAGCACCATTCAGAAGAGCCAAAAGGTAGGACAGTCTGGTTTCCATCACTGAATGACAAATTGGGGATAAACAAATTGTGTCATATTCATATAATGGATTAATATTCAGCCATAAAAATAATGAAGTTGATGCATGTTACAACATGAATGTACCTCAAAAACACTATGCTAAGTAAAAGAAGCCAAACACAAAAGGCCACATTATGTGATTCCATTTATATGAACTGTCCAGGACAGGTACATCCACAGTGACAAAAGGCATGTTGGTGGTTGCCCAAGCCTGGTAGGAGAGGGGGTTGGGAGAAACTGCTTAATGGGTTGGAGTTTCCTTTTAAGGTGAGGAAAATGTTCTGGAACTAGAGAGAGGTGATGACTGTACCACAGCATGGGTGTATTAAATGCCACTGAATTATTCTCTTGGAAGGGGAAAGTATATATTTGTTAATGTAAGATAGGAAGAGGATTGGATGAGGGGTAATATAGGGATAGGAGGAAAAAAAGAGTTATTATGGGATTATATGAAATCATCTGTGTGAAGTTTTTGAAAATTATAAAACAGTATAGAATTTTTTAAATCAATTAATAAAAAATAAATAAATGAAATATATAATTACTGGGCTGTAATAAGAAATCATATGTTCTAGGGATTCAGTATATTCTCCTGAAAAAGAAAAGGTTTTGAGTCTAACATGATGGAAACTTAAGAGACTAACACTGGTAAGTTATATGACTTGTGGCTCACTTTTGTTAAGAAAACTAGAGTGTATGTCTTTGCTATGGTGTTTTGTTTTTACTATACTCTGCTGCTAGAGTTTGATGTTTTGAGCTTTGGTCTGACAACTGTATGACAATGCACTGCATTTATTTGTTCACTTACTGAAGAATTTTATATTGCGATAGGATAGAATGGAGAAAATTAATCTAGCAAGATGGAACGTAACAGACATGAGAAGTCCTTTCCTCAGATCTAGAACAACAAGCAGCCATCCAAGATCTGGCTTGGGGAAAAATGGTTTAACAGCATCACACGGGCAAAAATAAGGCTCTGGGGTTTCCGTTGGCTAGGAGCTGCATATGAGTTAACAGCAAGTTGTGGCTTCTTAACAAAACAAAACATAGCAAAACAAAACCCTAAAGACATCTTAGCTTGGGAAAACAGAATTGTAGTACCTGGGCCAAGATAAAGAAATCTTTTTGTTTCTCCTTCACTAATCAGCCCATACCTGGGGACCTGAGTACTGCCCCAGGCATTGCACCATAGGGGGACAGCGTCAAGCCACAGGTGTCCAGAGGAAAGGGATAGGAAAGGGCAAGGCTGAAACCATCCACCTGAAGTGTGCCTGCAAGAATGGGGAATATAGTGAGGGGTGTATCTGTGCTGGACAGGGAGATTCAAGGAGGGAGTTTGGAAGAGATAAATTACTTACTCTGTGCCACCCCCTTCTATATAAAAATGACCGAAGGGGAACTTAATATTGAGTGTCTCCTCTGGGCCAGTAAGTGATAACCGCTTTACATGTGTTGTCACATTACTTCCCTGCACCAACTCTCTAGGCTTCCCTGGTGGCCTAGGTGGCAAACAATCTGCCTGCAATGCAGGAGACCCAGGGTTTGATCCCTGGGTTGGAAAGATCCCCTGGAGAAGGGAATGGCTATGCACTCTAGTATTCTTGCCTGGAGAATCCCATGGACAGAGGAGCTTGGGGGTCTACAATCCGTGGGGTTGCAAAGAGTTGAACACAACTAGTTGACTAATACTTTCATTTTCACCAACTCTCTGAGACAGTTATTGATGTCTTAGCAGCATTCTAATAACTTGCTTCCATTTGAAGATCAGACATATGCTTGCTAATGTAAGCATAGTCTTTTGACTGGGCTCCAGTATTCAACTTGAAGGTTAAGCAGTCAACTTCAGAAGAAGACCCTTTGTTCCCAGGGTCTGACACAGTGGTGTATCATTTAATTTCTGTACTCAGACCAAGAGCAGACTGGGGCAGGGCAGTAAGTGGACGTCAAGGAACAAAGGGTTTATCAGAAGCTGCCAAAGCTAGAAACGGTGCTTGAGTAAGAGGCACTTATCTCTTTCCACTTCTGCTATTGCTGGCTGGAAGTCAGAGTAAGATCTTTAAGGTTCTCTCTGTTTGCCAAGTCGATCCCCCCAAGTGTATGATACAGCTAGTCACCCTACCCTTCACTGTCTTCTTCAGCAATTACCTGTTCATTTGTTCCTTAGCAGAGTCCTACTCCCACTTGCTTTATCTTAGGATTCAGCTTCTAAATAAGAGCTTGAAGATCATACTCGAAATTATTTGAAAAATACTGGGGAAAGTATGTGAATTTCAGTCAACCACACCTATGCTTCCATGTGAAATATAAGTCCTGCTACCTGCTGTCCAGGGCATTTCTTTTTTTTTTTTTTTTAATTCCCCCTCCCCCAACACAACACCTACGGTAACTACAAAATTGATCGCTTCTTTCTATGAGTTATTTTTAAATTAGATGCCACATAAAGTGAGATCATACAGTATTTGTCATTCTCCATTTCACTTAGTATAACGCAGGGCATTTCTGAATGTGGTGTGCCTAATTCAGGCAATGAACACATCACAACATCATGGATGCTTTCCCACGCTAGGAGGATATGCATGAAACTGTGAAGTACCAGGAATGGGGAGATTTTTCACAATGGCCATATGTTGAAGCAGTCACTGAAAGGCTGAAAACAGCTATATAGCTTGGGAAAACCAAGTACTTGAAACTATATCTTGTTTAAAACTATAGCTCAACCATTTCCTAACTGTCATCTCCACTTCTACCTCCTACCACTCCTGTCATCTCCACTTCTATCTCTTACCATCACCATTTCTGATTTTCCAACATCCAAACTGATACAGCCAACATTTAGTAGACAACTGTGGTATATAAGAATCCTTAGAAAAAATGGAGTAGCCCACATAGTCAACAAAAGAGTCCAAAATGCAGTACTTGTGTGCAATCTCAAAAATGACAGAATGATCTCTGTTCATTTCCAAGGGAAACCATTCAATATCACAGTAACCCAAGTCTATGCCCCAACCACTAATGCCAAAGAAGCTGAAATTGAATGGTTTTATGAAGACTTACAAGACCTTCTAGAATTAAAACCAAAAACGGATGTCCTTTTCATCATAGGAGACTAGAATGCGAAAGTAGGAAGTCAAGAGACACCTGGGGTAACAGGCAAGTTTGACATTGGAGTACGAAATGAAGCAGGGCAAAGGCCAACAGAGTTTTGCCAAGAGAATGCATTGGTCATAGCAAACACCCTCTTCCAACAACACAAGAGAAGACTCTACACATGGACATTACCAAATGGTCAATATCGAAATCATATTGACTATATTTTTTGCATTCAAAGATTGAGAAGCTCTACAGAGTCAGCAAAAACAAGACTGGGAGCTGACTTCAGCTCAGATCATGAACTCCTTATTGCAAAATTCAGACTTAAGTTGAAGAAAGTAGGGAAAACCACAGGACCATTCAGGTATGACCTAAATCAAATCCCTTATGACTATGCAGAAGTGAGAAATAGATTCAAGGAATTAGATCTGATAGACAGAGTGCCTGAAGAGCTATGGATGGAGGTTCGTGACACTGTACAGGAAGCAGTGATCAAGACCATCCCCAAGAAAAAGAAATGCAAAAAGGCAAAAAGGTTGTCTAGGGAGGCCTTACAAATAGCTGAGAAAAGAAAAGAAACTAAAGGAAGAGAAAAGGAAAGATATACCCATCTGAATGCAGAGTTCCAAAGAAAAGCAAGGAGAGATAAGAAAGCCTTCCTCAGTGATAAGTGCAAAGAAACAGAGGAAGACAGTAGAATGGGAAAGACTAGGGATCTCTTCAAGAAAACTAGAGATACCAAGTGAGAATTTCATGCAAAGATGGACACAATAAAGGACAGAAATGGCATGGACCTAACAGAAGCAGAAGATATTAAGAAGAGGTGGCAACAATACACAAAAGAGCTATACAAAAAAGACCTTAATGACCCAGATAACCACAAAGGTGCGATCACTATCCTAGAGAGCCAGACATCCAGGAGTGCAGTCAAGTGGGCCTTAGGAAGCACCACCACGAACAAAGCTAGTGGAGGTGATGGAATTCCAGTTGAGCTATTTCAAGTCCTAAAAGATGGTAGTGTGAAAGTGCTGCACTCAATACGCCAGCAATTTGGAAAACTCAGCAGTGGCCACAGGACTGGAAAAGGTCAGTTTTCATTCCAATCTCTAAGAAAGGCAAAGCCAAAGAATATTCAAACTACTGCACAATTATACTCATCTCACATGCTAGCAAAGTAATGCTTAAAATTCTCCAAGCCAGGCTTCAGCAGTACATAAACCGAGAACGTCCAGATGTTCAAGTTGGATTTAGAAAGGACAGAGGAACCAGAGATCAAATTGCCAACATCTGTTGGATCATCTAAAAACCAAGAGAGTTCCAGAAAAACATCTATTTATGTTTTATCGACTATGCCAAAGCCTTTGGCTGTGTGGATCACAACAAACTGTGGAAAATTCTTCAAGAGTTGGGAATACCAGACCACCTGACCTGCCTCCTGAGAAATCTTTGTGCAGGTCAAGAAGCAACAGAACTGGACATGGAACAACAGACTGGTTCCAAATTGGGAAAGGAGTATGTCAAGGCTGTATATTGTCACCCTTCTTTAGCTTATATGCAGAGTACATCATGAGAAATGCTGGGCTGGAGGAAGCACAAGCTGGAATCAAGATTGCTGGGAGAAATATCAGTAACTTCAGATATGCAGATGACACCACCCTTATGGCAGAAAGTGAAGAGGAACTGAACAGCCTCTTAATGAAAGTGAAAGAAGAGGGAAAAAGCTGACTTAAAACTCAACATTCAAAAAATGAAGATCATGGCATCCAGTCCCATCACTTCATGGCAAATAGATGGGGAAACAATGGAAATGGTGACAGACTTTACTTTCTTGGGCTCCAAATCACTGCAGATGGTGACTGCAGCCATGAAATTAAAAAACACTTGCTCCTTGGAAAAAAAGCTATGACAAATCTAGACAGAATACTAAAATGCAGAAACATTACTTTGCCACCAAAGGGCCATCTAGTCAAAGCTATGGTTTTTCCAGTAGTCATGTATGGATTTGAAAGTTTGACCATAAAGAAAGCTGAGTGCCAAAAAATTGATGCTTTTGAACTGTGGTGTCAAAGAAGACCCTTGAGAGTCCCTTGGACTGCAAGGAGATCAAACCTGTCCATCCTAAAGGAAATCAGTCCTGTATCTTCATTGGAAGGACTGATGCTGAAGTTGAAGCTCCAATATTTTGGCCACCTGATGCAAAGAACTGACTCATTTGAAAAGACCCTGATGCTGGGAAAGATTGAAGGCAGGAGAAGAAAGGGATGACGAAGGATGAGATGGTTGGATGGCATCACTGACTCGATGGACATGAGTTTGAGCAAGCTCTGGGAGTTGATGATGGATAGGGAAGCCTGGTGTGCTGCAGTCCATGGGACTGCAAAAGAGTTGGACACAAATGAGCCACTGAACTGAACTGCAGTGGATGAATATATTACTAAAATATGGACTCTATCACAGGAATAATCACTCCAAGTGGGGAATGTGAATGGTGCTTGCAAAAACCTGGCCCTGGATTCCCTGACTCTCAACTTTATTGTCTTTCTTCAGAACATTTTTAGCTATACACAACTATGACCACTCCTTTGTACTGATCCTCACTTAATTGTTGTTGCTCTTCAGTTGCTAAGTGGGGTCTGACTCTTTTTGACCCCCTGGACTGCAGCACCCCAGACTTCCCTGTTCTTCCCTATCTCTGGAGTTTGTTTAAATTCATGTCCACTGATCTGGTGATGCTATCTAACCATTTCATCCACTGACGCCCTCTTTTCCTTTTGCCTTCAATCTTTTCCAGCATCAGTGCCTTTTCAATGATTCAGCTGTTCACATCAGGTGGCCCAAGTATTGGAGCTTCAGCTTCAGCATCAGTCCTTCCAATAAAGAGTCAGGGTTAAGTTCCTTTAGGATTGACTGAATTGATCTTACAGTTCAAGGGACTCTCAAGAGTCTTCCCAGCACTACAATTCGAAAGCACCAATTCTTCAGCACTCAGCCTTCTTTATGGTCCAGGTCTCACATCCGTACAAGACTCCTGGAAAAACCGTAGCTTTAACTATATGGACCTTTGTCAGCAAAGTGGTGTCTCTGCTTTTTAATGTGCTGTCTAGGTTTGCCATTGCTTTGCTTCCAAGGAGCAAGCGTCTCTTAATTTCTTGGCTGCAGTCACCATCTGCAGTGATTTGGAGCCCAGAAAAATAAATTGTGTCACTCCTTCCACTTTTTCCCCTTCTGTTTGCCATGAAGTTATGGGTCTGGAGGCCATGATCTTCATTTCTTGAATATTGAGTTTTAAACCAGTTATTTCACTCTCCTCTTTCATCTTCACCAAAAGCCTTTTTAGTTCCTCTTCACTTTCTGCCACTAAAGTGGTATTATCTGCATATCTGAGTTTGTTGATATTTCTTCTGGAAATCTTGATTCCAGGTTGTGATTATCCAGTCCAGCATTTTTTATGATGTACTGTGCATATAAGTTAAATAAATAGGGTGACAAGATACAGCCTTGATGTACTACTTTCCCAATTTGGAACCAGTCTGTTGTTCCATGTCCACTTATGTTGCTTCTTGACCTGAATACAGATTTCTCCGGAGGCAGGTCAGGTGGTCTGGTATTCTCATCTCTTTAAGAATTTTCCACAGTTTGTTGTGATCCACACAGTCAAAGGCTTTAGTGTTGGGGTCCTTTAATGGAGCGGAACCTTGTGGTGCGGAGTCGACGATAAGAAAGTGAAAGAGAGAAAGAGAGAGAGAGAAAGAGAGAGAGAGAGAGAGACAAAAAAGACCCGGGGACCTAAGCTCTGATGGAGCAAAGGTGCTTTAATGATTTTTCTATGAGTATATATAGGCTGCAGTACAAGAAACTTCTTTCGGGAATGATAGAGATCAGAAAACCAAACGTACAGCGACCGTTACCAAGGGACCAAGGGGTAACGTTAGTCACAAGGTCAGGACACATCCATATCTCAAGTAAGGGGAAGGAGATTAAGCTGTTTTGTCCTAAGGAGAATGTTTACTAAAGGAGACCCATGCTTGCCTCACATAATGACCTCAGTCCCTGGGAGCAGCGTGCTGTTCCACTTGAAGAGGGACAAAGGACTCATGAGAGACAGCACGTAGGAATCCTCCCGTCAAACATTCCCTGACAATTCCCCCTTATTTATTTATAATATTTGTAAGAAGAGTTCTGACCATCAGAGTTTGTTCAGTTTTGACAGTCTTTGCATGAAGGCAACAGTAGACAACAAATATAATTGTTAAGACAATCACCAAAATTATAGTTCTAGACCCAATGCTATGAGTAAGGCTTTGAAACCATCTATGTGGGTCTAGCCCAGATAATTGATTAGCCAATTGTATAGCTAAAGTTCCCATACTAGTGGAAGAGGGCAGAGTATTAGAAAAAGTTTTACATATTTCTTTTTGTAATAATTGTACATTCAGAGAGGTATTATCACGTATGTTTTGTAAATGAAACTTGATTTGTTCCCAGTTGTAGGCACTATTATTAAAATGAACAGGAGTAACACAAAATTGAGTAGAATTCCAGTCACATTTTAGCATCACCTGTTTTTGTACATCTGTTAATTGATCTCCAACCCATTCGATGGCTGTTTTCAGGTCCTGTATTTCTTTTTGAATATCCTCATCTATTTGAGACTGAGTGGCTCACATAGTATAAGCATTTTTAGTCCAATTTTGGATAAAATTATGTGTTTGAATTGAGGTTTGTAAAGTAACGCTAGTGATGACAGCAATGGTGCAAATAGTTATTAATCCTATAATGCCAAAAATCAGCCATCCAATGAATCGTTTACATCGCTAGAGCAATTTAGTAAGCAACCGGGAAGCAAGTCCAGCCATGGGACCTTCTTCCTAGGGCTGTTGGAGATTTATTGGTAACCATAGACTACGTCGAGATCAAAGAATTAAAAGAGAATCATATCTTAAGGAAATAGAGGAGTTAAGACAAGTATATAATCTGCAATTTATGCAAGTTACAAAACGTATAGTCTCATTGAATTGTAAATTTTTTATAGCTACAACAAAAGGAAGTGGAACATAGGCTTGTATAAAATATGATTGATTATAGTGAAAGAAATAATTGCTATAGCTATGATTGGTCCCCGGGGAGTGTCTGGTCCAAGTCCCAAGTTCTTCAGTGTATGCAGCAAGTTTTCAGATGTCCTATTGTTTAGGCCCAATCTGTTTATCAAGGATGATTCGAGGACGAGGCGGGGGCCATTCCATCATCAAGCTAGCCAAGAAGTCCTCTGTCATGGTAATGTTCTGTTGTAGTATTAGTAACCTTCCATGTTACTTGAGTAATATAATCATACATAGTATTGTTAATATCATCTGAGCAGTTCAATAACCACATACTATGGGGTCCCCAATTGATAATTGTATAATTAGCTATAAACATTAATTTTCCTGGTTTGGCGTGACATTTTTGTCCCAGTGAACAGGAATATATTTAAAGTTCTTATTAGTAAACCCTTGACATGTTGTTCTTTGTTCTTTCCCTAATTCTTTCTCTAAAGTTTCAGTAGTATAAACATAGTTTACTGACAAAGAAAGGGCAGTAAATAATCCAAGTAGTGTCCGAAAATCCTTTTCTGGAGGCAGGACGAAAGCCCAAGTTTGTCGACTAACGTTTATACATAATTCTGCTGGGCCCATACATAAAGGAAGGACTTCATAACCTAGAACGATATTAATTAGTTTTTCTTTTTCTTCAGGATGAGAGGGCCCCTCCAAGTTCTAAGGAGGAGGTATATGTGTTGACTCATTAGTGGATATGGTTGGTCTTATATCTGTCCATTTTACAACCTACAATAAAAAAGGGGGGTTAGGTATATAAGCCCAGTAAGTGTGATCAATAGGTCAGCCTGAGCGGGGGAAGCAAAAGCAAGCAAAGCAAGCATAGCGAAGAAAAATATTTTTAGGATTCCGAGGCATTCCCTGTTGAGAAATCAGGTTTTCAGTTTAGTTAGCAAGGGTTTTTATCTGTCCCCAAATAGGGAGATCATAAGGTCGATGACGTCGAGCGCGGCGTTTTTTGAAAATTTTTAATGTCGCCAGGGCTTATATTGGAATTCTTTCTTCCTGGGTTTTTTGCTGTTTCATCTCTAGTCTGAATGCTGGGGGCCCCCTTAGGTTGAATCTTCTGAAGAGGAAGTCATGTGAGCTCGTTGGATCCATCTGGAGAAATAGAAGCATATCCTTTTCCTGTAAGATTAGTTTCTTAGATTTCTATTGATTAGTTAACCCGTCTTGATATCAAATGGGCAAAGGAAAGGAAGTGTCCTATAATGTTTCAAAACTTCTTTTTTTGTTTGTTTGTTTTTTGCTTTTGTCAAAACATCTCTTTGTGGTAAGTTTAAAAACTATAAAACAAATAAGGCTATATTAACAACAGTTATAAAAAGAGAGGAAAGCAATAACGATGAAAACATTCTTAGGAAATATTTCAGTCTAAAAGAAAAAAAATCATTCAGAAATCTGTTTGGGACTAGTATTTGGCTGTGGTTTGTGTTATTTGGGGCAAAGGATTAGGAGTAACCATTCAAATATTTTTTCCTAAGTGAAATTATTGAAAACGTGATGCAGAACAACTTGACAAAAGAAATGTTGCTCACATCCAAATATATTTGACCTTGTCCTTGAAAAAGAAATGCAGCTTAGCAACTGTTGAATCTCACTGTTCAGTGTGTTAAAGAGGATGACTACACTTCCAAGACAGACTTGAAAAGAAGGCAAACATTCCATATTTCTGATATTTTTAGGAACAAATAATCCATTCGGGAAATGGTGTTTTTTTTTTGTTTTTTGTTTTTTTAATGCTGTTTTCGCCCTGCTTTAAGAATCCTACACATTGGGAACAGAAATAGTCACACCAACAATAGTTACAGGCTTAAAGTCTACACTACACCAGAATCTAGCAAAGTTTGTTCTGGACAAGGAAGACAAAAGTGTTCCTGTGTATATTCTCTTATTTAATTTTTTATTTGCAATTACAGTGTGTAATGTGTTTGTCCAATCATGTCTTGTGTTTGTGGACTATAAGGAATGTCTGTAATCTGTTTAATAGAGAATGAATATAAAAATTGTTTGAACTGCTAGAAATATAGGCAGAGTCATTGTCTGTTTTTATAGAATTAGGTGTTCTCATTATTGTGAAGTAAGTTGATAGGTGAGTTATAACATGTTGTGTAGTCTTACCTTAGAGAGGTGTTGCCCCTAGAAAAGAAGAATTTGTATTGATCGAGACATGTAAGAAGGAAGAGGAAGAAAGTTCAGGACAATGAGTTACATCAATTTGCCATAAAATTTTCTTTCATTTGTCATAAGCCTTTTTAAAATTCTAGCATTAAATATCTTTAAAAGTTAAAAGGCCAAAACAAAGTATGATAGCATAATAAACAAATCCAATGTTTATTTTAAATAAACATACCATACTTTGTGGTTTTCATTGTGATCCACCCAAGCATTTCAACTGCATTTTCTAATATATTTGCAGTCTGAATGTATCTGCTGACCAAAGTTAATTCTATTAAATATTGTTTTCCTAGAATTTTTCTCGTTTCCAATTTGGTTTAATTTGGAGAAAGAACATTTGCTGTAGCTAGAACGACAATGAAAAACTAGTCTAGTAAAGTTTATGTAAATACCACTTTATTCTATAATAAATGTTTCAACAATTAAAAAAATATTTTTGTATTCATCATTTTATTTGCCATTTCTTATATCTTTCTTATAAAAGCATATATTTTACTTTTCTATAGCAACCATGAAATGTCTTGTATGTTAGCATTTTATAGACCGTTGAACATATTTCTCAAATCATATTATATTATATATATATCCATTCATATACAAATATATATTTATATTCATTAACAGCTCAAAATCTCTTCAGCTCTTCTGCAAGAAAAACCCCTTTTAAGAGTAAGCCAATGTTCAGCAATTAACGTTTCAAAATCTTACTTCATTTGGACATGACCCAGCCATTCACAAACTTCTACTACTTAGTTCAGCACAACTCTAGAAACCTAAGTCACTCCAATCCCAAGAGATGGCTCCAGATTATAGATAATAGATCATTCTATCAAAAATACAATTATTTCTAATAGAGCTTATCTAAAAGTTTTTATCTCATCTATATATTTGTGTGTGTGTATGTATGTATATATATATATATATATATAAAGAGTTACCCTTTTGTTGACAAACTTAGTTTACCTTAAACCAAGGCATAATAAAAGTATTATATAATGTTGATGACTCAAGACATGTCCCAACTAGATTAACAAATAATTATATTTAAATCACATTCACATTTAAATAAACATTATACCCAACATTGAATACCCTTCAGTTCATGTAAAGCTGAATCTAAATAGAGCTCATTAATTCCACACTATCTAAAAACAAAGACATACATTGAGACATAGATAATTTTAGATACATAGGCATAGTTCTCCATTTGAAATTTAAAATATCCTTTTGTTTTATTTATTTATTTTGAGCTCCACCAATTTGTTAATGGCTGGAGTCCTAGATAGAGTGGGCTGTGTATCCCAAGGACATGATAAGAGTTAACTTAAGGTTTTTTCTTAGGCCTATTTTTGTTTCCCAGGCAGAACTGGAGCTCCAAAAAAAAAAAAATTTAACAAGTTAACCTTTTCCTAACTGCACGTGCAAGAAGAATCGGTTTTGCAATTTCAAAAAATATTTTATTTTCATCAGTTTTCTCCGGAGTCTAAAGAATATCATAGCCATTCAGTGTCAAAAATATCATTTTTCTTTTTTGTAGCTATAGTATATTATTAATGATATATGCATGAGGGAATTGTTGTCACATAGGAAGTAAAGCCTTGGCTACAAAATTTTGACAAATACTAGGACTGTTATGGAGACGGCAATGGCACCCTATTTCAGTACTCTTGTCTGGAGAATCCTAGGGACGGGGGAGCCTGGAGGGCTGACATCCATGGGGTCGCATGAGAGTAGGATACGACCGAAGTGACTTAACAGTAGCAGTAGCAGGACTTTTAAGCATACCTTGAGGTAACATAGTCTATTGAAATCTTTTATGAGGCCCGAAATGATTAGGATAAGGGAGAGAGAAAGTTAAACTCTCCCGGTCTAAAGGGTGTAAAGGTATATTAAAAAAGCAATCTTGTGAATCAGTAATAATAATGTGCCAATTTTGAGGAATAGTAATAGGTGATGGGATCTCTGGTTGCAAAAAAGAGCAAGATTCTTCAATATGTTTCAATTTTAATTGTGTGTTTATAAGTTCTTTAGTAGCTTGTAATTTTTCTTTCATAAGGGGCCATTGCTTTGTCCAAATAGGCTCATAATTTTTCTTAGTTATATTAATAATTGTTTTGTTTGTTAAATGAGCAGTGGCCCCTAGGAAAAATGTGGAATACATATCTGAGTTTGCCATTGTATAAGTAAGTCCCTTCCTATTAGATTAAAGGGTACATTTATCACATAAGGTTTTAATGTTGCAGGTTGGCCTTCTGGTCCCTCACATGAGTATATTTGAACAATTTGATAAACTTCTTGTACTTTAGTTTGATAAATTCTTGCAATTTGGTGAGAGACCCTTTGTACAGGCCAGGATTTGGGCCATAAATGTTTGGAAATAATAGTAATATCAGATCCAGTGTTGAGGAGATCAGAAAATCTTTTGCCATTAATTTTGGTATTTATATTTGGTCGGGCATACTCAGATACTAATGATGTCCACAAAGATTGTTTTTGATCTGTACTTTCAAACCCATCTGTCCGTACATTATTAGAGGAATTAATAGAAATGTAAGGTAAAAGAAGTAATTGAGCAATTTTGTCCCCCTTTTTGAATTGTCATAGAATCTGAGATGACATCAGAATTTGAATCTCTCTTTTATAATCTGAATCAATTATTCTAGGGTGAACAGTAATTCTTTTAGAAGTCAGACTAGATCGGCCAAGCAAAAGACTGAAGGTTTGTGGGGGCAGGGGTCCAAAAAGCCCAGTAGGTATTCTAGAAGGGACTGCTTAAGGGTAAAGGAAAAAATCATTTAGGGCTGGTATATCGATGGCAGCACTGCTGGATGTTGAGGGTTTGAGGGAAAAGATAGAATTTGCCCTTGGTTTTTGTTGTAGGGGACCTGGGGGGTCCCCTGTTTGGAGTTTCCCGGAATAGGTTTTCCATCAATATCAAATTTAAATTTACAACTTTTGGCCCAGTGCATTCTTCTACGGCAGCGAGGGCAAATTTTTTGGTATTATTAGCCTTTTTAGGGCAGTCTCTTTTTAAATGATTTTTATCTCCACAATTAAAGGTTTCATTTCCCTTTTTAAAGGTAGTAGCCATTGCCTCAATCAGCATTTGCATCTTTTGAGTTTTTGATCCTAGATTGCGATAAGCTTTTAAATAATCAATAATAGTCCTAGTCTCACAAATTGCAGCTATAGCTCTTTGACATTTCTGATTTGCATTCTCATAAGCAAGTAATTTCTCTAGCTGATTTTTGGTTTCTTCTCTGATTACAGTACGGGAAATAGCAGCTTCTAATCTAGCTTAAAAATTAGCATAACTTTTCATTAGGTTCCAACAAAGGAGAGACTTTTGGAGTTGTGACTGTTGGCAGAGGAGAAGCATTTGGAGCAGCCGGGGCAGGGCTAGTAAGAAAATTTTGAGATATTTTGTATTGTTTTAATTGGGCCTTTTGTAAAGTTTAATCATTTAATTTATATTTATGTAATAAGTGTTCTGTCTGTTGCTGAATATTGGAAGGGCTAGAATGTACCTTGAAATGGCAGAATTACAGCTTTAATAAGAGCCCATAGGGGCTAGAGATCAATTGGAATATTTTTTCCTTGTTTGGCTGCTCATTTAACATTTTCTTTGACTTGGAGCCAAATTTCTAAATCAAAACTGCATTTATCAGGCAACTAAGGATTATGTTCAACTACTGTTTGAAGGCAAGACTCTATTCATTGCCGTGAAGCCAGAAGTCCCTGAAATTTAAACAAATGGTGAAGTAAAGTAGAAAAATAATGGGGCTGGCCAGCCGTTTAACCCATGCCTTAGTACTTACCGACCTCAATAGGTCCCTGAGTCATTCCGCCCGATATGCCACGTATACCAGTGTCCCTGTTCTTTGGCGCCATTTGTTGGGGTCCTTTAATGGACTGGAACCTTGTGGTACGGAGTCGATGATAAGAAAGTGAAAGAGAGAAAGAGAGAGAGAGAAAGAGAGAGAGAGAGAGAGAAAAGACCCGGGGACCTAAGCTCTGGTGGAGCAAAGGTGCTTTAATGATTTTTCTATGAGTATATATAGGCTGCAGTACAAGAAACTTCTTTCGGGAATGATAGAGATCAGAAAACCAAACGTACAGCGACCGTTACCAAGGGACCAAGGGGTAACGTTAGTCACAAGGTCAGGACACATCCATATCTCAAGTAAGGGGAAGGAGATTAAGCTGTTTTGTCCTAAGGAGAATGTTTACTAAAGGAGACCCATGCTTGCCTCACATAATGACCTCAGTCCCTGGGAGCAGCGTGCTGTTCCACTTGAAGAGGGACAAAGGACTCATGAGAGACAGCACGTAGGAATCCTCCCGTCAAACATTCCCTGACACTTTAGCCTTTAGGCAATGAAGCAGAAGTAGATGTTTTTCTGGAACTCCCTTGTTTTCTTTATGATTCAACAAATGTTGATAATTTGATCTCTGGTTCCTCTGCCATTTCTAAAACCAGCTTGTACATCTGGAAGTTCTCAGTTCACGTACTGCTGAGGCCTAGCTTGAAGGAGTTTAAGTATAACCTTGCTAACATGTGAAATGAATGCAATTGTATGGTAGTTGAAATATTCTATTCCAATATTTCCAATAAAGAAATATTTTCTATTTCTTTGCATTGTTCATTTAAGAAGGCCTTCTTATCTCTCCTTGCTATTTCCTGGAACTCTGCACTCAGTTGGGTATATCTTTCCCTTTCTTTTGCTTTTTGCTTCTCTTTTTTCCTCATATTTATAAAGCCTCCTCAGCGACCACTTTGCTTTCTTGCATTTCTTTTCTTGGGAATAATTTTGGTCACTGATTCCTGTACAATGTTACAAACCTCTGTCCATAGTTCTTCAGGCATTCTGTTTATCAGATCTAATCCCTTGAATCATCGGCTCCACTGTATAATTATAAGGGATTTGATTTAGGTCATACCTGAATGGCCTCTTGGTTTTGTCCACTTTCTTCAATTTAAGCCTGAATTTTGAAATAAGGAGCTGATGATCTGAGCCACAGTCAACTTCAGGTCTTGTTTTCTCTGACTGTGTAGAGCTTCTCCATCTTTGACTACAAAGAGTAAATCAATCTGATTTTAGTATTGACCATTTGGTGATATCCATGTGTAGAGTTTCCTCTGTGTTGTTGGAAAAGGGTGTTTGCTATGAACAGTGTGTTCTTTTGACAAAACTGTTAGCTTTTGCTGTGCCTGCTTCATTTTGTACTCCAAGGTAAAACTTGCCTGTTACTCCAGATATCCCTTGACTTCCTACTTTTGCATTCCGGTCCACTATGATGAAAAGGACATCTTTCTTTGGTGTTAGTTCTAGAACATCTTGTAAGTCATCATAGAGCTGTTCAACTTCAGTTTCTTCAGCATTAGTGTTTGGGGCAAAAACTGAATTAATTACTGTGACGTTGATGCTTTGCCTGGGAAATGAACTGAGATCATTCTGTCATTTTTGTGTACTGCATTTCAGACTCTTCTGTTGACCATGAGGGCTACTCCATTTCTTCTAAGGGATTCTTGCCCACTGTAGTATACGTAACGATCATCTGAATTAAGTTTGCCTATTCCCATCCACTTTAGCTCACTGATTCCTAAGATCTTCATGTTCTTGCCATCTCCTGCTTGACCGTGTACAATTTACCTTGAATTATGGACCTAACATTCCAGGTTCCTATGCAATATTGTTTTTTATAGCACCAGACTTTACTTTCACCACCAGACACAATCACAACTCAGTGTTTTTTCTGCTTTGGACCTTCTACTTCTTTCTTTCTGGAGCTATTAGTAATTGCCTTCCACTATTTCCCAGTAGCATATTGGATACCTTCCAACCTGGGGAACTCTTCTTCTGGTGTCATATCTTTTTGCCTTTTTATACTGTTCATGGAGTTCTCAATGCAAGAATGCTGGAGTGGTTTGCCATTCCCTCCTTCAGTGAACCATGTTTTGTTCAGAACTTTCCACCATGACCTGTTGATCTTGGGTGGTCTTTTCATGGCATGGCTCATAGCTTCATTGAGTTATGCAAGCCCCTTCAGCAGAACAAGGCTCTGATCCATGAAGGGGACCTCATTTAATACTCAAAATTTCAAACTCTGAAATTCTCTTAAACCACAAACTCTTATTCCCCTGTCTTTCTTATACCTACTAATATTTTCCTTACCCTCATCATGAACTCCCAACCTCTTGAATGCTCATACCCAAGTGTTCAACTCTGTCTTGGTTTTTCACTTGACCTCTTTCCCGGCTTGGATCCCATGGACATCTGAAGTGACCAATGACCACCAGGTGGCAGAAGAGTCTCAACTGTCCACCAAACTGGACACCAAGTAGGGTATGGTAACCGTTACTTATAATGGGGCCCTCAAGTTTGATGGGGCAGTGGAATTAAACAAAGAAAAGATCATACCGAAGGTCAGTCAGCAGGGGACAAGAAGAACTTGAGCTTCATATAACTAAACCAGCGAAGTGGCCAGACCTGAGCTATGATAGAGATGGCAGGGTTCTCCCAGATTCATTGTCTGTATTCATTTCATACCTGTTCACATGGGTAGTCTCCTCCTGCTTTGAGACATCCCCTGCCCGATGGCTCTGAAGCTGCTTCTAGTTAAGAGTTAGTTACTTAATGCCAACAAGCCTCTGGAATTCTTTGTTCTTAACTGCCTTTCCAATCCTCATTGCTAGGTGGAATCAACCCTCTTGTCTCTCTCCTTTTGGACAGCCAGGTTCTCCTGCAGAAAGTTATAAAAGTCTATACAATGAATCAACACTAAATCCATGATGTGTAACTTCAGTGGCAACCTCAAGGCTGCTCAAGTTTACTTCTTTCATCCTTTGTTACCTGCTTGGGGCACTGCTCATAGGAGCAATTGCAAGCCTTCGCCACTCCCGGAAATCCTGTTCTGCATTTCGGCTCCTCAACCACAGCAGGTGATCGCACATCCTCCCTTGTCTGGAGGACTGGGACCATCCATCCCACCCTCTGTGCAGGCCCTCTCTGCAGCAGACAGAGCACAAGACCAACAGAGTTCTCTGTGGTACATTTCTTGAGTTGAATGGAAAAGATGTCAGAAATCCCATCTCCTTCAAGGTAAAGTAAGAAAACAGACCACCTACATCTCATCTCAGAATTAACTTACTCCTCTGAATGGTATGTTACTCTCTTACCCAGCTCAGGCCGACAGAACAACATATCTGGGTGGCTGAATCAACAGACAGTTATTCTCACAGTTTTGGAGGCTGGGAATTTCAAGATGCGGGCACGTTTGAGTCCTGGTGAGCACTTTCTTCCTGGCTTGCAGAGAGCCACCTTATCCCTACATCCTTATGTGGTCTTTCATTTATTTATTTTTGGTCTTTGTTGTTGTGCTTGGGCTTTCTCTAGTTGCAGTGAGCTGGGGCCACTCTTTGTCCACAGGCTCCTCATTATGGGGGCTTCTCTTGTTGCAGAGCACCGGCTCAGTAGTTGCAGCTCATGAGCTTAGTTGCCCCACAGCATGTAGACTCTAGACCAGGGATAGAACCTGTGTCCCCGACATTGGCAGGCAGATTCTTAACCGCTGACAACCAGTGAAGTCCCATGGTCTTTCCCTGAATGCATGAAAGGGATCTCTTTCTTCTTACAAAGCCAGCAATCCCATTATTGCTTCAATGTCATGATCTAATCTGCTGGGGTGGTAGCTTTTACAAATCTCATCTTCAAAACAGTGTTTCTAAACTATTGGTTGAAAAATTCACAAACCAACATAAAATATATTCTATTCTCTCCAGTTTTAACTTATGTTGTTCTTCCTATCCAATGATTTTTGATTCATTTATTCAATCATTCAATTAACAAGTATTGACTTAGCCAAGACTCCTATCTGGATCACACTGCCAAGTACAGACATGATGATGGAGCACATTTGAGACAGATAAAGAATATTTAAAAGGCTCCTGCTCCTCCCGCCGCCGCCCTGAGTCACTGCCTGCGTAGCTCGGGCCGCCCGGCTCCCCGCACTAGCCACCGGAGAGCTGAGCTGGAAAACGAAATCTGTCATTTTTTAAAATATTTGGCATTTGTACAACATGGCAGACATCTACAACAAAGAACAGTCTGAACTTGATCAAGATTTGGATGATGTTGAAGAAGTAGAAGAAGAAGAGACTGGTGAAGAAACAAAAATCAAAGCGCGTCAGCTGACTGTTCAGATGATGCAAAATCCTCAGATTCTTGCAGCCCTTCAAGAAAGACTTGATGGTCTGGTAGAAACACCAACAGGATACATTGAAAGCCTGTCTACGGTAGTTAAAAGACGGGTGAATGCTCTTAAAAACCTTCAAGCTAAATGTGCGCTGATAGAAGCCAAATTCTATGAGGAAGTTCATGATCTTGAAAGAAAGTATGCTGTTCTTTATCAGCCTCTGTTTGATAAGCGATTTGAGATCATTAATGCCATTTATGAACCTACAGAAGAAGAAAGTGAGTGGAAACCAGATGAGGAAGATGAAATTTCAGAGGAGCTAAAAGAAAAGACCAAGATTGAAGATGAGAGAAAGGATAAAGAAAAAGAAGATCCCAAGGGAATTCCTGAGTTTTGGTTGACAGTTTTTAAGAATGTTGACTTGTTCAGTGATATGGTTCAGGAACATGATGAACCTATTCTGAAGCGCTTGAAATATATTAAAGTGAAGTTCTCAGATGCTGGTCAACCTATGAGTTTTGTCTTAGAATTTCACTTTGAACCCAATGAATATTTCACAAATGAAGTGTTGACAAAGACATATAGGATGAGGTCAGAACCAGATGATTCTGATCCCTTTTCTTTTGATGGACCAGAAATTATGGGTTGTACAGGGTGCCAGATACATTGGAAAAAAGGGAAGAATGTCACTTTGAAAATGATTAAGAGGAAGCAGAAACACAAGGGACGTGGGACAGTTCGTACTGTGACCAAAACAGTTTCTAATGACTCTTTCTTTAATTTTTTTGCCCCTCCTGAAGTTCCTGAGAGTGGAGATCTGGATGATGATTCTGAAGCTATCCTCGCTGCAGACTTTGAAATTGGTCACTTTTTACATGAGTGTATAATCCCAAGATCAGTGTTATACTTTACTGGAGAAGCTATTGAAGATGATGACGATGATTATGATGAAGAAGGTGAAGAAGCGGATGAGGAAGGGGAAGAAGAAGGAGATGAGGAAAATGATCCAGACTATAACCCAAAGAAGGATCAAAATCCAGCAGAGTGCAAGCAGCAGTGAAGCAGGATGTATGTGGCCTTGAGGATAACCTGCTGCTTCCCTGGAAAGGATGAATTTACATCATTTGATGTAAGTTTTTTGTTGTTTGTTTGCTCATTTTTGTTTTTGCAGCCTAAAATAAAAATGTCATGTAATTAAAAAAAAAAAAGAATATTTAAAAGGAAGAGTCATCCAGAATTTGTCAGACTCTCCCTCCAGCATTATGGAAAGAGGATCCACCCACTGGCCGGCAGGCATAGGTCAGTGTGCTCAGCTCGGGTCTTAGTTGAAAAGCAAGTGCTGGCTCAGTAGCTGTGGCTCATGGGCTTAGCTGCCATGCAGCACGGGAGATCTTCCTGGAGCAGGGATCGAACCTGTGTCCCCTGCATTGGCAAGTGGATTCTTAACCACTGGACCACCAGGGAAGCCCCTTACCCACATTTGGATACTAGTTTCTTTTATAGATTACAGAGGGGGAGGTGAAGAAAGTAAAGTAAAAAAAAGGCAAAAACTATTTACAAATATTTCCTGGTTCTGGCCAGACTGCAGAGGGATTGCATTAATTTCTTTGCAGCCATCCATAAGTGGGCCTGGTCAGGATGTTTCCCCTGAGCTAAACAACAGTATTTTAGCTTAATGCTCAGGCCTGGGAGGCAGGTGTCCCAGAGATGAGCCATTGTGTATACTTTAAGCTATAGGCAACATTCCTTTGTGATTAACTTGCAGCAAAAGCAATAGAATACAAAGGTTAAAGTAAAAGAAACAGATTCAATATGGAGTCAGATTTGTTTTTCCCTATTACAAAAGGATCAGAATGCCATGTGATCACAGTATACAGAACTGAGACCTCTAGGTAGAAGATATATACTGATAGTCGTGTCCAACTTTTTGTGACCTCACAGACTATAGCCCACTGACCGTGGAATTCTCCAGGCAAGAATACTGGAGTGGGTAGCCATTCCCTTCTCCACGGGATCTTCTCAATCCAGGGATGGAACCCGGGTATCCTGCATTGCAAGCAGATTCTTTACCATCTGAACTACCAGGGAAGCCCTCAGAAGATATAGGAAGGCATATTATGCCTCAACATAAGAAAGACCTCTCAACACAAGATTTTCCTGAATACTAGTTGTCAGAAGTGAATTCCTGGCCACCAGAGGAGGCTGGGCATTAGCCAGACTGAGAAGTTGAAGGCCTGGAAGATATTCAGTGCTTCTAAAGCCCCACCAGCCTCGATAGCCTGTGAGTCTAGTCTGGCTGGCACCAGGTGAATCTCTTAAATCAGTCCTATCGTTTCTGCCACAACCCAAAACACACAGATGCACTTTAGCCTTGGGGCTCCCTCAGCTGCTGGCTCTGGCCTACCTCATACAGAGAAACAGGGCATAGCTCCAGGGAGACAAACCTATTTGTTCAGCAGAACTTGTAGAGCGTACAGCTGTGAATAGACTGCTTATCGTCTGGTAGATTTGCAAACAGAGGAAGAGCAAAGAGCGTTTGGGTCACCAGGTCACCAGCCAGTTCTACAAAGATTAACCCCCTGCAGTGGCTGACCAACAGTGCATCCTAAACTTCAGACAGAAGAGATCAAGACGATAACAGGAGGACGCAATCTGTGCTCCAGACAGAGGAAAGGAAGACAATAATAGGATGTCCCGTGCCTCCAACATACGGGCCCCTTAGAGAGTTAGATGTATATCTCAGGAAGAACTTTGATGAATCCGGCTTCTTGCATGTTCCCATACATAGTAAAGCACTAAAATCACTGACTTGAGCTATCTGTTGTTTGGACTGGTGTTACTGCCAAAATCTTGGCTTTCTCTGCCCCCTGGAGCAGAATAAGAAAATATGGAGACAGAGTCTCAAGGAAATAGGAAGATAGCCTTAATCCTCAAGCCTGCAGAGGAGAGAACACAGTAGCTTTCTGCCTCAAGAACTGTGTCTCCCCTCCTTGGGGAATCAAGGGGATCATATAGTTGGGACTCACAGTCAGGGGTTGGCAATAAAGAGCCAAGGTGTAAGGTAAGGATCCTGTATTCTTCTTTATTTTTGAATTGTATCAAAACAGTCAATAGGCTGGCATCAGTTGGCCTGGTAATTTGAGTCTGGCAGTTGGTCCTGGTAGTAAGTCCATTGTCCTTTGTGGCTTGCATTGCAACTTTGTTTCTGTAATGCCAAAAGAGGGAAAAACAAACTACAAGTGGGGGAAAGGGGGGGTTGCAGAGAGAGTGCTGTCAAGTCCAGCATCAGGATGTGACTAGCATAAAGTTAGAAGATAATAGATGTGGAGTGTGGCTCATGCAGAGTTAGAAGGTAACAGGTACATAAGCGCAGGATGTAGTTTACACAACAGGTTGAAAGGTCGGGGCATGCCCCAGAAAAAGTGTCACAAGGCAAATTCTGGAGGCTGGCTAACTTCCGGGGACCGACCCCCTGCAGCCTGGTCCAATCAGGTACCGACCCGGAGCCCTCGGACACTGACCGCCGCTGTAGCCCGCGCTTTCTTCCTTATATGAAAAGACCTGGCTTGGACGCCGGCCCTGGCTATAAAACCCCTCCCCACCCCTCATACCTCGCAGACTCCCTTTGTCTCCTCACTCACCTGCCCCTGGGAGTTCTGCCCGAGAGCGACCGCTCAATAAAGGCCTTCATCAACGGTCCTTAGAGGCGGCTTTCTTCCTCCCGCGGCGTTTTTCTAACACAGGTTAGTCTTCTGAAAAGAAGGAAACTTTCTTATCAATGCAGACAGTAGATCAGGAACAGTTAAAGTAGAGAAGGACTCAAAAGGCAAAAGAGAAAAAGAAAATTGTTTTTTTATTTCATTGCAACACTAGCAGCAATCATTTATCAAGATGCATACTTGACTGCATGGATTCCCCTGTTAAAAAATATATATATATATATATGAACTATCATCCCTCCTACCTCTTAGAAGTAGTTTCTCAGAGCTATGAAGAGGCCATAGTCTCCTGGGCTATAGTCCTCAGTAAGATGCTGAATATAACTTAACTTACAAACCTCATGTTGCACAGTTATCTTTCAGTTTACAGATTCACGAGGTTGATAATTAGAATGAAGCAAAGGTGCCTCAGTGGTAAAAGAATTTGCCTGCCAATGCAGAAGTCCCAGGAGATACCAGTTGGATCCCTGGGTTGGGAAGATCCCTTGGAGAAGGAAATGGCAACCCACTCTAGTATCTTTGCCTGGAGAATTGCATGGACAGAGAAGCCTGGCTGGATACAGACCATGATGTCATAAAGAGCTGGACAAGACTGAATATGCACACAAAGCAAATATTTGGGTTTCCCAGGTGGTGCTAGTGGTAAAGAACCTGCCTACCAATGCAAGAGACATAAGAGACTTGAGTTTGATCCCTGGGTTGGGAAGATCCCCTAGAAAAGGGCATGGCAACCCACTCCAGTATTCTTGCCTGGAGAATTCCATAAACAGAGGAGCCTGGCGGGTTACAGTGTACAGGGTGGCAAAGAGTCAGACACTACTGAAGTGACTTGGCATACAGCACACAAAGCAAATATTTAAGAGTCAGTCTGGGTGCTTGGCTTCTAGCTTATAGGTAGAAAAGAAATAAATTACAAAAAAATTAGAAAATAGCAATTGCAGCAGTATTTTCCACTCTTGAATATCACCAGTTGGTTCAGAAATAAGTCAAGCAAATCTGAAAGAAGAGGCACATTTAAAGTTCTGGAATCAGAGAAGAAAGGAGTAGAGACATGTATTTTCCTGAGATAATTTTTTCCCTCTGAACTCTCAAGCAGAAATTAAGGAATTTGTTCAAGAGTTCAAGAGCCCTCAGGACTAGCTGGTTTTCAAATTGTTGCCAGGAAGTGGAAAGAGTGGGTCTAGGAAAAGCCACATGTTCTGAGAGGCAGGCAGAAGGGAAGGAGCTTTATTTTGGCACATGTGCAATTATTAATACTTTCAGAAGAGCTGAAGGTTCTAACTTCAATCTACTAACCTCTTTCTGGACTTATACAAATACTTGGTGTTTGATTTATTCTGCAAAATATATTTAGGTGATGTGTGTGTCACTTTATTATGATAACTAACACCAGGAAAAAGAAAGGTTGTAAAGAGAAAGGAATAAGCTGGGGGTTGTGGATATGTTCAATTTTCAGAAGCCTCCCCCTCTAACTCCACTGCCCTTGCCTTGGTGGGAGAGAAAGAGACAGTGATACGTGTTTTGTCAACAGAAGGCCAAAGCCCAGATCCAAAGACGGGATGAGGAGGATGCTAGGCAGAGGCATGGTGCAGGGAACTTGGCCAACCATGTAACAATTGATAAGATTGTATTTGGACATGGTAGTGCCAAGTGTGGAGAAACAAACACATAGAAGGCAGTGGGGCTGCTCAAAAAGTGGAAACTGCTGACCTTGTTTCTGGTTATGTCCAGAGACTGATGTTTGTAAGTTTGTTAAGACAACTAATTAAAAAAAAAAAAAAGTCCAGGGTGATTTTTTTAAAAAACAGAAACCAAAATGTAGGCCCTCTGTATTTACTGCTTGCTGAATTCTAGGAGAAATATGTAAAATTAATTGGCAGATATTAATTCCTTTTAAAATTAAAAGGAAACTATTAAAAACCCTGCTTATTGCTATATAAAGAAATGGCCTGGGACCTTAACAAAACCCTTGGCATTTCTGTGTGCTTTAAAAAACATTAATTACATTCTTAATACACTATCGAAAGGAACACTCTTTCTGTCCCTTTGAGCTTCAGCTTTGCCATTTTGATACATGACCACTAATTTTGTCGAACAGCTCTTATGATGGGATTGTCTGATGTTTCCTCATACAAACAACAAATAAATAAAATATGTAATGTGTTAGATAAATAAATGCCACAGGAAAAAGAGAAAACAGAGAAGAGAAAGAGGGAATACCAGAGATGGATTAATTTTAAATAGTGTGGTGAAGGAAGGCCTTCAAAGAAGATAACAAGCAAAGACCCAAAGAATCTGAGACAGATAATCGCTCACACTGTCTGAGGGTAGATAGAACATTCCAGGCAGTGAGAACCACCAGGACAAAGGCCCTGGAGCACACACTCAGTGGTAATCTCAAACCACCCCTCTTGTATAATTTTTATTTTTTTTTATTTATTCATTTGTGTGTGTAATTTTTAAACAATGGTCAAAGTCTTCTTCTTGGTCCTTTCTGCCTGTGTGGACCCTGACCATTTTGAACCAACAAAAGTGCTGAAAGTCAGCACGAACAGGCGAAAGGTGAAAAACTTCCCCGGAATTGCTGGGAAAACATTTACCCTGATGACAACAAATGAGAAAATACAAACTGGATATAATTTTAAACACAGTGTAATCAAATTTATAAAGCTTTTGCATTCATTGTGTCAGCAAATCTGGGAGACCCAGCAGGGGCCTCAGGACTGAAAAAGGTCAATCCTCATCCCAATTCCCAAGAAGGGTAGTACCAAAGAATGCTAACCATTGGACAGTTGCACTCATTTCCCATGCTAGTAAGGTCATGCTTAAAATCTTGAATGCTAGGCTTCAGCATTATGAGAACCGAGAACTTCCAGATGTCCAAACTGGGTTTAGAAAAGGAAGAGGAATTAGAGATCAAATTGCCAACATTTGCTGGATTATAGAGAAAGTAAGGGAATTCCAGAAAAACATCTATCTCTGTTTCATTGACTATGACTGTGTGGATCATGACGAACTGTGAAAACCTCTTAGAGAGATGGGAATACCAGACCATCTTACCTGTCTCCTGAGAAACCTGTATGCGGGTCAAGAAGCAACACTTAGAACCCTGTATGGAACTACCAGTTGGTTCAGAGATCAAGAAAAGAGTATGACAGGGCTATCTTCTGTTACCCTATTTAATCAATATGTTGGGCACATCATGAGAAATGCCAGGCTGGATGAATTACAAGCTGGAATCAAGATAGGCATCAACAACCTCAGACATGGGGATGATACCACTCTAACAGCAGAAAGTGAAGAGAAACTAAAGAGCCTCTTAATGAGGGTGAAGGAGTTAAGTGAAAGAGTTGGCTTAAGACTAAATATTTAAAAAATTAAGATCACGGCATCTGGCCCAATTACTGCATGGCAAACAGAAGGGGAAACGTGGACGTAGTGACAGATTTCCTCTTCTTGGGCTCCAAAATCAATGCGGGTGGTGACTGCAGCCATGAAATCAGATGATCGCTTCTTAGCAGGAAAGTGATGACAAACCCAGACTGTGTGTTGAAAACCAGAGACATTGCTCTGCTGACAGAGGTCCGTATAGTCAAGGTTGTGGTCTTCCTAGTGGTCACTACAGTTGTGAGAACTGGACTGCAAAGAAAGCAGAACACCAAAGTATTGATGCCTTTGGACTGTGGTGCTGGAGAAGGCTCCTGAAAGTCCCTTGGACAGCAAGGGGATCAAACCAGTCGATCTTAAGGATGATCAATCCTGAATATTCACTGGAAGGACTGATGCTGAAGCTGAAGCTCCAGTATTTTGGTCATCTGATGTGCACAGATGACTCATTGGAAAAGTCCCTGATGCTTGGAAAGATTGAGGGCAGAAGGAGAAGAGGGCATCAGAGGATGAGATGGCTGGACAGCATCACCAATGCAATGAACATAAACTTGGGCAAACTCCGGGAGACGGTGAGGGACAGGGAGGACTGGCCACTGCAGTCCATGGCATCGCAAAGAGTTGGACAAGACTGAGTGAGTGAACGACAACAATCAAACTCCACCTGTAGTACATTAAGTGTGTTTGTTTTCTAAAGTTGAAAGGCCAATTGAATGAAAATAATCTAAATTATAAGTGTTTCTTTGATTTGACTTTCTCAATAAGTGTGGGAAATAACTAATTGAGTTGGATGTTTGTTATTTTTTTGATACTTAATACATCTCTGATTATAAACATGAATTTTTTACTTTAGAAAATGTGAAAATTATGTAAGAGAATAACAAACATGAAATTCACTGGTTACCACCTAGGAAAAAATCTTATATTTCTCTAGATAGACTTTACTTTGAAAGTGAGATGACAGTGTTAGTCTCTGAGTTGTGTTCAACTCCTCGCGACCCCATGGACTGTAGACCACCAGACTCCTGTGTCAGAACACAGAGTGGGTTGCCATCCCCTTCTCCAGGGGATCTTCCTGACCCATGGATCGAACCCACATCTTTCGCAGCTCCTGCATTGGCTGGCAAATTCTTTACCACTGAGCCACCTGGGAAGCCCTTACCAGATCCTACTTAAATACTAATGAGTCCCGTCTGGTCCTGAGAGTCCCTGGGACTTGTAGGACCGAAGCAGTGATTTTGCAGATCTCCATATTGGCTGGTACCCATCTTCCCAGCTCAATGCAAAAAATATGGGTGGAGAGACATACTTGGGACATGAGGACCACTTCTTGTTCACCTACTTCCTGTGACAGTCTTCCTTCCTTTCCCATATCCTGCCTCAGCATCCTCCCCTTCCATTACTCCTCATCCTCTCTCCCCATAAGAAAAGGAAAATTCACTACATAATGACATCATCATAGAGTAGACAGAGTTAACACACCTATAGTGTATACATTAGACTGGATGCAGCATGCTCAGCCGTGTCTGACTTTTTGCAACCCCATGGACTGTAGTCCTCCAGGTTTCTCTGTCCATGGAATTTTACAGGAAAAATACTGGAGTGAATTGCCATTTCCTCCTCCGGGCGATCTTCCCGACCCAGGAATCAAACATGAGTCTCCTGCCTTAGTAGGCAGATTCTTTACCACTGAGCCACCTAGTTGATGGCTAGTGTGGCTTTATTCCCAGCAATCCAAAATCAGTGAAAAAATATTAAGATGGACTCATTGTATTGGTTAGAATTGTGAAATTGAAGAATCCAAGGCCTGCAAAGTTCTCATTATTTGAGATCTAGATGTGAAAAATAAAATCAGAGAAAACTAGGAAGTTGCTTTTTAAAATATTTCTCCATATCCACATTTTAATTCACCTCTGGTTAAACTCAAGTGAAACAAAAAATGTCATATAACTTGCTAATAGGAATCTAATCCTTTTATCCTGTACCTAAGATTTTAAATTAAGGAAATCATAATCACATGAAGGAAAAAATTTTTTTTTAATTTTTAAAAGCACTCAAAACAGTCTCATAGATTATGAATGTATAATAGCAAGAATGTAAAAATATGGATGGGAAGTGTGATACCATACTCTGTAACTTACAAGCCTCGTGAGGTTAAAAACAAAATGATGAACCAAGACCCCGAAGCTCTCTAGCAGAGTGCCAGGGACACCACAGATACAGAAACAGTTTGCTCATTCCTCCTTCCACGGATGCCCCAGATGACTGATTGTGGCCAAGAGTGACAGGGCCTAGGGGGCTCCCCTAGGAACCACTGGCTCCCCTGACATTTCCTACCTGGAGCCCTGGGTAAAAAGGACTGGGGGAAATAAGCTTGTTGATTTTTTGATTGATACTGGAGCTAACTTCTCTGTGCTAAAGTACTAAACTGGCCACACCTCCTCAGTGTTAACGACTATCTCCTAAACCTCTCCAAAAGCCCTTATGGAAACCGCAGGAATGTCAGATGAGAGAGACTTATCTGAGGCAGTTTCCTGTACATGCCTGAGTGTCCAATACATCTGCGGGGACGAGAGACCTCTTGAGTAAACTAAATGCAAGAGGAACTTTTTCCCAAGAAAGGATGGACATGAAGGAGCTGCCAGGACAATCTTACTTGCTTCAAGCAGCATTACTATAGCTGGGAAAGGCTGAGTGCCTGAAATTACCTGAAGAGATCCTGCAGAAGGTAAGATGGGATGTTTGGCCAGATGGGAACCCATGAAGAGCAAAGTCAGCAACACCCTGCACAGGTGGAACTCCATCCAAGGTCTAACATTCTGAACTTAAAACAATAGACCATAAGGGAACATACCAGAGAGGGAATCCAGCCAGTAATATGTGCCTTCCTTGGACATAACCTCATCTGTCTTTGCCAGTCACCACACAGCACTCCCATCCTACCAGTCCAGAAGCCGGAGACCCAAGAATATCACTTTATACAGGACCTGAGAGCAATTCATTCATTCATCTGGTGGATGAGGACATTCATCTGGTGGCACCCAACCCCGATACCTTACTTTCTCTGGAGATTTCTGCTGGCTTACAGTTTTGGGCCTACATAGCTTCCCTGGTGGCTCAGAAGGTAGAATCCACCTGCAAGGAAGGAGACCTGGGTTCCATCCCTGGGTCAGGAAGATCCCCTGGAGAAAAGAATGGCTAGGCACTCCAGTATTCTTGCCTGGAGAACCCCATGGAAGAGGAGCCTGGCGGGCTACAGTCTATGGGGTCACAAAGAGACCTTTTATTGCACATCCTAAAGTCCTGAGTCACAGGGATTTCTTGCTTTTGAATAGGATGACCCAGAGACCAAATTGAAATGGCAGTTCTGCAGGATTGTGCCTCCCCAGAGATTCAAGAATGCTTCTCCCAGTTTCAGGGAAGCCCTAGCCAAAGATCTAAAGGACCTACAGTTATATGAGGGAGCCTTTCTTCAGTATGTAGATGACATTTTGATTGCCAGTGAAACCAAAGCTCTCCTAGAGCCTTTGAAAGTGGTTCATCCACTTATAACCTGAGTGGCCCTGACCAAGTGCCTTGGCCTCCCCATTCCTGCATTTCAGCTTCTGTGAAATGTAAGCATATCTCCCTCCAAGGGGTGGTTGCAGGATTCAGTGAGTCACACATACAAAAAAACACCCAAATAGTGCTGGCGCATAGTAAACTCTCAATACCTGTTGGTTATTATTATTCTTTATTATTTTCAGTCATTGTATCCTCAAGTTTAGTGGAGTCCCCATAATCAGATGGAAGAAGTGAGGAAAAAAAAAATGTAATTGGCTTATCCAACTTGAATCTCCCAGTTGTAATCTGTTCCTTTGGTTGAACAAACCAGTCCAGATACAGCAACTGCCTAACCCCTGGACTTCAGCAGGGCAGGCTTGGTGTGATTTCAGACAACCTTGGCTACAACAGGACACTGGTGGAGAGAATTACACTTCAGTAAGATGAAGAAGGATAATGTGCATTAAGAGATTCAGCTTCAATATTCTGCATAGAGGGGATACTCCTCCAGACTTTTCAGCCTGCAGAGAAAACAGTTGTGAAGAATACGCCAATGTTAAACTCTGGGTTAAATGGCATTCTTCTTCATGGATCCTATGAGCTTTGCTCTCTATCAGCTTCTCCCCTTCCCCCAAGATTTTATAAGAACCCAAGTCTTCCTCCACCTTCCCTCAAACAGATCTGAATGGTGTGCTAGGAAGGAGGGTGGGGGGATGATGACCAGGACACCAGAAAGCTTCATAATGGTAGCTAATAAATAATAACCCTGGAAGGAACAACAATAGAATAACTTGGGCCTGTTATGATCACTGAGTGAAACAAAAAATGTCATATATCTTGCTAATAGGAATCTAATCTGCTTGGAGAATTCCATGGACAAGGGAGCCTGGGAGGCTACAGTCCATGGGGTTGCAAAGAGTTGGACACGACTGAGTGACTAGCACTTTCACTTTTCACACACTTAGAACTTTACTGGATATTGCAAACATGTCCCAAGGCAAACTCCTGATTTCTTCCCCCAAAATGGCGATTCCATCTTGTGTGTGATTCAGGCAACACCAGAACCAAAGACTTGGAGCCTCCTTTGAATCCTAATGGATTAGCAGATCCGATTGGCTCTGCTTTCCCAATGTATTTAGAATCGGGTGGCTCTCTCTACTCACCATCACCCAGGTCCAGCCAATGTTGCCTTTTCCCTGGGTTATAACAGCAGTCTCCCTGTAGTCTCGCAATTCAGAAGTCAGAGTGGGGCTTTTAAAGCACAAGCCCCATCATGCCACTCCTCGGCTCAGAATCCTCTGCTGGCTTCTCAGCACCCTCAGAGCACGAACCAAAAGCCCTCCTCACAGTGTCTACATGTCTGCTTGCTCTGAGCCCCTGACACTGTTGACCTCGACTTTTCTCCCTCTGCCGCTCACTCGCTCTGCTCCAGCCCCACTCGACCTCTTACTCCAGTGCTCCAAACACAGTTCCACCTCAGGGCCTTTGCGCTTGCCATCCTCACTGCCTAGAATGCTCTTCCCCAGGTATCCACATGGCTCATCCCTCACTTCCTTCAGGTTTCTGCTCAACTGTCACCAATCAGCAAAGCTTCCTCTGACTCCTCCTTTTTAAGGGATCACTCCCCCAGCACCCTCCACTCCCTATTCCCTTACTACCCTACTTGATTTTTCTGCTTAGCCTTTATTGCAGTCTGATGTGTGTGTGTGTGTGTGTGTGTGTAGAGAGAGAGGTTATTTCTGTATTCTCTCAATAGAAAATAGAGAAGTTAGAATAGAATAGAGAATGGAATGGAGTAGAGAAGGTAGACAATGCCTTCCTACAATTCACTTTCTTTGTCAGTTGTAGGATTCATTCTCAATCAACATACTTATTTGTGAGTTTATTTCTGTACTCCCTTACTAGCATGTAAGACTGTGAAGGCAGGAACTTTGTCTAGATGATACCCCCAAGCACCTAGAGAGTGCCTGGCACATAGTAGATGCTCAGTAAATACTTAGTGGATGAAAGGATGAATGACTGCCTCTGCCTTCTACCTACTAACAACATGTTCTCTCTTAAGATTCCAGAACTACATCCAGGAGCCCCAACAATATGCAGCAATTAAGGATATGTCTACCCTGGTGCCTCAGATGGTAAAGAATCTGCCTGCAATGCAGGAGACCCAGGTTCAGTCCTTGAGTTGGAAAGATCCCCAGGAGGAGGGCATGGCAACCCACTCCAGTATTCTTGCCTGGAGAATCCCCATGGACAGAGAAACCTGGTGGGCTGCAGCCCATGGGGTCACAAAGGGTCAGATGCAACTGAGTGACTGAGCACACACACCCGCTCTTTCCTCATAATAATTCTAGGTATTCCAGTTTTGATTTTCAACACTACCAGAAAATGGCATATGAAATAAAAGTAGTTCCAGTTATCTTTCAATCCTTCTAGCTAAACTTCTACCAATTTAGACAAACACCTGGCAATCCTCCTAATTAACTCAGCCCAGCACCACTTACCAGTGAAAGGGGTAGTACCGCCAGTCTCTGTTGAGGCTGAGTAGGGTCGCCATCTCCTCATCACTCAATTTAAAGTCAAAGACCTGGAAAAGTGAGAATTCCAGAACATCATCAGCAAGCCAGTTCCTGGTGCAATTTGAGATCTCCAGCCACGCTAGTAGGGAGCAAGCTCACATCCACAGGAGTAACTAGCCAAGGGAGTTTCTCCCATTATGTCCTCCAGACACGAATGGCTCTAAATTGGGTGCTACACAGAGACTGCTGTGTTTCTGAGGTTTTGTGTTCCAAAGCCTTTAAGCCTCCTTGTCTTACAGGCTCTGAACTGCACAGGGTGCAAGCCCCCTGATGGACACGTGGGTTCCTCCAGAAAGGCAGGTCTTCTAGTACGATCTATCTCTCTCCTGCTGCTGGGAGGCAGAAGCATAGGCAGGACTGTCTGCTGCTGTGTGTGGCCCACGACACAACTGCTTAGGGACAGCCCAGACCTTCTCAGGCAGTGGAGAGGTACATCTGTGCTCAGACCTGACAGGATATCACCGGCTGCTCCCCCAGCCCACCCTCGGTCATGGGTCATTCATCTCAGCCCTGAGGTCAGCTCCCTGGCCTGAGAGATGGCAGGGTGGTGGGAAGGTGGTGGAAGCCCACAGAAAACACAAGGACAGCATGAAAAACCTGGTGAAGGAGTCTCTGCCATCCCCTCCTCCACTGAGAAAACCAGTCTGCTCCTTGGAAGGAAAGTTATGACCAACCTAGACAGCATATTACAAAGCAGAGACATTACTTTGCTGACAAAGGTCCATCTAGTCAAAGGTATGGTTTTTCCAGTGGTCACATAAGGAGGTGAGAGTTGGACTATAAACAAAGCTGAGCACTGAAGAACTGATGCTTCTGAACAGTGGTGTTGGAGAAGACTCTTGAGAGTCCCTTGGACTGCAAGGAAATCAAACCAGTCAATCCTAAAGGAAATCAGTCCTGAATATTCACTGGAAGGACTGATGCTGAAGCTGAAACTCCAATACTTTGGCCACCTGATGCGAAGAACTGACTCATTGGAAAAGACCCTGATGCTGGGAAAGATTGAAGGCAGGAGGGGAAGGGGATGACATAGGATGAGATGGTTGGATGGCATCCACTGACTCGATGGATAGGAGTCTGAGCAAGCTCCGGGATCTGGTGAAGGACAGGGAAGCCTGGTGTGCTGCAATCCATGGGGTTGCAAAGAATTGGACACGACTGAGCCACTGAACTGAACTGAACCAGCCAGAACCTTACCTGAAAGTTCTCAGCGATGCGTGCGAGTGTCACAGACTTGGGAATTACAATCACATGCCTCTGGATATGGAACCGGATAAGAACCTGTGCAAAAGGGGACTTCTCATTTACACTCATCTGCAATGACCACTCCCTCTACTTTTTCAGAAAATGAAACATCTCTGCCATTCACTGTGTCTTTATTAAGTTATAATAGCTAATATACACTGAGCACTTTATAGCTATCAGATAACTCCTCAGTCCTCTGCTCAGTTCTCTCCCTTAATCCTCACAACACCCCTATATTCTTCCTTTTTAAAAAATAAAGTGACCTGGGATAGAGTTTGAGATCGTAAGGCTGATATGTAGTGGAGCTGGGTTCTGAACCCAAGTCTTTTGGCTGCAAAGCCATGCTCTTGTTCTTGGTCCTCCAGTCTCAACAGAAGTTGTTGGAGGCCATCCCTGTTTCAGTGATAACCATGCTATTTCCTGGAGGTCCAAACAAACAGACTTTCAAGGAAAGGCCTTAGAGGGCTTCCTCTCTTGTTCCCTTTCCCTTCAAGGAGTTAAACAGGTGCTTCCCCAATGGTCCAGTGGTTAAGAGTCCTCCTTGCCATGCCAGGAATACTGGTTCGGTCCCTGTTCCGGGAAGATCCCACATGCGTCAGAGCAGCTAAACCCAGGCACCACAATACTGAAGCCTGCAACAAGAGAAGCCACTGCAATGAGAAGCCCCCGCTCACCCCAATGAGGGAAAGCCCTCTCGCAGCAATGAAGACCCAGCATAGCCAAAAAATAAGATAAAAGAAATACAGGAGCTAAATGAAGGCAATATTAAGAATTACACAAGTCTAGTTTGAGGCAGGTAAAGAAACTATAGACTTTATACCTGGGCTGCGGATTTTTTGTGCTTTGCAGCAATCTCATTAATCTTGGGATCCTCCAGTAGAGAAGGGTCCTCTGGTTTGGCCCTAGAGGGAGAAGATGGTTGGTGTGTATAATCACCATGGCTACCATATGTAGATGAATATTACTCCGGTGTGGGCCCAAGGCTGATCGTCAGTCTTCCTCATGTGGTAGATAAGGTAAAAGGATTTGAAAGCTTCATGTCTTACCCAGGGGTCCACCCATGGGTTCTGAAGCCTCAGGAGTTTTTGCAAAGGCTGGTCCAGTGCTAGGTGGCTAAACTGGAGTATTCCCAAAAGGTTGCTGGTTTTTGTTTTTTTTTTAAGTTCCCATATTTTCCCCACTGTTTGAGTATGCCAGGCACATTGCCTTACATGCATTTTTCTTTCTGATGGCTTTCTTAAAAGAATGTCGACAGAAAGATCAGATGCCTCACCCAGATCTATTTGGACAGCCTAGCGGGCTGTAAGCTGTGGCACTGATGCCCTTGGACTGGCAGTACTGGATCAATTTCTCCTGCGTGAGGTATGGGTGACATTCAACCTGTTAAAAGCAAGCAGTTCTCATCACTGAGAAAGTCCACCTGCTCTTTGAGCTGCTCATTGGGAGTTCTACACACAGAAAAAGGCCTATCAGCAAAGGCCAAATCCTGCCCCCTTCTAGGCTGGCTAAACCAGACTCCGAGACCTGTCCCCCATGACCCACAAAGTACGTGATGCCTGACCTTCAAGACGAGACTTAGTGCAAAGCATTGAACTTGCCTCCAGACATCTAAGAAATAATAGAACAGAAACCTTACCCTTTACTAAACAGTTTACCTGGTTGATCACTGGTTTGTATTTCAGTCCAGGTTTGTTCAAGAGTCTCTCGATCTGAAAGTGGTTGAAGTTGGAGATCCCAATGTTTTTCACCAGCCCCTCGTCCACCAGCTCCTCCACGGCCTGTCATAGAAAGGGACGACTTTGGCCACTGCTAGAGAGATCTCAAGGACGCTAGTTTGGCTCAGTCTCCTCCGGGACAGGAGCACGTGTGTGGATTAGCCGAACTAATAAAAAGAATTTGACTTCTAACATAAAGCCACAGTGATAAGAGAACAGACTCTGCATGATTTCAATACCTTTAGACCATGAAATTTTTGTACCTAGTTTTATGTCCCTGGATATGTTCCGGTGTCTCCTGGTTTATAGTCTGTGAGAACTTGAATAGAATCTGTATCCTGCTGTTGTGTGAAAATTGTATAAATCTTAATTACATTGAATTGGTTGATAGTGCTTTTCAGGTCTACTATAGCCTTCTACTTTTCTGTCCATTCTGTCAATTTTTGAGAGCTTGTATTGAAATTCCAACTAAAAATCTTAATTTGTCTACTAAAAAGATAATTGTAATATGTAGTGGAACTATATGCAACCTTGTTCTGTATTTTCCAATTCTCCTGTAAATGTGTTATAATACTTCCATAATTTAAAAAATAAGAAAGAAGGGGGAAAAAGAAATTTTCCATCCAGCCCATGAGTAGAGAGGAAAGCAGGAGCAAAGACTTTGAGGTGAAGACAAGCATGAGGTGTTTGGGGGACAGTTGAGCCAGTGGTTCTCAAATGTGCCTGCAATTCAGAATCACCTGACAGCTTTGAAATATACTGATGCCTAGAGTCGTCTCTGGTGGTCTCATGGTTGAAAATCCGCCTCCCAGTGCAGGGAGCACGGGTTGGATCCCTGGTCCAGGAAGATACTACATGCTGCTTGTGGAGCAACTAAGCCCGTATACCACAACCACTGAGCCCGTGCACCCAGAGCCTGTGTCCACCGGAGAAGCCACCACAACGAGAAGCTGGTGCGCTGCAACTAGAGAGTAGCCCGTGCTCTCCACAGCTAGGGAAAGCCCAAGGGCAACTATGAAGACCCAGGGCAGCCAAAAATAAATAGTTAAAAATACATATATATATATATCCTGATGACCAGATTCTACCTCCAGAGTTTCTAACCAAATCCATGTAGCATGTGGCCTCAGCACTGGGATTGTTAAAACTCCCCAGGTGATTTTAATGCATAGAGAGATCCACTAGGGTAGATGATGTAGTGTTTCAATTGGGCAAAAAAAGTTTAGAATTGATGAGATGGCAAAGTCTCCAAAGCACCTGAGTTGGGCCGCGAACCAATGTAACTGTTTCTGTGTACCATAGAGCAGGTACAGGTGGGTGCATGATACATCTTGACATTGTTTCACTCTTTTTCTCACATCTGCTTCAGGGTGTTCAAGAAAGTTTCTGTTGAACTGGTTATGGGTCCACATAAACGTTGATTGCTTCAGTCCTGCCTTTTCATCCTAGATTCTTTGAACTTGATCATCAAAATCTTTCATTTAGTAATCATTCTCAAATCTATTCTAAGGATACAGCAATGTGAAAATCAGAGTACTTTTTACAGAGAACAATGACATAGTTGTCACAATGAATACTATTAAGTATTCGTTAAGAATGAGGGCAACACCATTTAAAAGTGGACATTTAATTTCCAAATACATGGAGTTTTTAAAGTATCTTTGATATTAATTTCTCATTTAAATGCTTTCTTCCATGCACTTGCCCTCTGTGTTCTTTCCATCTTCTAACCTTATTGAGGCTTTCAATGGATAAGTCAAAGATCTCTCTTGGTAAATGTCACACTGCACTTGAAAATAGGTGGGTTATTTTCATCTATCTTGATTTCTAACATAAATCCACAGAGATAAAGAGAACAGACTCTGTGTGATTTCAATACATTTAGACCATAAAATTTTTGCAACTTGTTTTATATCCCTGGATATGTTCCAGTGTCTCCCAGTTTATTGTCTATGAGAACTTGAATTTGTATCCTACCGTTGTGTGAAAATTCTGTAAATCTTAATTATGTTGAGTTGGTTCATGGTACTTTTCAGGTCTACTATTTCCTTCTACTTTTCTGTCTATTCATTCTATTAATTTTTGAGAGTTTGATATTGAAACTCCAACTAAAAATCTCAATTTATCTACTAAAAAAATCATAACATATAGTGGAACTATATGTAACTTTGTCTTGTATTTTCCAAGTCTCAGGTAAATGTGTTATCATAATCTCATAACTTAAAAAAGTAAAAAAGAAAGGGAAAATAAGAATAAGGTCAAAACTCTGGTGGAAACAATACTAGAGGTGTCTCAGTCTCCATATCTCACAAAGAATAATCCCTAAGATATTTCAGAGGTCTTATTTTACCAAGGTAATGTATATGACAGAGCCCTCTTGTCAAATCTAATGCAAAAGCTTAGTCTATTGAAATCTTAGGCTCTGTTGTAGGTCTTACCATAACTTTCATTCTCAGGAATGAAACATTCCCTGAGTTGAGCCCATGCACATAAAACATTCAATTCAGTTCAGTCGCTCAGTCATGTCTGACTCTTTGCAACCCCATGGACTGCAGCACATCATGCTTTCCTGTCCATCACCAACTCCCGAGCTTGCTCAAACTCATGTACATCGAGTTGGTGATGCCATCCAACCATCTCATCCTCTGTCGTCCCCTTCTCCTCCTGCCTTCAATCTTTCCCAGCATCAGGGTCTTTTCTAATGAGTCAGTTCTTTGCAACAGGTGGCCAAAGTATTGGAGCTTCAGCTTCAGCACCAGTCCTTCCAATGAATATTCAGGATTGATTTCCCACCGTTAGATGGTTCATTAAATCTTCATCCTGAAATGTTTCTCTCACAGGAGTTTGTTTGTGGTAGGAAAATAAATATGTTGACGTTTTAAAAAACTAGTTAAGTACCAGAATTCATGTTTCTCTTTATGGTTACTCTTTTGGCACTAGCAGAAAGAAAGTACTATATTTTCTTGAAAATTCAGGCTTCATAAATTTGTTTTAGTGAGTATATCAAACAAGTGTTTAAGATTATGTAGTTGGATAAAGACTTGTGTGGTTATTAGATTAAAAAGAATATGTAAATCTAAGAAAAACAGCATTTTTAAACTTGAAGTTTGAACCCACCTTCATGCATGTGGGCTCAGCCAGCTTTTGGCTTGGACAGCAGTGATGTTCTGTCACATTTACCATGGATTTATATTTAATTATATGCTCAGGATAGCAGAATGTTTGACAGAATGATGCCTTCATAAGATTTTCCCAAGAGAACTTGATTTACATATATATATATATATATATATATATATACACACACACACATAACCCTGGAGGAGGGCATGGCAACCCACTTCAGTATCCTTGCCTGGAGAATCTCATGCAGAGAGTAGCCTGGTGGGCTACGGGCTACAGACCATAGGGTCGAAAAGAGTTGGACACAACTGAAGAGACTGTGTACACACACAGTGTGTGTATATACTGCAAGGAGATCCAACCAGTCCATCCTGGAGGAGATCAGTCCTGGGTGTTCATTGGAAGGACTGATGCTGAAGCTGAAATTCCAATTCTTTGGCCACCTCATGTGAAGAGTTGACTCATTGGAAAAGACCCTGATGCTGGGAGGGATTGGGGGCAGAAGGAAAAGGGGACGACAGAGGATGAGATGGCTGGATGGCATCTCTGACTCAATGGGCATAAGTTTGAGTAAACTCTGGGAGTTGGTGATGGACAGGAAGGCCTGGCGTGCTGCTATTCATGGGGTCGCAGAGAGTTGGACACAACTGAGTGACTGAACTGATATATATATATACACACATATATATGTATATATATATATATATATATATGCTCTTGCTCATGAGATATGATATAGACAATGGCTTATTATTTTAGAATGGCTCTTAATCACATAATCATTGCTGTTTTATTATTGCTAACTTTTAAATGTCTTTCTGTTGTTTTTTTATTAATTTAGTTTTATTTTTGGTCACACTGGGTCTTCATTCCTGCATGAGGGCTTTCTCCAGCTGTGGTGAGCAGGCGCTGCTCTTTTTTTGCAGAGCGCAGGCTCTAGGGCGCATGGGCTTCGGTAGTTGCTGCCCCCTGGCTCTAGAGTACAGCCTCAGTAGTGGTGGGGCACCGACTTAGTTCCTCCCAGGCATGGGGGATCTTCCTAGATCAGGGGCGAAATCTGTGTCCCCTGCATTAGCAGGCAGATTCTTTACCACTGAGTCACCCAGGAAGCTTTATATTATTAGTATCTATTGGAAAATTTTTTTTTTTAAGACGCAGAAGAAACTGAGGTTTGGAGGAGTTAAATAACCTGCACTACGTTACTTTAATCAATCCCTGCAATTCCAGGGCAACACTCTGTTTCAAATCCCTCTCCCTGGTTTAAGAATAAACCGGGTATCCTCTGAAATCAGATACGTTGTACTCCCAGTCTCCTTTGAGGATTCAGTCTTAGTTTTCAAAAATATAAGAAGTGTCAGGTGAACCCCAAAAGTCAAAGATGATTAGGAAGGAGTTCAAAGAATTACAAAATGATGAGGAGATAAAACCTCATTGAGCACCTGGGCTCCTTCACACTGGTGTAGACCCTTGTAGGTGACTGAAGGCAAGTTTTCACTCCCAGTCCACTGAGAACAAGATGGAACCTACCTCCCAGGTGTCCAAGAATGTTGTTTTACTGCTGATGGTATCGCCTTTATCGTCTTTGGGAATGAGGTCCTCCCCAGGCTGTAAATGCGAAACAAGAAGCTTAGCGCAGTGTGCATCTAAACACCTGATTCTGTCAAGTGAGGTTTCAGGATCCTAACTCGTCCTAAACACCCACATCTGCATACAATTTTTTTCTCAAGCTCCACAGTATAAATTTCAAGAAGCTGAGTTGAAATAAAATCTCTAAATCAATCTGCTGGAGTAAAAAACACAAGTTCTTATATTTTAGAAATTATTGGACTTTTTTTTCTTTTGGCCATGCCACACAGCTTCTGAGATCTTAGTTTCCTAATCAGGGATTGAACCCATGCCCTTGGCAGTGAAAGCATGGAGTCCTAACCATTGGACCCTGAGGGAATTCCCAGAAACTGCTGGACTGATTTTAAAGTCTATCATAAGCACATCCAAAAGCCACCATTAGCCTTGTGGACATTGATTTCTCACATGCACTTGGGGACAAAGTTCAATTTCAAGAGGTGAGAGAGCTGGGAGTTCATGTCCCTCAGGCTCTCTGGCAAAGGCAGGAGCAGAGTCCTATATCCTCACTGAGCACTGGCTACCTTTCAGCACGATCATACTTAGGCTCCTCTCCAAAATGGCATTCCCAGTGCATCAGTTAACGGGAGGATTGAGCCCTGAAACAGCATTATGTAAGAGCTGCCCTGGGAGGAGAGCCCTTGGCATGGAATCAGGACCAAAGCAGCGTGGAAGTTGCAGCTTGCCTGGGCTGCTAGAAATCATAATTTTCTCAAATGTAACAGAGAAAGCCAAGGTGTGTGGTCACCACCACATTGGTCCATGGGCTTGGACTCCTTTTCAGGACAGTGTCTTTCTGCTCCACCGTCTCATCCTGAAAACTTTCCTGTGGAGTCTTGAAGTACAAGGCCTCTTGCTTCAGCTCCCCTTGGTCCCCAGCCTCCAGCCCCCAACCCTTCCCTCCCCACTCCTGATGCAGCTGCTATCTTCCAACATGTGTCCAGGAACCAGAGATTGGAACAGGGAGGAACTTCAACCTGTAATGCCTGCAGAAAGTGAATAACGTAGAGGTCCAGATAGTCCAGTCTCAGATCCTTGAGGGTCTTCTGACAGGATTCCCTCACTAGATGCTTCTCCATGAAGGTGGGCCATAACTGCAGAGAGCAGAGCAGGGAGAAGTCAGCAATGGACAGAGAAGGGGCTACCTTTCTCTGCTTTCCCTGCTTTTTGACCCTCAGCTTGAGCTAACCCCAGGGGCAAGCCATTTACAGCACAGGGGGTTAAGATGCATCATCCAGGGATGCAAGGTCACCAGGTTTCTCTGGAAGTCACTGACAACTCTTAAGTGTCAACGGCAAGTTATCTTTTTGACTCACCTGGTGTTCTGTGTATTTGTTACATCAGGTACCATATTTGGGCACAGACTCAGCATCTGTTCACATGTGCCTTTCTCTTCCTCAGCAGTAGGCTTTCTGAAGGTATGAATTGTGACCAGCATTTAAGTTCTTAAGCCTTTGGGAACAGGTGATCCTCTACTGCTCTCCTATGTCTCCAAGTCCATGGGCCACAAATGATAACTCTACAAGAAGTTTATCCAGACGCAACCAATGGGGTCTATTTGTCCCACTAGATACAAGCACATTCCAAGTACCTATAACTAGTTGCTTTTAGCAAATTGGGTATAATGCATATTCAGTGATTCTCAACCCTCTCAACCTACTCCGATACTCTTGCCTGGAAAATCCCATGGATGGAGGAGCCTGGTAGGCTGCAGTCCATGGGGTCACTAAGAGTTGGATATGACTGAGCGGCTTCATTTTCACTTTTCACTTTCATGCATTGAAGAAGGAAATGGCAACCCACTCCAGTGTTCTTGCCTGGAGAATCCCAGGGACAGGGGAGCCTGGTGGGCTGCCGCTTATGGGGTCGCACAGAGTCGGACACGACTGAAGTGACTTAGCCATAGCAGCAGCAACCCTCTCTCACTCCACCCCTCCCTCTTTTTATAACATTCTGTAGCTTGCCTTTTACTAGACTGAACTGAAGTGAAATTCATATATGACAATAAGTATGTCCCACAATTTTCCAAAGTACCTGCCAGCTGAGAACCTCTGGGCTACAACCACTGAGATCACAGTGCTGAAAGGTGGAGCTTCAGGATCCAATTGCAGTCTTAGCTTTTGGCTGCCAAGGGGAAGATGGAGCCCACCAACAGGGAACAGGGATGCTAAGGACATCACCGTGGCTCAATGGAGACTTCTCCTCTAGGGGAAAACCCACTGAAGACAGGTGGGTAGCAGCAGCATCTTTGCACCAACATTGGACGATAATGTGGATTTTTGTGTCCAGGGATGTTATAAAGACAGTGATGAAGATGGCTGGGGGAAGTGACCTGAGTTGTTCTTGGTGTTGTTCAGTCACTCAGTCATGTCCAACTCTTTGTGACCCAATGGACTACAGAATGCCAGACTTCCCTGTCCTTCACTGTCTCCCTGAGTTTGCTCAAACACATGTCCATTGAGTCAGTGATACCATCCAACCATCTCATACTCTTTCACCCTTTTCTCCTGCCCTCAATCTTTCCCAGCATTAGGGTCTTTTCCAATGAGTCAGATCTTTGCATCAGGTGGCCAAAGTATTGGAGCTTCAGCTTCAGCCTCAGTCCTTCTAATGAATATTCAGGGTTGATTTCCTTTAGTATTGAATAATTTGATCTCCTTGCTGCCCAAAGGACACTAAAATGTCTTCTCCAGCACTACAATTTAAAGCATCAGTTCTTCAGTGCTCAGCCTTCTTTATAGTCCAACTCTCACATCTGTACATGACTACTGAAAAAAAACATAGTTTTGATTATATGAACCTTTGTTGGCAAAGTGACATCTCTACTTTTCAATATGCTGTCTAGGTTTGTCATAGCTTTCCTTCCAAAGAGCAAGTGTCTTTTAATTTCACGGCTGCAGTCATCATCCATAGTGATTTTGGAGCCTAAGAAAATAAAGTCTTCCACTGTTTCCATTTTTTTCTCCATCTACTTGTCATGAAGTGATGGGACCAGATGCCATGATCTTTGTTTTTTGAATGTTGAGTTTTAAGCAAGCTTTTTCACTCTCCTTTTTCACCTTCATCAAGAGGCTCTTTAGTTCCTCTTCTCCTTTTGCCATTAGGGCTGTATCATCTACATATCTGAAGTGGTTGATATTTCTCCTGGCAATCTTGATTCCAGCTTGTGATTCATCCAGTCCAGGATTTCACATGATGTACTCTGTATATTAGTTAAATAAGCAGGGTGACAATATACAACCTTATCATACTCCTTTCCCAATTTTGAAACAGTCCTTTGTTCTATGTCTGGTTTTAACTGTTACTTCTTGATCTGCATACAGTTTTCTCAGGAGGCAGGTAAGGTGGTCTGGTATTCCCATCTCTTTAAGAATTTTCCACAGTTTGTTGTGGTTCACACAGTCAAAGGCTTTAGTGTAGTCAATGAAGCAGAAGTATATGTGTTTTTGTTTTTGTTTTTTGGAATTCTGTTGCTTTTTCTATGACCCAAGAGTTATTGGCAATTTGATCTCTCGTTCCTCTGCCTTTTCTAAATGTAGCTTGCACATCTAGAAGTTCTTGGTTCACATACTGTTGAAGACCAGCTTGAAGGATTATGAGCATTATCTTGCTAGCATGTGAAATGAGCACAATTATATGGTAGCTTGAGCAATCTTTGGCATTGCCTTTCTTTGGGATTGGAATCAAAAGTGACCTTTGCCAGTTCTGTGGCCACTGCTTAATTTTCCAAATTTGCTGGCATGTTGAGTGCAGCACTTTAACAGTATTATCTTCTAGGATTTGAAATAGCTGAGTTGCAATTCCATCACCTCCACTAGCTTGCTTGTAGTAATGTTTCCTAAGGCCCACTTGATTTTGCATTCCAGGATGTCTGGCTCTAGGTGAGTGATCACACCATCGTGGTTATCTGGGTCATTAAGATCATTTTTGTATAGTTCTTCTGTGTATTCTTTCCATTTCTTCTTAATCTCTTCTGCTTCTGTTAGTTCCTTGCCATTTCTATCCTTTATTGTGCCCATCTTTGCATGAAATGTTCCCTTGGTATTTCCTCTTTTTTGGAGGTCTCCAGTAGCCCTTCCAACAAATGTTTATCTAGTCAAAGCTATGGTTTTTCCAGTAGTCATGTATGGATGTGAGAGTTGGACCATAAAGAAAGCTGAGCACTGAAGAATTGATGCTTTTGAACTGTGGTGTTGGAGAAGATTCTTGAGAGTTTCTTGGACTGCAAGAAGATCCAACCAGTCCATCCTAAAGGAAATCAGTCCTGAATATTCACTGGAAGGACTGATGCTGAAGCTGAAACTCCAATACTTTGGCCACCTGATTCAAAGAACTGACTCATTGGAAAAGACCCTAATGCTGGGAAAGACAGAAGGCAGGAGGAGAAAGGGATGACAGAGGATGAGATGGTTGGATGGCATCACTGACTCAACAGACAGGAGTCTGAGCAAGCTCCAGGAGTTGGTGAAGGACAAGGAAGCCTGGCGCACTGCAGTCCATGGGGTCACAAAGAGTCGGACACAGCTGAGCTAAACCAAACTGAGGAGCCCTACCATAGAGCATGTAGACTCCAGGACTGGGTTGCCCTAGGCCAAACGACTAATAGGAAAGGAGCACAGTCCACCCACTAGCAGGCAACTGGATTAAAGATTAACTGAGCGTATCCCTGCCCACCAGAAGAAGACCCAGTTTTCCCCACAGCCAGTCCCTCCCATAAGGAAGCTTGCACAAGCCTCTTAACCTCATCCATCAAAGGGCAGACTATAATTCCAAAGCCTCCAGAACGAAAACCACAATCACAGGAAGCTAACCCAAATCATCACATGGATCACAGCTTTGTGTAACAAAGCCATGCCGTGCAGGGCCACCCAAAATGGATGGGTCATAGTGGAGAGTTCTGACAAAATGTGATCCACTGGAGCAGGGAATGGCAAACCACTTCAGTATTCTTGCCTCCAGAACCCCCTGAACAGTATGAAAAGACAGAATTCTGGATGCTGACTAGATCCAACACTGCTGCCTGCTTTGAAGTGTAGTCTTCCCACCAGGTGAGCGCTTGGTACCTTGCTCACTATGAAGAGTTCCTCCCGCTTCACAGCCTTCTCTTGGATCTTCTCTTGGATGGCTTCCCCCACCTCATGCTCATTCTCATAGACATAAGCACAGTCCAAGTGGCGATATCCTATGTCAATGGCCCCCTTCACAGCCTCTCTGACTTCTCCTAGGCCAGACTGGAAGGAAAAAGAAAAAACCATCTCCCCAGACCACCTTCAACAAGCTGTCTTACTCAGCCCAGCTTCTCCAAACCAAGATCTCCCTGAGATCCCCTTTCCTAGGGGACACCTGGGAAAAAAGCATGCTTTGGAAAACTTTTCAAAAGAGAAGGAAGGAAAGCAAATTCATTTTATGATTATAGCATCACATCCCATCCTAGCTCAGGCGTATTCCCTTCTGATTCAGGTTCATCCTCCAGCCCAGAAGTGTCTCCAGGTATGTAGAAGTGAAGTGAAGTGAACTGAAGTCACTCAGTCGTGTCCGACTCTTTGCGACCCCATGGACTGTAGCCTACAAGGCTCCTCCATCCAGGGGATCTTCCAGGCAAGAGTATTGGAGTGGGTTGCCGTTTCCTTCTCCAGGGGTCTTCCTGACCCAGGGATCGAACCCAGTCTCCTGCATTGCAGGCAGACACTTTACTCTCTGAGCCACCAGGGAAATCAAAGTATGTAGAAGAGACAGCAAACTCTCTCTAATGACCAGGCTACACACTGGATTTTGAAATATACCAAATTTTCAGAGAGAATTTTCAGAGAGAAAGTAGTTATTACCTCATAAATTCAGGCTCATCTCATGCTAGGTGTGTGGCCTGAGCAGATTGCTTAATTTCTCTAAACCTTGTCTGCAAAATGGGAATAATGACAACAGCATCTGCCTCATGAAGCCATTGTGGCTTCCCAGGTGATGCTAATGGTAAAGAATCCGCCTACCAATGCAGGGGATGTAAGAGATGGGAGTTCAATTCCTGGATCAGGAAGATCCCCTAGAGAAGGGCGTGGCAAGCAACTCCAGTGTTCTTGCCTGGAGAACCCCATGGACAGAGGAGCCTGGTGGGCTACAGTCCATAGGGTCACAAAGAGTTGAACATGACTGAAGTGATTTAGCATGTACATGCATGAATGAGGTCACCGTGGTAAGTGCCACAGTGAATGTCTAATTTGAAGTACAGCACCAGGCGTATACCTAAGAGTGGATAAAAGACATTATATAATTATTGTTTCAGAAAAGGAGAAATAGAAAACCTTGTAAAAATGGAATGTCTCCCCTCACTCGAAGGCAGAAAGTTTTTCTTTCTTTGAAGAAAGGAGAGAAGGAAAGAGAGAGACGGAGCTGGGAAGGAAGGGAGGAAGAAAAAAGAGAGAAGGAAGGAAGGAAGGGCATTAGAAATACCACATTCTGTCTAATCCAGCCAAGCCAAACAATGAAAGAAAAAGAAGCATTTACTACTGATCTTCTGGTGGGCTACAGTCCATGGGGTCACAAAGAGACAGACACGACTGAGCAACTAACACTTTCACTTAAACTGCTTAAAACTTGATACCTGCTAGGAAAGCTCTCACCACTGCTGGAAAAAGTCAGTCTTGGAGCACTACAGCTGAATCAGCCCTGAGAAAGAATAACCCTGAGAAAGGCTGATTCCAGCGCCCAATATTTACCTCCCCAAAACCCTTGCCTCTGGGCTTTCCCTCAAGACAGGAGAAAATGCCCAAAGCCTCTCAAGGGAAGAAGGTGTCCAAATATTTGCATACTTACTTTCCAGGTGCCCAGTCCCAAGATGGGCACTTTAGCCTTGGTACTGAGCTCCACAAAGTTGGCCATAGTGCGTGCAGAAACAGCCCTGAGGGAGCAAGTTAGATGTCTTCTGCCCCACGGAAATGTACTGACTGCAGAGGAAGCCGCCTGCCCTGGCATGAACGGGAAAGTCCTGTCAGCCTTTTGTAAGGTTCAGGTTAATGAAAACCAGACACTGTTACCTCGAGAGAGTTCTCCCTGATTAAAAAAAAGCATGAATTTTTAATGAGTGAAATTTTATCAACAAATTAAAATACATGCACATGGAAAATAAAAATGTGTATCTATTTTAATTGTTCCTATCTTATTACTCAGCTGTTGTAAATTTCTTTTCCCCTCAGAGCATGGAAACTATCGAAGTATAAGAATAGATTTGTCTGTTAACCGCCTGGATAGGTTCTTTGTATGCTAATATTCATCATATATTAGTGATGCTTGCCACTTTCTTGAAAAACAAACTTTGTGATTGAAAAAAAATGCTATGTACTCAAGTCCTAACAAACCCTGAACTTTTAGGCTTCTTTTCCCTTAAGACAATGTTCATGTGAGATTCTTCTTTTTTTTCTTTTAATTTCAATATTTTTATTCACATGAAAAAATTGGAAATACAGAAAACTGATCAAGAAATTAATTTGGGTTAGTGAAATTGTTAAAGTAATTTCTTATCAAGAAAAAATGATATATACTCATTATAGTAAAACTGAAAAATGTAGACTATAAATAAGGAAATATTAATCACCTATATTCTCACCACTCATGATACCATTACAAGAGTACTGTTTCGTCCAGACTTTCATATATGTGTAAATGTGTGTGCATGTTTGTGTATACACATTCAAAATATATATTTAATACATTGCATATGTTACTAAACTCAGGTTTGACTGCTAGTCACCTAAGTAGTATTGATTTGGTGGAAAAGAAAGACAGCTTTATTGCAGAAGCCCATAGTCCTGGGGAAGGTGGACTCATGTCCCAAAAAACCAACTCCTGACTCCCCAGGTTTTGCTCTGAGATAACAGAGGGAAAAGAGGAAGAGACCACATGCTTAGGAGAGGGTTATGGGGTATGTGATCTCAGCTCATGGACAGTCTTCTGATTGGTTGGTGGTGAGGTAATTAGAAGTCAATATCATCAGACTTCTGGTTCCAACTAATCTGAGGTCTCTGTGCTTTTCTCCAGAAAGGGGAGTATGTGGTCAAAGGAAATCTGCTGTCTGCTTTTGTTTATCATGTGAAATGTGGTTCAAAACTGAATTTTTTAAATAGTGGTTTTTTAATTAATTAATTTTTGACTATGCTGGGTCTTCATTGCTGTGGGTAGGCTTTATCTAGTTGCAGTGAGCAGGGACTCCTCTTATTGGGGAGCATGAGCTCTAGGCACTCAGGCTTCAGTAGTTGTGGTGCAAGGGCTTAGCTGTTCTGCTGCATGAGGGATCTTCCAGGACCAAGGTTCGAATTTGTGTCCCCTGCACTGGCAGGCAGGTTCTTAACCAGTGGACCACCAGGAAAGTCCCAAAACTGAGGGGTATTTTTGCAACACCATTTACAGAATAACACACTCCACCATTTGTGATGTTTCAGTAATTATTTACAACTTTCATTTTTTAAATATAAAAAGAAAAATCAGTAGAGAACACAGAATAGATTAAGAAAATAAAACCCACACATAGTCCCACATTTAGAAATGATTATTGTTAATATTTTGGAGCATGTCTAAGGATACCCAGTTGAGTTCAGATGCCCCAAAGTGGAGGAGAACTGTGCCTCATTTCCCAGGGTGAGGCTGTGGAGAAGGCATCAAGTCTAGGATGGGATCTCCTGGTTCCCGAAACTGTAGGGTCTTCATGACCACAGGAGGTGTCCAGATGAGTGGCTAAACGTAGTCTCAGTGTGTCCCATGAGCCCCAGGGGCTGGGAGAGCAGCCCGATTACTTACATCCACTGGCAAAGCTGGCTGAAAGGAAGTGAAACAAAACAAGTGAGACCGTTGCCCTGCACAAGACCAAAAGAGGCAAAGGTCTTTTGCAGAAGGAGAAAGGCTTTATGCAGGACAACCAAGCAAGGAGACAGGAGGCAAAGCTCAGATCTGTCTCCCCAATGGGCTTTTGTGTCGGGTATTTATTGTGGAAGTAGGGAGCAAGATGGGGAGGAAGCTCTGAAACGTTTGGTGGAAATGAAGAAGTTTCAGGAATTCTGTGCACAGGGGTGACTGTCCTTCATGCCTCTTCACGGGTGGTATGTGCAGTATCAGGATAGTTCCACATGTTATATATGGTAGATTTTTGGCAAACAGTGTACAAAGTTCACGATTGATCATTTTAGTCCCTCAATGTGCCAGTGGGAGATGCTGCTAGTAAGTGTTTCCATACCTAGTTTCCCTGGTGCTCTGCAAGACAAGCTTGGGGGGGGGGTGGTCTCTGTTAATTGTCTTGTTTCTACCTTATGGTCCTTGAGTGTGTGCATAACAGGGTAAGGTTTCAGAAGGATTGGTGAGCCCCTGAACATCTCAAGTCAGAAACTGTGAAAGTTGTGACAAACACAAGTTCATCAAGCATATGATATTCAGGGGAGCTGGATGGAGGTTGTGAGTGGGCTGTATAACTAAGGATTTGACGGGAATAAAGACATCTCAGATAGCTATGCAAAAGGATGGATGATCACACCTAAGGACCAGATATATGAATCCCAGTTCAGGGAAAGTCAATGTATAGATGGTGATTCACACCAGGTACTTTCCCCACACTGCTTGATTTTGCAAGTCTCTTCTAAACCCTGCTGATACCTACAGGAAGGAATCCTAAATGTAGTGGATTTTAATCCTGAAATACAAGAAAGTCAAAGCAAAGACTTTGGCAAAGAAGAAAGGCAGTGTAAGCTGAAAGTGTAACATAGAACATTTTCAGAAGTGTGTATCATCAGCCAGAAGCAGTTGCATGCAGCCCATTTTTTCATTCATGCCATCAAAAATTAATTTCAGTTTTACTTATAAACCAAAGCAAGCTTTAGTCTCCTAATGAACTGAGGAATTTCTGGTTCAGAATTTATCTCACAGGAAGAATGATCCAGCCAGAAGTCTTACTCAGCTTAAAACAACAAACAAAAAGCCTTCATTGTCAGATGAGAAGAGAGGTAATTCTGATTCTGATTTACTATTATTATTATTATTACTATTAGTAGCCATGTGCAATACCCAATAGTGCATGTATTAACACATTTTCTCATTTATTCAAGTAGCCTAATGAGGTAGATACTATTACTATCCCCATTTCATAACAGAGGAACTGACACATTGAAATGTTCAGTAGTTTGTTCAAGGTAAATGCTAGAGCTAGAATATGAATACAGGTTATTGGACTTTAAAGACAAAGCCAGTGTGACAGAGGAGCCTGGCAGGCTTCAGTCCATGGGGTCACGAAAGAGTCGGATATGACTTAGCAACTAAACATAAGCAAACACCAAAGCAGGAGAGAGGCTGTAGCATCTGGTAGGGGATGGCAGTGGGGATTCTTGGGGACACTGGCAACCAGTGGAGGTGGCTGACATGTCCAGAAATGATGCCAGTATCTGTAGGTCTTACACACTCATCGGAAGGGGTGGCGGGGCCAGCACGTGGCAGACAAGGGCCAGCAGGGTGCGTCCACGAGCGTGAGAAGGCTCTTCTCTGGTGTATTGGTCACCTACTGCGGCATGATAAATTATTCCCAAAATAACAGTTTAAAACAACAAACACTTATTTTCTCATAGTTTGTGTGGATTGATGACTCACAGTGATCCACGACCAGCAAACCCAGACGTCCAGACTGATCAAGCATGTATTCAGCTATGTAAATTAAGGAAATGTGAGTCATCTAGAGCATAAAAGAAAACATATTTTGAGGAAAGATTGCCAGAACAGGCGAAAACTCTCAAGTTTCATTTCTGCTGCCCAGAAAACCATGTTCTCAAGAGAAAGGGTCCTCAGGTACAGGGGTCCCTGGAGTGTAGAAGGAAGTCAGATGGGGTTTTGTCTTTGTTTCCATAAAAATACATGTTTCTAGACATCAACGTGTATGTTTTTCATTCATGTACTTGGGGAGTGGTCAGGTGCACGAACTGACTCCATCTATGGCATATGAACATCATTGCTTCACACAATGTTTGAGTATTAAAAAAGTGTAAAGTGTTAGTCGCTCAACTGTGTCTTACTCTTTGCGACCCCATGGATTGTAGCCCACCAGGCTCCTTTGTCCATGGGATTCTCCAGGCAAGAATACTGGAGTGGGTTGCTATTCCCTTCTTCAGGGGATCTTCCTAACCCAGGGATCGAACCCAGGTCTCCCACATTGCAGGCAGATACTTTACCATCTGAGCCACCTGGGAAGCCCATGGGTTTATGTGTTCCCCCTGTTTAATTTCAGTTCCTCGTGCTGAGGCCATATGCTAGCATTTTGGTGAATTGCTTTCATGATACCGCTGTGAAATCTGCCTGCGTTGGAGTTTGTATGAACAGTGTTGTGCTACGAGCATTTAGTCCATAGGCTCCATACAGTGCTCTGCGCTGTGCATTCTGCTTACAATCTCCGTCTTTATCCAGGTAAAGAGACCCTTCCTTCTCAAGAAGGAGGACAGGATCCCCTGAGAAGTATAGGATCCCCTAAGACAGTCTGTCAGGCAAGGGAGAGATCGGGTTGAAGAGGAAACACCCTGCAGAAGGAGAGAGGGGAAGGAAGGATGCTGTCGCCATGAGGCCAAGCGCTTGTGTGCTATTTTCCCATTTCTCATCCTAGGTCACTTTACTGAGTGGAGATCACCATCATCCTCCTATGGTGGAGGAAGAGCTTCAGAGAGGTTAGGTAAACTATTCAGGTCAGTCATCTGAGGGAATGTTGGTCACCTTAAAGGTCACACATAGACCCAGATCAGGCTTTTCCTCAAGCAGTGGTTCTCAACCTTACCTGTACACTAGCATCACCTGGGGAACTTATAACCACTGACATGCGGGACCGCCCATCTATACACACCCACACTCACTCAAGTTCAGATTCAGCTGGGCTCCAGGAGAACCCAGACACCAACTGAACTTAATTTTTAGTCTTTAAGTATGGGGCTTCCCAGGTGGTGCTAGTGGTAAAGAACCTGCCTGCCAATGCAGGAGATGTAAGAAAATAGGATTCAATCACTGGGTCAGGAAGATCCCCTGGAGGAGGAAATGGTGACCCACTCCAGCATTCTCACCTGGAGAATCCCATGGACAGGGGAGCCTGGTGGGCTACGGTCTATAGGGTCGCCCAGAGTTGGACACAACTGAAGCGACTTAGCATACAATTATTTGGTTGCAGTTTAACACGCCCCTCAAGATAAGCGCTCTGAACCTGAGCAGAGGCTGATGAGTTTCACACAGTGAACACACACAGGTGAACACACCCAGAACAAGAAACAACGTTACAGACACAGAAACTCCCTCACACCTTCTCCCAGTCACTCTCCAGATCCTCAAGGATGACCTCTCTCCTGACTTCTGACACCACAGAGCAGTTGTGCCTGGTTCTGAACTAATTGCGTGGGCTTCCCTGGTGGCTCAGATGGTAAAGAATCTGCCTGCAATACGGGAGACCTGGGTTTCATCCCTGGGTTAGGAAGATCCCCTGGATAAGAAGATGGCAACCCACTCCAGTATTCTTGCCTGGAGAATCCCATGGACAGAGGAGCCTGGCAGGCTACAGTCCATGGGGTCACAAAGAGTCGGACATGACTGAAGCGACTTAGCAAGCACGCATCCATTGCAGGCTAAAGGTCCATGGGATTGTAAAGAGTCAGACACAACTTTCATTTTTCATACATTGTGTTTTTTTTTGTACCTGGTCCCTTTCACTGAAAAGTACACTTGTAAAGTTCATCTATGTTGCTGGATGAAGCTGTAGTCTGTTTATTCCTATTGCTGTATAGTATTCCACTCTATGACATTTGGTTCAACTATTGATAAACATTAGGATCTTTCCAGTTTGGAGATATTATGAACTAATGATGATATAAACAGTCTTGTATGTATGTTTTGGTGAATATATGTTCATATTTCCTGTGGGTATTTACAGGAGAGTGGAACTGCTAAGTCTGAGGGTAAAACAGTGGCATTGTAAAAAGTTTCCTAGGGAGGTCCTTAAGGTGCTCCCAAAGTGGAGACACTCTTCTTTCCACTAGAGAGTATACCTGGAGCACTATGAAGATGTTTCTCGTAAAACCATTTACCAATCACTGGCACCTAAACCAACTCAGATTTCTTTGTTGAAAATGCAGATAACTACATCCAGTGAACTAAAATGCAGAGCAGGGATGTGGTCCTTGGGAGTCTACTGTTTTAACACCCACCATCCAAGTGGTTCTTACATACACCTAAGTTGAAGAGTCACTGCATTATGCCATGTTGCAAAGAAGTCAATCCAGACTTGGTAATATATTTCTCCATCCAAGATCTTTTGAAACTGATGAAAATGCAACAACTAAAGGGAATGATGATTTTAATTGCCTTCAGGGAGGATTTATAGATTGGAACTACTCCTCCCAGGCATCATTAATTTTGAAAGCTTGCTACAAGAATGGAGATAGTTTAAAGACATTTATATACTTCTGTAACTTGTGAAAGCACTCTTTGGTTGGATTGCTTATCCCTGGGGCTGATAGAATATGTTTCCTTTATTCACATCAAATGGGACTCATGAGACGGATCTAAGTCAGGGCCATGGCATTCTTATCTGTGACAGATGAAGACACACAGGTTTTCCGCCAGGAGAATAGGAGTGATTTCCTGTTTTTGTTTTTTGTTTTTTTTGTGTGTGTGAAACACAAGTAACAGAAATGCTTTGCAGGCCTGTTTAGTCTCTGCCCAACCAGAGTGGGGTCCCGGCTCTGGTGTCCCCACACCCTGAGAACAGGACTCTTCTGTCTCACCTGGGCCCTGTCTCCAGGAACACAGCTCCCATTCGGCAGTTCCACATGTACTTGGTACCTAATGTCATAGTTCCAACCCACTGCAGTATTCTTGCCTGGAGAATCCCATGGATAGAGGAGCCTGATGGGCTACAGACCAGAGGGTCACAAAGAGTCAGACATGACTGAAGTGAATTAGCACGCACATATGCCTTTGTTCCTCTGAACCCAGTTTCTTATCCCAAACACAAAATACTCTAGCTTCCCACCCCATGCCCCACCACCAGCCTCATTCTGCTCCTGCTCATGCTGTTTCTAATTTACTTTTTACTATTTTTCCAGTAGACTGGTTGCCCACGCTTCTTCTGAAACAACTTGCCCTAGGCCCCTTCTTTTCTTAACATCCCAGCTCTGTTTAAAGCTCTTAATTCATTTCCAACTGAGCCCCAGCCATGGAACAGGCTCACAACCAAGTTCACTGGGTGTTAAGTTTCACCCCCACACAGCAAGGGCCTCATTATGACGTTTGTGAACCCATAAACCCCTGCTTCCATAAAAATATGCTAAAGTATATTTTATGAGTAAGCTGGTATAAAGGCTGAATTTGAGATTATATATATTGCATTATATTATACACATCGGGTATGCGTCCTAAGTCACGTCAGTGGTGTCTGACTCTTTGCGACCCCATGGACTGTAGCCCGCCAAGCTCCCTGCCCATGGGGTTTCCCAGGCAAGAATACTAGAGTGGGTTGCCATTTCCTCCTCCAGGGGATCTTCCCGACCCAGGGATTAAACCTGTATCTCTTTCATCTCCTGCATTGGCAGATGGGTTCTTTACAACTAGCACCACCTGGGAAGTCCACAAGAATACACAGAAGAACTATACAAAAAAGATCTTCATGACCCAGATAATCACGATGGTGTGATCACTCACCTAGAGCCAGACATCCTGGAATTCGAAGTCAAGTGGGCCTTAGGAAGTATCACTACGAACAAAGCTAGTGGAGGTGATGGAATTCGAGTTGAGCTATTTTAAATCCTAAAAGATGATGCTGTGAAAGTGTTGCACTCAATATGCCAGCAAATTTGGAAAACTCAGCAGTGGCCACAGGACTGGAAAAGGTCAGTTTTCATTTCAATCCCAAAGAAAGGCAATGCCAAAGAATATTCAAACTACTTCACAATTGCACTCATCTCACACACTAGCAAAGTAATGCTTAAAATTCTCCAAGTGAGGCTCCAACAGTATGTGAACCATGAACTTCCAGATGTCCAAGCTGAATTTAGAAAAAGCAGAGGAACCAGAGATCAAATTGCCAACATCCATAGGATCATTGAAAAACCAAGAGAGTTCCAGAAAAACATCTACTTCTGCTTTATTGACTATATCAAAAGCCTTTGACTGTGTGGATCACAACAAACTGTGGAAAATTCTTCAAGAGATGGGAATACTAGACCACCTGACCTGCCTCCTGAGAAATCTGTATGCAGGTCAAGAAGCAACAGAACTGGACATGGAACAACAGACTGGTTCCAAATTGGGAAGGAGTACATCAAGGCTGTTTATTATCACCCTGCTTATTTAACTTATATGCAAAGTACATCATCAGAAATGCTAAGCTGGATGAAGCACAGGCTGGAATCAAGACTGCCAGCAGAAACGTCAATAACATCAGTTATGCAGATAACACCACCCTTATGGCAGAAAGCAAAGAACTAAAGAGCTTCTTGATGAAAGTGAAAGAGGAGAGTGAAAAAGTTGGCTTAAAACTCAACATTCAGAAAACTAAGATCATGGCATCTGGTCCCATCACTTCATGGCAAATACACGGGAAAACAGTGGAAACAGTGACAGACTTTATTTTGGGGGGCTCCAAAATCACTGCAGACGATGACTGCAGCCATGAAATTTAAAGATGCTTGCCCCTTGGAAGAAAAGTTATGACCAACCTTGGGAGCGTATTAAAAAGCAGAGATATTACTTTGCCAACAAAGGTCTGTCTAATCAAAGCTATGATTTTCCAGTAGTCATGTACGGATGTGAGAGTTGGACTGTGAAGAAAGCTGAGCGCCAAAGAATTGTTGCTTTTGAACTGTGGTGTTGGAGAAAATTCTTGAGAGTCCCTTGGACTGCTAGGAGATCCAACCAGTCCATCCTAAAGGAGATCAGTCCTGGGTGTTCATTGGAAGGACTGATGTTGAAGCTGAAAGTGCAATACTTTGGCCACCTGATGCAAAGAGCTGACTCATTTGAAAAGACCCTGATGCTGGGAAAGATTGAGGGCAGGAGGAGAAGGGGATGACAGAGGATGATATAGTTGGATGGCATCACTGACTCGATGGATATGAGTTTGAGTAAACTCTGGGAGTTGGTGATGGACAGGGAGGACTGGTATGCTGTAGTCCATGGGGTCGCAAAGAGTCGGACACAACTGAGTGATTGAACTGAACTGAATTGATGTATTATTTTATGCAGTTTATTATATTAGGGGCTTCCCAGGTGGCGCAGTGGTAAAGAATCCACCTGCCAATGCAGGAGATGCAGGTTCCATCCCTGTGCCAGGAAGAACCCCTGGGGGAGGAAATGACAGTCCACTCCAGTATTCTTGCCTGGAAAATTCTGTGGACAGAGGAGCCTGGTGGACTACAGTCAGTGGGGTCGCAAAAGAGTCTAATAGGACTGAATGACTGAGCACACATGCACATTATTATATTACATATTTTTCTTCTGAGTATTAAAGAAATGAAAATTAAAACATCTTTGCAGGTCCCTAAAAAATATCATGGACCCTAGACCCTGTGCCTACTGGGTTTCATGGACCTGTGGGCCCTGCACATAGCCCATTTCGAGATGGTACAGCCTCATCCTTTTTTTGTGACCATTTTTTCATTAATAGGGTTCGTTTTTTGAGGGTAGCTTTAGGAACTAAACTATTTGATCAAGTTTCTGCTAATAGACCCGAATTAAGTTTCAGAGCCCTAGATCACAAGTGCAATAGAAGTTTCTGTTTGTTCACAGTGAGGTTAACAAAGTCAGCACATGCGAAAGTTGGAAAGGCACACTTCTTTTGTGTAAAAGGATCTCAGCTAGAGGAGAGGTGGAGGCGGGGAGGGAGGAAAAGAAGGAAAGGAAGAGGATAAAGGGACTCTCTTACCTTGTAATTGTTTCCACTGTGAAATGGGGTCTAGAAAAGGAGAGGCGAGCAGAAGTGACTCAGTGATGAGGGTTGCAATTCCAGGTTTAGTTGCAAGATGGTCAGATCCTGATCTGATATAAGTCAGCTGTGACTAGTCGGGTAGCCTACAATACAGAGGACATGACAGAGACTCGTGGCCCAGTACAGCATAGATTTCAGCCTGCAGGTGGTGGGGTTTCTGTCTTTGTGGTCTCACTTGTTTGTGAGTTGGCTTTGACTGACTCTTTTTTTTTTAAAATTATTTATTTTTATTTGGCCGTGCCAGGTTGTGGTTGTGGCATGAGGGATCTTTGATCCTCGTTGTGGCGTGCAGAATCTTCACTTGCAGCCTGGGGGATCTAGTTCCCATCGAAGCTGAGCCCGCTGCATTGGGAGTGCAGTCTTAGTCACTCCCAGTGGACCACCAGGGAAATCCTCTGATTGACTCTTGAAGTGAACATTAACCTCTAGACTGTGGATTATGATATAACTCATTGAGGTCAATTGACATGGCGTCTGCACCTATGAATAGAAAATCTTCAGACTCCGATAATGTTTGTTAAATGATCTACTTCAGTAACAGGTAACATATGCCTATCTCATAACTGTGGCCACCAGGTCGTAGTAGAAATTCCCGTAAATCTCACAAGGCCATCTTATTGTCCCAGCACATATTGATTACATGGCAGTGCAAGTATTGTTAAACTAGTAAGTTCTTTGTGACTCACAGAATACCTAAAGGTGTCTTACCTAGCCTTCACAATATTTCCTCTAGAACCACTTAACCGATGATCCAGTGAGACGGAAAAAGATCTTTATTGGATAACTGGGATTAGGAAGGTGTATCAGCTGTTGTGTGAATGAGCTTGTCATAACAACCACCATTTATTTGCTCATAAGTCTATGGGTTGGCAACTCAGGCTGCAATTCCTCAGCAAACTTGTTTCTGCTCCACATGGTGTCAGCTGGGCTCACTCACACCTCCAGCTTCATTTGACTGAGATGGCTACCAGCCATGACAGCCGAGATCCCTCTCCACATGCGTGTCCGTCATCCTTGCCAGGTTTCCAGACCGAGGCATTTTACGACCTATTCTTAGAACGTCTGCAGTATTAATTCCACCACATTCTATTAGTCAAAGCAAGTCACAGGGCCAACACTGAGTCAAGATGTGGGAAAACAAACTCTACTTCTTGATAGAGTTGTTACAAAGAATTTGTGGCTGCGTTTAATCAACCCCAGGAGGTTTGGTAAGAGCTTTGATTAGGTACCTTCCAGCTTTATGGTTTTATACTTTAAGAAGCTGAATTTCTCTTTTATTTGGTTTGAGGAATATGTATGTACAATGTTTTACTTTGTGTAAAAGAAAAGTTAAAAGAAAATGATCGAGTTAACCAAAAAATTCGTTAGAGTTTTCAGTAAAGTGAAAATCCCAAATGAACTTTTTGGCCAACCCAATACCTTACAGAAGAATAAGTGATGGGCAGCGATCATTTTTCACCCTGTCCAATATTCCCTCTTCAATATATCCAAGAGGGAGAGGAAGCAGCTACTCATGTATCTGATGGGAACAAGGAGGAAAAGAACAATTCCAAAAATGGTGAGACACAGAACATTTTGGGCAGAAGAATGGTATAAGCCAGGGCCCTGCAGTGAGAGAGACTGAAATTCACTGGAGGAAGCCAGTGTGTGGATGATCCAAGAACAGAGCTAAGGATGAAGGCAGAGAAGTATATGGAAGCCAGACGGTCCAGAGCTACAAAGCCATGCCCACAAAGGTAGATTTGTCATGAAACTTAAGTTTTCAGTTGCCCTAATCTTTTTTTTTCAGTAGAAGGCTTCCCTGGTGGCTCAGACGGTAAAGAATCTGCCTGCAATGCAGGAAACATGGGTTCGATCCCTGGGTTGGGGAGATCGCCTGGAGGAGGGCACGGCAATCCACTCCAGTATTCTTGCCTGGAGAATCTCTGTGGACAGAGGAGCTTGATGGACTACAGTCCATGGGGTTGTAAAGAGTCAGACAAGACTGAGCTACTAAGCACAGCACAGCCCAGTAGGTTTTTACTTATCATATTTCAGCTTTATTGAGGTATAATGGACAAACACAATTGTAAGATAAAGTACACAACATGATTTTATATATGTACACATTGTGAAAGGGGTCCCCCCCCACTTTGAGTTAGCGAACACATTCCTCATTCCACATATTTACCCTTTGTATGTGTACATGTGTGTGTGTGTGTGAGAAAGAGAGCACATTTAGGTTCTATTCTCTTAGCAAATTTTAAGTATACAGTACAGTGTTATTAACTATAGTTGCCATATTAGACATTAGATCCTCAGACTTACGCATCTTATAACTGAAATTTTGTACTCTTTTAATAACTTCTCCCTATTTCCCTGGCAACCACCATTCTATTCTGTTTCTATGAGTCTGATTTTTCTTGTAGATTCCATGTGTAAGTGATGCCTTGAAGTATGTGTCTTTCTCTGTCTTTTCACTTAGCCTAATGCCCTCAAGATCCACCCATGTTGTCACAAATGGCAGGATTTCCTTCTTTTAAAAGCTGAATAGTACTCCATTGCATGTACACAGCACATCTTTATCCATCCATCTGTTGACATATACTTAGGTTATTTACATATGTTGGCTATTATGAATACTACTGCAATAAACATGTGAGTACTGATATATTCTTGAGATCCTGTTTCCATTTTCTTTGGCTATATACCTAGATGTGAGATTCCTGAATCATATGATAATTCTATTTTTAATTTTTGAGACACCTCCACACCATTTTCTATTTGGATAACCAATTTACATTCCCATCAACAATACGTAAGTGTTCTCTTTCCTCCATATCCTTGCCTTATGTCCTGTCTTCTTGATGACAGCCATGGTGTCTTTACCTTTTATTTTTGATAGGTTCATTATAATATATCTTGAGTGAGTGAGTACTCAGTTGCTCAGTCATGTCTGACTCCCTGCAACCCCGTGGACTGTAGCCCACGAGGCTCCTTTGTCCATGGGATTTTTACCTGCATGAATACTGGAGTGCATTGCCATTTCCTTCTCCAGTGATCTTCCCGACCCAGAGATTGAACTTGAGTGTTCTGTGTCTCCTGCATTGCAGGCAGATTCTTTACTGCTGACCACTAGGGTATGTCTGAGAGAGGGTCATTTTGCACTGAGATAAAGGGTAATAGCATTATGAATACAGATGTTCAAATCTCTCCTCAGGGTCAGGAAGTTCTCAGCTATCATTTCTTTTTTTCCTCCCTTTTAAAGTGTACAGTGTTTAATCACTAAGTAATTACAAACATCACAACTAATTCCAGAGCATTTTCATCATCTAAGTTCTTATTTCTTGATACAATCGTCCTGCCTCCTCTTTCTCTTCTCCTAGAAATCTGTTTATTCTAATATTTGTATGTTTCATTGCATCCCATAGATCATGTAGGATTTCTTTGCTCTTTTTCATTCACCCTTCTTTGTTCCCCTCAGTTTAGTTCAGTTCAGTTCAGTCGCTCAGTCGTATCCGACTTTATGCAACCCCATGGACTCCCTGTCCATCACCAGCTCCCAGAGTCCACCCAAACCCATGTCCATTGAGTCAGTGATGCCATCCAACCATCTCATCCTTTGTCATCCCCTTCTCCTCCTGCCCTCAATCTTGCCCAGCATCAGGGTCTTTTCCAATGAGTCATCTCTTTGCATCACATGGCCAAAGTATTGGAGTTTCAGTTTCAACATCAGTCTTTCCAATGAACTCCCAGGACTGATCTCCTTTAGGATCGACTGGTTGGACCTCCTTGCAGTCCAAGGGACTCTCAAGAGTCTTCTCCAACACCACAGTTCAAAAGCATCAATTCTTCGGTGCTCAGCTTTCTTTATAGTCCAACTCTCACATCCATACATGACCACTGGAAAAACCATAGCTTTGACTTTTGTTGGCAAAGTAATGTCTCTGCTTTTTAGTATGCTGTCTAGGTTGGTCATAACTTTCCTTCCAAGGAGCAAGCGTCTTTTAATTTCATGGCTGCAATCACCATCTGCAGTGATTTTTTCAAAGTTCCTGTCCTCTAGGTAACTTATTCTGTTTTCCCTTTGATCTACTCTGGTACCAATTTTCTCTATTGCATTTTTCATTTCACTCATTGAATTCTGCAGCTCCAGAATTTCTGGTTGGTTCTTTTTTATGCTTTATATCTCTTAGTTAAATTTCTCACTTTGTTTATTTTTTTTTCTGATATCTTTAAATTGTCTTTCTGTTTCTTGTAGCTCATTGACTTTGTCAGAACAGCCAGTTTTAATTATTCAGCAGTTAGATCACAAGGGCTTGTGCCTCTGAGCTCGGTTATTGGGGGATTATTGTCAATTTTTTGTGCCATTTCCTTGATTCTCTGTGTTCCTTAATAGCTTTGCATTTATGCTTTTGCATTTGAAGACTTCTCAAAAGATTACTAGTTGTCTTCAGAGGGGGTGTATTTTTTTATTGGTCCTGTTATACCTGGGCTTTTCCCTCTGCCTTTGTATGGATCTACCTGCTCCACAGATCTTTCTTTTATGGCCGGATTCTTAAGCTTTTAGATCGTCTCTGGTTCTTTCAACTCACTCCGCTGACTGCTGAAATCTTTCTTGTTTTCCAGAAGGTGGAGCTATAGCTCAAGTTTGTGGCTTCTCCCTTGTCTGTTTTTCCTGGTCTGTTTTTCTGATCGCACTGATTTTACCAGACTGTCTCGCCACTGCCCTCAGAGGCAAGCCAGCTAAAGAGTGCGGGGTGGTGTGTCTTTAGTCCTGGGGCACTTGGGGTGCCTGCAGGCTGGTGGGGTGACCCTCAGGTAAGGTCCTCCTGGTGGCTTGTGGGCGAGCTTCCTGTTGGAGTGCTGGGCTCAGTCTGTAGGAACTGCAGCCCTTTACTGTCCTTTGGTATTTTCGGTCTGCCTCTTTCCTGATCTCCTCCCTCCCACCCGTCATGGAATTCCTGTCTCAGTGCTAGGGACACTGCTGGAGAGAAATGGGCTTCTCCAGCTGTGTTCTGCACTCAGCCAGAGACTCACTTCCCTTCCCCCTTGGGCAAGGTCCCCGTGGAATAGCTTAGCCCCTCACTGTGTCATCTAGAGAAGGAGCAGCACAGGCAGAGTTCCTCTTACTGTGTGCAAACTCATGTTTTTTTCCCTAACCACTTTCTGAATCTTTTTTTTTTTTTGGAAGGCCAGAATTCTCTCCCATCACTGGGTATTTACCCAAGTTAGCACTCTCCACGTCTTCCCTGGCCGCAGCCAAGAGGGTTTGGGGCAGGTTTGCTGGCTCCTCTGGTCCCACAGCCCTTTCTGAAGTCTGTCTGCCTATTAACAGATGCATAGGTGAGCAAGAGTCCTCTTGGGTCCCTTGGTGTATAGTGCTGGATCCCACGAGTTCTACAAGGCGTTTTTATTCATACATGAAGGCCTAATTAGGTGTTTTTAAGGGGGACAAAAAGGAGGGACATCCTATGCTGTCATGTTGCTGACATGAGGATTATCAGTTCAGTTCAGTCGCTCAGTTGTGTCTGACTCTTTGCGACCCCATGGACTGCAGCACACCAGGCCTCCCTGTCCATCACCAACTCCCAGTTTACTCAAACTCACGTCCACTGAGCTGGTGATGCCATCCAATCATCTCATCCTCTGTCATCCCCTTCTCCTCCCGCCTTCAATCTTTCCCAGCATCGGGGGCTTTTCCAATGAGTCAGTTCTTCGCATCAGGAGGCCAAAGTATTGGAGTTTCAGCTTCAGCATCAGTCCTTCCAATGAATATTCAGGACTGATTTCCTTTAGGATGGACTAGTTGTATCTCCTTGCAGTCCAAGGGACTTTCAAGAGTCTTCTCCAACACCACAGTGGGATTGTACATTTTTCTTAAGTTGCCTGTGTGTGTGTGTGTGTGTGTATGTGTGTGTGTGCCGGCACTTCAGTCATATGCAACTCTTTGCAACCCCATGGACCATAGCTTGCCAGTCTCCTCTGTCCATGGGATTCTCCAAGCAAGAATACTGGAGTGGATTGCCGTGCCCTCCTCCAGGGGATCTTCCTGACCCAGGGATCAAACCTACCTCTCTTATGATTTATGCACTGGCAGGTAGGTTCTTTACCACCAGCACCAACTGGGAAGCCCTAATGATGCCCATATGTGACCTAAGTCAGAGGAAACATTCAGTTCTCCGTTTTACCACTTTGTGTGGGTATGCTCAGTCACTCACTCATGTCTGACTCTCTGCTGAACATTTGTATTTGTGACTTTAAAATACTTAAAAGAAAAATAGAATAATGTTGAAACAAGTTTGAGAGAATTTCTTTGCAATCCTTAGAAAAAATTTTAGTTGAGAGATACATTAACTCTTCTTGTTTATATGATGGTAAATGCTTTTCACAAATCAGTTGACCGATTCCCTCTCACTTTCCTTTCCACTGAAGCTGTACCATGGTGTCCATGTTCATCCAGATCCCTGAAATAACTCCTAACTTGTCTCCATAGACCTATTCTTGTCTCTGTCCGAGCAGCAGTTCCCTGCCAAGTGGCCCCAGCCCAGTATCAGCATCACCTAACTTCTTAACTTGGCTGCCATAACGAAGTACCACAGTCTGGGTGGCTCAAACGACAGAAATTTACTCCTCATAATTCAAGAGGCTGGAAGCCCATGATCAAGGTGCCAGCATGATTGGGTTCTGATAAGGGCTTGCTTCCTGGTTTGTAGACAGCTGCCTCCTACCTGTGTCCTTACAAGACACTGAAAGTGAAATCTCTCCTTACAAGGGCACTGATCCCCTCATGTGGACCCCCACCTTCACGACCTCACTGAAACCTAATTACCTCCATAAAACTCCTCATCCAGATATCACCACACTGGGGCTTATGACTTCAACAGGTGAATTTGCCAGGGACACAATTCAGCCCATGGTGCTGCTACCAAAATCTTGGCTTTCTCTGCCTACCAGCGTTGAATAAGAGAATACAGAGATAAGAGTTTGGAGGAAGTAGGAAGATAGCCTTAATCCTCAAGCCAGCAGAGGAGAGAGCGCAGTAGCTTCCTGCATCAAGAATTGTGTCTCCCCTCCTTGGGGAATCAAGGGGGTCATATAGTTGGGGCTCAAAGTCAGAGGTTGGAGATAAAGAGCAAAGGTGTAAGGATCCTGTATTCTTCTTTCTTTTTGCATTGTTTCAAAACATTCAATAGGCTGGCGTCAGTTAGCCCAGTAATTTGTGTCTGGCAGTCTGGAAGTTGGATCCATTGTCCTTTGTGGTTGCGCTATGACTTTCTTTCTGTAATGCGGGAAAAAAAGGAAAAACAAACTGCAAAGGGTGGTTTGAGGAGAGAGCGCTGTAGTTAAGCATCAGGATGTGACTTGCATAAAGTTAGAAGATAATAGATGCAGAGTGTGGCTCATGCAGAGTTAGAGGTTGACAGGTGCATAGGTTCAGGATGTAGTTTACATAACAATTTCAGTTAGTCAGTCCAGTCACTAGTCATGTCCGACTCTTTGCAACCCCATGGACTGCAGCACGCCTGGCTTCCCTGTCCATCACCAACTCCCAGAGCTTGCTCAGACTCCTGTCCAATGAGTCAGTGATGCCATTCAACCATCTCATCCTCTGTCGTCCCCCTTTCCTCCTGCCTTCAATCTTTCCCAGCATCAAGGTCTTTTCTAACGAGTTAGTTCTTCGCTTCAGGTTCCCAAAATATTGGGGTTTCAGCTTCAGCATCAGTCCTTCCAATGAATATTCAGGACTGATCTCCTTTAGGATGGACTGGTTGGATCTCCTTGCAGTCCAAGGAACTCTCAAGAGTCTTCTCCAACACCACAGTTCAAAAGCATTGATTCTTCGGTGCTCAGCTTTCTTTATAGTCCAACTCTCACATCCATACATGACTACTAGAAAAAATATAGCTTTGACTAGACGGACCTTTGTTGGCAAAGTAATATCTTTGCTTTTTAATATGCTGTCTAGGTTGGCCATAGCTTTTCTTTCAAGGAGCAAGTGTCTTTTAATTTCATGGCTACAGTCACCATCTGCAGTGATTTTGGAGCCCCCCAAAATAAAGTCTGTCAATGTCTCCACTGTTTTCCCATCTATTTGCCATGAAGTGATGGGACCTGAGGCCATGATCTTAGTTTTCTGAATGTTGAGTTTTAAGCCAACTTTTTCACTCTTCTCTTTCACTTTCATCAAGAGGCTCTTTAGCTCTTCACTTTCTGCCATAAAGGTGATGTCATCTGCATATCTGAGGTTATTGATATTTCTCCCAGCAATCTTGGAAAGGAAAGTTTGCTTTATTTTGAATGACAGCAACTGGGGTAGGGGGGAGTGAAGGGGGCAGATATCTGTCCAAAGGCCAATTCTCCCACTGACAAATCAGTGGGTAAAAGCTTTTATAGGCTGAAAGAGGAACTACATGCAGAAACAGCACGATCAACTCTGACAATCATCTTGAAACTGGTCATCAATGATCTAATTAGCATCATGTCATCTTGATTGCTTTAAGTACAGTTAATCTTCAGAAGGGGACAACGAGGACGAGATGGTCAGATGGCATTACTGACTCAATGGACTTGAGTTTGGGCAAACTCTAGGAGATGGTGAAGGACAGGGAAGCCTAGCATGCTGCATTCCATGGGGTTGCAAAGAGTTGGACACAACTGAGTGACTGAACAACAACCGTTAATCTTCAGTTCCAGGGTGGGTTTGTTTTCATTTCTTGAAGCCAGTTCTCAGAATTGTGGCAGCTTGTCTTGGCTGCAGTCTGGTCATCGTGTAGTTAACTTCTCAACCTGGTAGGGGTTTCAGCCTGTATAACACAGCTCACAGGATATGGCTCAGAATATTATCTCTAGCCCTTGAAAAAGGAACAAAAGGTCCTTGATTATGCTTAATGACTGGACTGTTATTATTTAGTCTCCTTTGACTATTTTCCTTTGTTTCTTCGTGTTCTCACTTCTCTGATTAAACTTACTCTTTGGCTGAAGTTTTCCACAGACAAACAGAAGGCCAAGGACATGTGGGGGCAAGGACCATAGAGTCCTGCTCCATTTCAGCGCCTAGAACTTGTTTTAAGGTACAATTTCAAGGCTTGCCCCAAACTTACTGATTCAGAAACACTGGAGGTGGGGCCCAGCAATTTATATTTTACCTAGGTGGTACTGAGGCATGCTAAAGTATGAGAACTGCTGCTGCAAACCATTCTCTTCACTGTACCTTTTTAACAATGAAAATGGATCATATCATGGAGTTCCCACTGCACTCACAGTGAAACACAGGCTTGCATTAGAACCTTCAAGGCCTCTGCACTTTGTCCTTTTTCTACCTTTTTTTCCCTTCATCTTGTGATTCCCTTGGCTTATCATGTGTCACACTTGCAGGCTTCCTTGCCGTTCTTCAAATATTCTAAGTCCTTTCCTGTCCCAGGGGTAGAGAAAAAAATGTTGCCTGCCATTCCAGTGCTTTAAAGATGAAACCATTAGCCCCTGCAATCGCCTTTGGGGAATTCAGGATGGCTCCTAGATACATATCTAAGGAAAAATGTCAAATGACCCCAGAGTCTTGCATTTCCCCATGCAGAAAAAGGCACTAAAATCATTAACTTGACATGTTTGTTCCTTATGATTAGCAGTAATCTCTTGATGCTTGACTACATTTTTTTCCAAGCAAAAAAAGTTCAGAGACATCCTGGCTCCTCTTTTACCTCTTGGAGCAGTTTCTCAGAGGTATCTGACCTTGTTTCCCAGGCCACGGTCTTCAGTAAGGTCTGTGGATAAAGTTTAACTCACAACTTTTATATGCTGCATTTTGTTTTTTTGTCAACACAGGACATAGGCAGTTGACTTTTTTTTAATTTTTAAGATATTTAACTTAAAATTGTTATATATTAATACCATTAACATCAATTTTTATCTAGTTCATTATGGATGCTGAGTTTTGTGCTCAACATTTTAAGATAAACATTTTAAGGTGTCCGTTCTCAGGGAGTTAGAATATAGGATAATGGTTGTTGTTTTTTTTTAACTGGCATAATTAGGTTTTAATTTTATTAAAAATTAGCATACAGACTCTTCTGATGCACAAGTTTCTGTTAACTAACATATGCATGAATTCATGTGCCCTCTGCCTGAAATCTTTTTGTTTGGCTGTTAGCAGAGCTGACTTCTCTCTGCATGTCTCAGCAAATTGTCTCCTCTGAACTGAAGCTTCCTTCCTTGACCAACTTTTGTAAGGTGGCATGATTACCCACTCTCTCCCCTGCAACTACTCTCTACCATCTAATTTATTTCTCAGGCTAACTCATTACAGCCTGAATTAGTGTTTTTTACTTGATGTTTCTTTCTCCCATCTCAAGAATGTAAACTCCACATGGAAGAAATCTTACCTGTCTTGTGACAGGTAAGTCTTATGAACATCTGGTACATAGCAGGTCTTCAGCACATCTTTGTGTATGAATGAATGAATGATTGTGGCTGGTGAATGTCTTCATCTTTAAGGGAGTGGGCTACACAGCCTCTTACATTCCTTCAAAGTTTGAGTCAGTGCAAATTAAAAAAAAAATAACCAACAGCTCTGTCTTCCTGCTACTTTACAAGTATCTGTCATTTATCATTTTTTCCACAATCAGAGGGAACTATTTACCCCCTGGAGCTGGTGCTCCCATTTCTTCTCTGAGTGAGTGGCTGATAGTGGAAAGATCCCAGAGGAAAATTTGGGATAAAAGGTGAAGGAAGGATTATCCAAGAAAGAGCAAATAATTGAATGAATGAGTGGGTTGTAGAACATCCAAACCAATAGGAAGAGAAACAGTCAGGATTAAAAGAAACTTTCTCAATCTGGAAAAAGTCGGGAAAGTGTGACAAAAACAAAATAAGGTTAGATAATGGAAATTTGAAAAGACTTATTACAATAATATGAATATGTTGAATTTACCTATTAAAAATCAAAGAAAACTGTCTTGTTTCTATGGACAGGGACACTGTCTTATTCATAATCTATTACTACATTGAATAACCTTTGTTGAGCACCTATGATTCTTCTGGAATTGTGCTAATGTTCATGGAACAATTAATCTTTACAACAATCCTCTGGTATCTTTTGAGGATTATGCATAATAAATAGTTATTAAATCAATATGATTAATTCAGTTCATGATTAAAATTTATCAAATTGGGTAAAAAAGCTGAATCTATATGACATGTTTTTAAGAGATAAATAAAGATGAGCTACAATAACAAAAGAACAACACCTCCCATTAGATTGATGAGGAAAACAACAAGGAAGTCACAAATACTTATCCCCAAAAATAGAAAAGCAAAAATCATCACAGATACAGGAGAAATTTTAAATTTTTTGAAATTCTTTTACATAATTCCATACAATTACATTTTTAATTGTGGAATATTTGTATGTTTAAGTTGCTAAAATGTACTTCAAAAGTAGATGTATCTACTTACTAAACCCATAAGTATCTGTGGAGAAAGATGAGAAATTTGTCAAAGAGCAGTATCTCTTTCACTCCCACTCCCTAAAAAATTACAGATCCAAACGGGTTTATAGATCAAGTCTCTTCAAACCTTTAATGAACAAATAATTCCTCTATGTTTTGATTTTCTTTGATTTCCTTCCAGAGAAGGAAGAAAAGCTTCACAATTTCTCTTATGAATTCACTGTAGCACTGTTACCAAAACATCACGATAGTTCACGAAAGAAAACTATAGGCTCTGTGACAACATGGATGGGCCTTGAGGATATTATGCTTAGTGAAATAAGTCAGAGAAAAACAAATACTGTATGATCTCACTTATGTGTGGAATCTTAAAAAAAAAAAAACACCCACAGAAAAGGAGATCAGATTTGTGGTCACTAGAGGCAGAGAGTGGGGGTAGGGGAACTGGTAAAGTGGTCAAAAGGTACAAACTTTCAGTTATAAGATAAATAAATCCTGGGACGTAATATACAACACCATAACTTTGCTACCGTTACTCTATGACATATTTGATAGTCTCTAAGAGAGAGGGTCCTAGATGCTCTCAACATGGAAAATTTTTTTGTATTTTGGTAACTATGAGAGGTGATGGATGTTAACTAAAGTAATCATGCCACAAGATGTACATACGTCCAAAGCTTACACTGTAAACTTTGGGTTGTATGTCGATTATATCTCAATAAAACTGGCAGGGGAAGAAAAGCTACAAACCAATACACGCATGGATATTGGAGTAAAAATCTTAATGATATTAAAATACAGAATTCAACAACACTTATTCAAAAAGCTGCCTTATGATACAAAGGAGGTCCCATTCTTAGATCATGCATTTACAGGCTAAAGCAGAGAAAAACAGTATGATCTGGTGGCTGGAAGTGAAGGGGCCAGGAAGAGTGACAGGACAAGGTGCCCAGAGCTCTCAGAGGACACTGCAGCGCTGAATAGGGAAGAGGCAAAACCCTCACTCAGGTTGGCTGCAACCTGAAGAATTAGGGAGCAACTCCAGCCTGGGAGAAGCAAGGTTCCTCCACGCCACGGTGCTGGGGGCCCACGGCTTTTGGTGTATTCCATAGAAACCCTGCCACCCTGATGGTGCCAGCATGGGAGCTGGGGCAAGATGGCCAGAGGTCAGCGGTGACTTGATAGCCATTAGTATGATGACTGGGGAAGATCCAGGCCGGAGAAGCGGAGCAGGCTGAAAACTAAGATATTACTAACAGACTGCCCTCCTCTCAGCACTTTTGGTAGTGAGTAAACATTTCCTGTGCTGAGTATCTGAGTTCAGTGAAGGAAAGTCTCCACTTTAAGAAGAGCACTTAGCACAAAGACCACCTCAGCCAAGATATGAGTCCGCTTGCCACCTTCACGAATTATTATCGCCTTGTAATAGTGTAAAAGTTCAGATGTCTTGGGGCTTCTCAGGAGGCTTAGTGGTAAAGAATCCGCCTGCCAGTCGGGAGACACAGGGACCCAGGTTCGATCCCTGGGTCGGGAAGATCCCCTGGAGATGGAAATGGCAATCCCCTTCCAGTATTCTTGCCTGGAAAATCCCACGGACAGAGGAGCCTGGTGGGCCACAGTCCTGGTAGTCTACAGCCCATGGGGCCACAAAGAGGGGGCCACGACCGAGGGACTGAGCGCTACTAAGCCTCTGAGGGGCCGGCATGGGCCAGCCCCTCTGCCCGACGCCGGGCTACAGCCCCAGCCCCCCAGAAGGTCACCCTGCGCAGGAGGTGGAGAGGAGGATAGTCTCAGGCCCGGGGCCCGTCCCCCACCACAGGCCGCAGTGTGGCTCCGGCCCCTCAAGGGTCGGGGGCCACCAAGGGCAGAGCTGTGAGGACAGGACAGCATTCACACTGAACGGGGCAGCCTGGACAGGCCGGGAGGCCAGCGCAGGAGCCCGAGGGCCCCCGGCGCCTGAGCAGGCCCCGGGCTCAGCTGCGGAGCCTCGAAGTTTAGCCTACGTGACTCAACGCAGTTGAACTGAAAGCGTGACTTTAACAGAGCTGTTATTTTGTTAAGCATCTCAGAAACAAGTATTCTCTTTAGATGGTTCAGGGGCAACCTCAAAGGTCAGAAGAAAATAAATGAAAAGGCTGTGCCTAGGAAGATTAGATGGCTCCATGGGACAGGGATGGGCTGTGGGGTTTTGACAGTGATTGTCCCCAGGGCAGGAGTGAGGCCTGGGCCCAGGGCTGATAAGGGTATTTCCCAGGGCTGTCCCCACCACCTCTTAGGTCCTCTCCACTTCTCATTTGGCCAGGATCAAAGACAGCCAGAAGCACTCTTTTCTTTGTTGTTGTGTTTTCTCTCTTCTCTCACCATTTCGTCCTTACCTCACTCCTGCCTGGACTTTGCTCAGAGTTTCCGGCCCACTTGATATGTCAAGGCTAAAGTCCAACAGTTGAAGAATCTGCCCTCCCTTCCACCATTCTGCCCAGAAACCAAGTTCAAACAGCAGCCGATGCAAAGCCCTCTTACAACGTTTTGCAAAAATATCAACACTGACCCCAGCTAAGGCCACAGCACATGAGCACATTGAAGGGAAATTCACAGGCCGCCCTGTTCTGACATAACAGACAATAACTGAAACTGCTATGAACCAAAGCAAAGGGTGCTTGCTGACAAGTGATCAGCAGAGCCAGCTAGCTTGGCCCCCTCTCCTGTGAGAAGGGAACGAAGGTGGCTTTATCCTGCAGTAATCTCATACTGATCTACTGGTGTTCTTGCCCAGCTCCCTCTCTGCCTTTCCTTGACTGGCAGGAACGCAGGCAGCAGCCTCATCAAAGGCAGCAGCGGGCATTTAGTCTGCCCCGTGGAAGGACTGGCGCAGCCTCTGTCACCAATATCTTCTCCCCCTCCAGTTGTCCCCAGCCACTCCAATATGAATGGGCTTCCCTGATGGCTCAGACGGTAAAGAATCTGCCGGCAATGCAGGAGACCCGGGTTCAATCCCTGGGTTGGGAAGATCCCCTGGAGAAAGGAATGGCAACCCACTCCAGTATTCTTGTCTGGAGAATTCCATGGACAGAGGAGCCTGGCAGGCTATAGTTCATGGGATTGCAGAGTCAGACGCAACTGAGCCACAAACACACCCTCCGTTATGAAGATGTGTAGAATGGTCCTGCTCTATCTCCCTGCCTTCTTCCTCATTTTCAAATAGAGTTCTAGCATTACTGATTCTTTAAAGCGGTGTTTTCTGTTTCAATCCATACTTTTCTGTTCTACAGTCCCAGCTTTAGTTCAAAACCATATAGAATCACCCCCAAATCAATGTCATGGCCCTTTGCTTCCCTTTGGCCCTCTCCTCCTATCCCTACTGCCGGTAGATGGTTAGAGAGTTGCCAAAAGTGTGCTCCAAGGAATAGATGTTATGTGGGGGGAAAAAAATGAATCTATTCAAAACAGTTTGGAAAATTCTGGGTTAAGCAAATATAAGCAGGTCACTTTTTGTGCAGGACTTGTCCTTTAACACACTAACCATCTGCATTGTGAATTTTTTTTAAGTGGAAGTATAGTTGTGATTTTTCTAAACTTTTCCAGTCCTGGAAGACCATCCTCCTACTCTGATGTGCTTTTGTTAGTAGATCCTCCTTGACACGAGTGAACTGCAGAACACACAATGAGAAACGATACTGAAGAAAATGTATTCCACAGAAACTATGCTTTAATAGTCCAGGGTATTTTTCCTACCTACTTAGAATTTTGTGTTGCAGGGAAATGAAAAGTATTCGTAGATATTTAATATTAAATTAAAATTCATGCCATATTTCATACCTATAAAAGAATAGACATAATGTATGGATAAGTTATAAAGAATGAAATAGATAACCAACAGAGGCCTCCTATACAGCACAGGGAACTATAGTCAGTATTTTGTGATAAATCTACAATATATAAGAATCTGGAAAAGGGTATCTATATAATTGAACCGCTGTGCTGTGCATCTGAAATGAACATGACATTGTAAATAAACTACATTTCAATTTTTAAAAGAACATTATAAAGGATAGTTGTGCTCCCCACCCTACCCCCTGCCCCAGCTTGACGAACTAAACCAGGGGTCAGAAAACTTTTTCTGTAAAAAGCCAAAGCTTATCAAATAAGCAAATTGTTTTGGCCTTCTTTCCAGTGAGAGGAGAATGAAGGGTTGCCAACTCTGTGGTGTCCAAATATTCAGCCCTGCTATGTAGCATGAATTCACACGTTCCAATAAGATGCTATTTATAAACCAGGTGACAGACTAAATCTGGTCCAGGGGCTGTAGTCTGCCAACCACTGTGTTTGCCCAGTTCCCCTGGAGCGCCTGTGTACACCTGCCCTTTGGCATATTTTGCTCATTCGTTGTTGCTGTTGTTCAGTTGCTAAGTCGTGTCCTGCTCTTTGCCACCCCACGGACTGCGGCATGCCAGGCTCCTCTGTCCTTCACTATCTCCCAGCGTTTGCTCGAACTTAAGTCCTTTGAGTCTATGACGCCATCCAACCATTTCATCCTCTGCCGCCCTCTTCTCCTCCTGCCCTCAGTCTTACCCAGCATCAGGATCTTTTCCAAGGGGAGTTGGCTCTTTGCATCAGGGGACCAAAGTACTGGAGCTTCAGCTTCAGAGTTGATTTCCTTTTGTTCGTGCCAAGGGTTAAGCCTCTTAATGGACATTTGGTTTGTTACACTTAAAAAAAATTTTATTTGCTATTTTGAAAATGCTACTGCAAAAAATGTTGACAGTTCTTCTACTACACCTAAGTAAATTTCTTTAAGGCAATGTCTTCTAATTTTTCACACTTTTCCTAAAATGGTTTGAAAAAAATATGAACCTTCTTACATAAACCTTACTCTTTATGTTGAAATCTAATATTTTTGTCCAAAGAAATTTTGCAAAATATTTACTTTTTGAAAGAGCTTCAAAGGACATAATCCCAATTGATTATCAATATTGCCATTTTAAAACAAAACATTACTCCTAAATCTGAGATTTTTCTTTGATATTTAGAAACTTAACATCTTGCCTTTTGCTCCTTTAACTCATAACTCTAGGCTTCACTCTCACAGAATTTTATCCTAACGTAGTACTTTCTTAGGCTCGAAGTGTTTTTCTTGTTCACTAGATCATGTTTCTCTCCAACAAAAATTGAGTTTTAACATTTTAATGTTTTACTGTCTGTGACCACTTCCCTGGTGGCTCAGTTGGTATAAAGAATCTGCCTGCAATGCAGGAGACCCAGGTTCGATCCCTGAGTAGGGAAGATTCCCTGGAGGAGTAAATGGAAACTCACTTCAGTATTCTTGCCTGGAAAATTCCATGGACAGAGGAATCTGGTGGGCTACAGTCCATGGGGTTGCAAAGAGTTGGACATGACTGAGTATCTGAGCATATTGTCTATGACCATAAGGTTTGAAAGATTAGGAAACTTTTCTTCTGAATAGCATTATTATTAGCATTAATATTAGTCCAAAATTTTTTTAAATAGAGATATAATTTAAATTTTTTATAAATCCTTAAATATCTATAGCATTTCACTGGAAGTTCATCTCTAAAAAAGATAAATGGAAGTATTTAAAAAAGTAGTTTATGTATCCATGTATGCTGTCAGAGAGTTGACTCCATCTGTCTGCACTACGCAAAATAGCCTGAACCACATAAAAATAATAAATATAACTATGTGGCCATGTGGCTATGTGGCACTGAGCATGAGACAGTGATTTAATGTGTTGCTTTATCACCTTGGGGCTTCCCTCATAGCTCAGTTGGTAAAGAATCCGCCTGCCATGCAGGAGACCTCGGTTCAATTCCTGGGTCAGGAAGATCCACTGGAAAAGGGAAAAGCTACCCACTCCAGTATTCTGGCCTGGAGAATTCCCTGGACTGTGTAGTCCATGGGGTCGCAAAGAGTCGGACACGACTGAATGACTTGCACATCACTTTGTCACCTTGGCTCTGTGGATTTTCAAGAGAGCTTCTACCAGCTTGTCAGCTTTATTTGCTGACAAAAATAAATTCAGTGATCTGCATCTCAGTGTTAACTCTGATTTACTGCCAGTTATGTAAGCAAGAAAACGCTGATATAGCAGTTAAGGATAAGAAACACTGAGGTCCTATCTGGACCGCTTCATTTCACGGGATTCATATATAAGTTGGTGGTTCCTGATTCAAGAGACAAAGTATGTCTCGGTACAGCCCTTTGTTGCTCTTTAGTTGCTGAGTCATGTCCGACTCTTCATCACCCCATGGACTGTAGCCAGCCAGGCTCCTCTGTCCATGAGATTCCCCAGGCAGGAATACTGGAGTGGGTTGCCCTTTCCTTCTCCAGGGGATCTTCCCAACCCAGGGATGGAACCTGCATCTCCTGCATTGGCAGAAGGATTCTTCACCACTGAGCCACCAGGGAAGCCCTAATACAGCCCTTACCTAAAATGGGAGCTCAAGAGTCTCCCCATATCTTTGCTGTGAGGCAGCCTTTGGCTGTGATGGATATTCTTACTTTAATGCTATTCTATATTGAGTCCTTGTTCTACAAGAACCCAGAGATTCCTGCGTTGTCATTTTGGATCCTTTGCCTCTTGTTTACCATTTGAAACCCATCTGGCTGTGGAAACCAAGGCCTTTTACAAACATGAGGGTAAAATAGCCTAGGAGTGGACAAGAAACTCTTTCTGATTTATTGGATGCAAGGGTACACTATATATTTCTTGAGCCTCAAAATGAGCTAACTTAAAAGATAGAATTAATTTAGGGAGACATGCAGGGTGCTGCTAATGTGGACCATTAATTGTGAAAATGAAGGTTTAAGTAAGGTTTTGGCATATAAGAGTAGAAGTCTATTCACTGCATGTCTCACCTGCCAGAATATCATTTATAAAAATAAAACTGTTGTGGGTAAGAAATCCATGCCGAGGTAGCGGTTTAATCAGCATTCTTGGATTACTGACAAAAGAAAGCAATTAGGTGTAACTTGATGGGCCCACACGCCTCAGGATGAAAGACAAAATTTCACTATGGATGGTTATGAGAAACACTACAGGACACACAAAACAATTCACTCAGGGGTCATTGCTACTCATGTGATCACAGCCTGAGGAACTCGACTTTTCCTCACCTTCGCTTTATTTCCTAACTGTACTGAAACAGTTAGTAGTCACCAGCAGCAGCATGTCTGGAGGATCAAACAGCATTTGGATCACTCAAAATAACAGACCTTCGGAAAATTAGGAGGGGACCTCCCTGGTGGTTCAGTGGTTAAGACTTCACCTTCCAAAGCAGAGGGTGCAGGTTCAATCCTTGGTCATAGAGCTAAGATCAGAAAACCAAAACATAAAGCAGAAGTAACGTTGCAACACATTCAATAAAGACTTGAAAAATGGTCCACATCAAAAAAATCTTCAAAAAGAAAAAGAGAGAAATAGAATCGGAGACAGGAGAAATGGGCCAGGAAGAATTCATTTTTTAACTTATTTTTAATTAATTTATTTTTTATTTTTGGTTGCACTAGGTCTTTGTTGTTTTGTGCAGGCTTGCTGTAATTGCAGCAGGCAAGGGCTTCCCTCATAGCTCAGTTGGTAAAGAATCCACCTGCAATGCAGGAGACCCCAGTTTGATTCCTGGGCCGGGAAGAGCCACTGGAGAAGGGATAGGCTACCCAGTCCAGTGTTATTGGGCTTCCTTTGTGGCTCAGCTGGTAAAGAATCCACCTGCAATGCAGGAGACCTGGGTTCAGTCCCTAGGTTGGGAAGATCCCCTGGAGAATGGAAAGGCTACCCACTCCAGTATTCTGGCATGGAGAATTCCATGGACTGTAGCCCATGGGTTTGCCAAGAGTCAGACACGACCGAACGACTATCACTTGTCACTTGGGGCTACTCTTTGTCATTAAAGTGCACAGACTTCTCATTGTGGTGGCTTCTCTTGTTGCGGAGCATAGACTCTAGGCACATGTGCTTCAGTAGTTGTGGGGCATGGGCTTAGTTGCTCCATAGCATGTGGGATCCTCCTGAACCAGGGATCGAACCTGTATGCTCTGCATTGAAAGGTGGATTCTTATCCACTGTACCACCAGGCAAGTCCCGAATGCACTTTTCACAAGGAAAGACATTTTAACATAAATAGGGCACCAAGAAGGCATCCTATTCCAGGGAGAAGGGAAAACGTAGCAAGTCAGCTGGGATGGAAACACAGCACTCATAAAAAGGGCCCTGCAATTAGGGTGGATATGAAGACAACATACCCAGATCCAGTGTTGAAAATGAGCTGGCAGGTCCACACACGCTGGGTTATTAGATATCTTCCTGTGAATGGAGTCTGAGGCATCCCAGGCACGATGACCAGGGGAGCTCAGAGCAGAAGTCCAAGTGAATGCTCCTGGGGGACTTATAGGCTCCCCCTGCCCCCATCTATGAAAAGGTTTAATTGGGGAAAGCAACCTATTTGAAACCCTCTTTCCAAGGGTCAGCACCATGACTGAGCGCTAACCATTCTTTGCCCCGTCGTGCAGCTCATGGTAGTTGGACACATTTTATTTCTTTAGTTTTGGAAGATATCATGCACTTTGGGGGCAACTTTTTTGCTGAGCAGTATCTTGGACATCTGAACATAATAGCATGAGTAATATAACAAGTTGTGTAGCGGAAAAGTTGTTATCATAGAATTTTGTACCTAAATTCATACATGAGGTTAGCCAATAGTTTTTGTTTCTTGCCCTACACTCTTTGTTCTTGCTAACAGCATGTTATTTACAACATTTAAAAGAACAGGCATCAAAAGCCATTTTAGAAGGTTGTAATTAATTATACAACAGTGCTGGCCCATGAATAGGGACAGGAAGCATGCAGCAGGGTTGAAGGGCAATGGGAAAAAACGGAAGTGGGAACAGATGACAAATTGAGAGGCCTTGCACGGGCCAGTAGAAATATGCTGTGTACTGAAGAGTAGTTATTTGTTATTGGGTTTGCTAGTTTGATGAAACAATTGGCTGGCTTCTCTCAATCACTCTTTTTTCTTCCCTATATTGTGGAACTGTATATACAACATTAAAATGATCTGTTCCTCGGAAGTTTGCAAAACTCATCCTTGACATTGTCTGGACCTGGTGGTCTTCTTACAGGTACTTGTTTTATTACTCTCGGGCTTCCCTGGTAGCTCAGTTGGTAAAGGATCCTCCTGCAATGCAGGAAACTCTGGTTCAATTCCTGGGTCAGGAAGATCCTCTGGAGAAGGGATAGGCTACCCACACCAGTATTCTTGGATTTCTCTTGTGGCTCAGCTGGTAAAGAATCTGCCTGCAATGCAGCAGACCTGGGTTCCATCCCTGGGTTGGGAAGATCCCCTGGAGAAGGGAAAGGCTAACCTCTCCAGTATTCTGGCCTGGAGAATTCCACAGACTATACAGTTGCAGAGTCAGACATGACTGAGTGACTTTCTCTTCCCTTTTTATTATCCTTTCCACTGGACATGATTTAAACAGGACTAGAGTGTTTCCCATGGTCCCTGCTGTGGACCTTTCTCACTGGGAAGCAGTATTTATTTAAGCCAAATACCCAGAGGAAAGGAATTTGGCTGTGTACTCAAGATTCTCTAATTCCTTACTCAGATATTTTGAATCCTGGAATAACAAAGGATTATAATGGCCTCAAGTTCATACTCTGTTGAGAAATAATATATGGGGAATGGTAGGTGAAAAAATGAACCCCTCAAAGGTATTCACACTCTAATCTCTGGAACCTGTGAATATGTTAGGTTACATAGCACAGGAGAATTAAATTTCCAGATGACCTTTGCTGTTATTCAGTAGCTCAGTCGTGTCCAGTTCCCTGTGACCCCACAAACTGCAGCATGCCAGACTTCCCTATCCTTCACCATCTCCCAGAGCTTACTCAAATTCATGTCCATTCAGTCAGTGATGCCATCCAACCATCTCATCCCCTGTTGTCCCCTTCTCCCGCCTTCAATCTTTCCCAACATCAGGGTCTTTTCTAATGAGTCAGCTCTTCACATCACGTGGCCAAAGTATTGGAGCTTCAGCTTTAGCATCAGTCCTTCCAATGAATATTCAGAACTGATTTCCTTTACAATTGACTTTTGTTTGATCTCCTTGCAGTCCAAGGGACTCTCAAGAGTCTTCTCGAACACCACAGTTCAAAAGCATCGATTCTTTGGAGCTCAGCCATCCTGATGGTTCATGTCGCACATCCATACGTGACGACTGGAAAAACCGTAGCTTTGACTATATGGACTTTTGTCGACAAAGTAATGTCTCTGCTTTTTAATATGCTGTCCCGGTTGGTCACAGCTTTTCTTCCAAGGAGCAGGCATCTTTTAATTTCATGGCTTCTGTCACCATCTGCAGCAATTTTGGAGCTTAAGAAAATGGGGAGAGTATCCTGGATTATTCAGGTCAGCTCAGTGTCATCACGTGGGTCCTTGTACGTGGAAGAGGTTAGGAAGAGAGATGAGAAAAGAGTCAGAGATGGCAACATGAGAAGGGATCAGCCTAGCACTGCTGCCTTTTGAAGATGGAGGGAGGAGGAGCTAAAGATGCAGGCAGCCTCCAGAAATTAGAAAAGGCAAGGAAACAAGATCTCCCTGGAGCCCCCAAACAAGAAGGCCACCCTGCCAGAACCTTGTTCTTAGCCCAATGAGAACCATGTCAGACTTGCGACCTATAGAAGGAGAAAATAACAAATCTGCCTTGCTTGAAGCCAGTAAGTTTGAAGTCATTTATCCCCGTAGTATTGGGAAAGTAATTCACATGCTGTATGCAAAGTTAGATTTCACTGAGAGGGAAAAAATAATTATATTGTGATAATATCTGATTTAGGTTGTAACCATACCTCCAGAGTACTAGTTGCTATAGTTTAGCAAAAGACTCTGTTGCTGGGAAAGATTGAAGGCAGGAGGGGAAGGGGACAACAGAGGATGAGATGGTTGGATGGCATCACCCACTCAGTGAACATGAGTTTGAGCGAGCTCCGGGAGCTGGTGACGGACAGGGAACCCTGGCGTGCTGCAGTCCACGGGGTCGCAAAGAGTCGGATACGGCAAATTGACTGAACAACAACATAATTTAGGCAGAATAAATGAAATTAATGTCTTTGAAGCTAATGAGACATCATAATACTGATGCTGATAATCACATTTACTGGGAAAATGAATTAAAGTCCCCAAAGGACGTTATCTCTATAGAGAATTGGTCTGAAGATTTGATTTGATTAATGATTGATTATAGTTCTTAATCATTCAACAGATGTATAGCATGAAATGCATATAGCTATAGATCAGGGAAGTAAAAGATTTATAAATTTACTACAAAAATAAAAAATATAGTTTGTGCCTGGATCCCTGAAGGCTTCAACTATTTGTTTAAATCTAAAGTAACCCTTCACCGGCTATTGAAAATGTTTGGAATTTGTATGGACCGTTTGATGTCTATCTGATTAGGCAATGTTACAAGGCAAATAGATACTGTCAGACGAAGAGTGTTTGTTTTATCATAAAAAGGCTTTGACTGCAGATTGGGGGTGAACTGTGCTGTCAGGGTTAATTCCAGCCTGAGCAGTCTTACGAAATAAGAAATGTAACTCTGTGATGATATGCATGATTTGCCCCTGGTGTTGGTGAGGCCCCCAGAGGAGTGTAGCACCAGGGCTGGTTACAGAGCAAGAATGTCTATGTGACCTGCTTAGACAATGCTGGGGCTCCGTGAGAATCTGGGAACAGATTCCCTTAAACCGGGGTGGGGTCCCCAACCTCTCGGTGCAGACAGGTACCTCGTAGAGTAGAAATAAAGTGCACAATAAATGTAATGCACCTGAATCATCCTGAAACTATCTCCACCCATCCCTGTGGAAAAACCGTCTTTCATAAAATCAGCCCCTGGTGCCAAAAAGTTTGGGGACTGCTGCCTTAGACTATTGCTGTTTTCTCATTCCTTAGAAAGTCCTCCTCAGGACCACAGTCATGTCTCCTTTTGTAACCAGAGGGAAGCTTCTCGTGGGTGTAGGACAGCAGAGCGGGGGATGGTGGACAGGACAGTGGGAAGAATGAGGTGGGGCTTGTCCATTTTCTCTGTGTCTCGATGTCTCTAAATAGGCATGAAGATCATCCACTAAATGGGAAAGGAAAAGTGTTGATGATTTTAGGAGAAGGCATAAAATAGTTTTGGAGAAGACTCTTGAGAGTCCCTTGGACAACAAGGAGCCCAAACTATCAATCCTAAAGGAAGTCAACCCTGAATATTCTGTGGAAGGAATGACGCTGAATCTGAAGTTCCAGTCCTTTAGCCACCTGATGCGAAGACTCAATAGAAAAGACCCTGATGCTGGGAAAGATTAAGAGCAGAAGGAGAATGGGATGACAGAGGGTGAGATGGTTGGATAGCATCAGTGACTCAATGGACATGAGTTTGAGCAAACTCTGGGAGATGGTGAAGGACAGGGAAGCCTGGTGTGCTGCAGTTCATGGGGTCATAAAGAGTTGGGCACAACTGAGCGACTGAACAACAGCAACAAAGTAGAAAAAGACAGAGCAAAACTGACCTCTTGGGTATTTTTTCCCACCAATCAATGTTCCTTTTCTTCTTTTCTCTATGGCTGCTGGAAGCCATACATTGCCTTGTATTTTTCTTTTTGGCCCTTTCCCCTCCATTAGTTAACAGGCCCTTAGTGGCTTTCTGGTGAATCTATTAGCTGGGTTACGTGCAGAAACCTTAAGATCACAGCTGAAGCTGCCCTCCATGGTGAGACAGAAATTGGAAAGGTGAGACAGAAATTGGAAGGATACTCTTTTCATCATTTAGAAGTTTCTCATGATCCCTTCCATCCCTGTCTTTCACAGTAATCTTTAAAGGAAAGTCCTGGGGACTTGTCTGTTGGTCCCCTGGCTGAGACCTCATCTTCCAAGGCAGGGGTGGTGGGTTCGATCCCTGGCAGGGAACTAAGATCCCACATGCCTCATGGCCAAAAAGATAAAAAAAGTGAAACAGAAGCAATAATGTAACAAATTCAATAAGGACTTCAATATATAGGAAAGTCCTGGGGCTTAAGTTCCCAGTTCTAGGGTTTCTCAGTGGACATTACAAGCCTTGTCCTTGACAAGGGAAAAGCCTGGAGACAGCCAGAGCTGGATTATTCCCAGAGTAGCTATATTAGGAGAGGAAGCTCCACTCCCCTCTCTCCCCTTCTTCTGATCAAACTGACTTATTGGGCAGGAGGAGTTGGTGGAGCTCTGAAGGGTCACCCTCCTGGTCTTGAAGGGAACTGACTGGCTCCTCTCCCCGAGTCATGACCTGGGACTCAAACATGAGGTGGCAGATGCTCTGACAGTTTCAGGGCCAGGTTTTTCAAGGTCAGTGTGTTCTATCAATTAGCCTCTCTGAGCCTCCAGTTTCTTCATATGAAAAATAACAATGCTGTGGTCATTCTCAGCAGACAGAAGGTGTTGCCTGCCATAAGAGCTTGGAATGCTATTCTTGTCTCCTGATTGAGGGCAGGAGGAGAAGAGAGCGACGGAGGACAAGATGGTTGAATGGCATCACCGACTCAATAGACTTGAAAAAGTGAAAAGTGAAAATCGCTCAGTTGTGTCAGACTCTTTGTGACCCCATGGACTGTTGCCCGCCAGGCTGTCCATGGGGATTCTCCTCTGTTCATGAGAATTCTCCAGGCAAGAATACTGGAGTGGGTAGCCGTTCCCTTCTCCAGGGGATCTTCCCAACCCAGGGATTGAACCCAGGTCTCCTGCAATGCCGGCAGATTCTTTACCATCTGAGCCACCAGGAAAGCCCAAGAATACTGGAGTGGGTAGCCTATCCTTTCTCCAGGGGACCTTCCCAGCCCAGGAATCAAACCCGGATCTCCGGCATTGCAGGAGGATTGTTTTAACAGTTGAGTTACCAGGTTTGAGCAAACTCCAGGAGATAGTTAAGGACAGGGAAGCCTGGTGTGCTGCAGTCCATGGGGTTGCAAAGAGTTGGACATGACTAATGGCTGAACAACAACAAATGAAAAAAACTTCAAAGTCACTAATATACACACCACCCAATACTAAACTCCTAACAGATCTAACACGTAGCCTGGAGAACTAGCTCTGCAATAACAAGCTGTGTTAACATTTGAAAATCTGGCTGTCTAAAGGCTTGCTACAGAACGAAACTATGAGTTTAAAGGAAGGAATCCAATGACTTTTATTAAACATTGACCCAGAACTGCCCCATTTAGCAGAATGGACAATGCCAGAGGATGACCAGCAGAGGGCAGCACATACCTACATACCTGGCTTTCCAGACTTATCTAATACGAAACTGGCTCTCCGGTGGTGTTTCCAGGGAGAAACAACTCACTTTCACAAAGCCTACTCCGGTGTATCAATTAAAAGCCATTTAGAACACAATCTGGGGCCTCCCTGGCGGCTCAGTGGTTAAAAAAAAAATCCTTCTGCCAATGCAGGAGACACACGAGTGATCCCTGATCCAGGAAGGTCTCACATGCATTGAAGCAAATAAGCCCGCACACTATAACTTTTGAGCCTGTGCTCTAGGGCCCGGGAGTCACAACTACTGAGCCCGTGAGCTGAAACTACTGAAGCCTGAGCACCTAGAAACTGCTCCACACCAAGAGAAGCCGCTGCAGTGAGAAGCCCACGCACCACAGCTAGAGAAAACCCCACGCAGCAACCAAAACCCCGCACAGCCAAAATAAATGAAATTTTAAAAAATTAATAACTAGAAACAGCAAAAAAATAAAATAAAAAACACTATCTGGAACTCAAGCCCAGGTCCAGAGCTGGCTGAATATGGCCCAAGGCCATATTCATAAGCAGGAAAATTTTGTCTTTGAAACCTCACCACCTCCTGTTTTTGTCCCTCTTTTATTTCTCATAGTATGGCTGGGGGCCTGGCAACATCGGCCTGAAGTAGGAGTTTGTCAGCAATGTAGAATTTCAGGCCCCACCTCAGATCCACTAAGGATCTGTCTTTGGGGCAGATTCCACTAGGGCAGAATCTTCATTTTCACAAGATTCCCAGGCGATTCATGTTCACAAGGAAGTTTGAAAAGTGCTAGGATAACAACCCCTTCTCTACAGACACATGGCACCCAGAAACTCACCCTACTCCTAGACTCCAACCTTCCTTCCCACTTCCACCCTTTCACCCTACAACGCTGCAGAGGATGTCCTGCTGGTTTCAGGCAGGAGGACAGGTGGTGTGCCCTGAGGTGAGCAGCTGTGAGATATCCTCTTCAGGACCTCAGTTGTTGTTCAGTAGCTCAACTGTGTCCAACTCTTTGTGACCCTATGGACTGCAGCATGCCAGGCTTCCCTGTCCATCATCATCTCCTGGAGTTTGTGTAAACTTATGTCCATTGAGTCAGTGATGCCATCCAACCATCTTATCCTCTGTCATCCCCTTCTCCTCCCACCTTCAATCTTTCCCAGCATCAGGGTCTTTTCAAACGAGTCAGCTCTACCCATCAGGTGGCCAAAGTATTAGAGTTTCAGCTTCAGCATCAGTCCTTCCAATGAATACTCAGGACTGATTTCCTTTAGGATGGACTGGTTGGATTTCCTTGCAGTCCAAGGGACTCTCAAGAGTCTTCTCCAACACCACAGTTCCAAAGCATCAATTCTTCAGCACTCAGCTTTCTTTATAGTCCAACTCTCACATCCATACATGACTACTGGAAAAACCATAGCTTTGACTATACAGACATTTGTCAGTAAAGTAATGTCTGTTTTTTAATATGCTGTCTAGGTTGGCCATAGCTTTTCTTTCAAGGAGCAAGAGTCTTTTAATTTCATGGCTGCAGTTACCATCTGCAGTGATTTTGGAGCCCAGGAAAATAAAGTCTGTCACTGTTTCCATTATGTATTCATATTTGGTACTTAATTCCTTGAAATAGTGAAAAGAAATAAGCCAGCCCCTTCCTCTTTCTTATGTCTCCACAGGGAGCATGTCTCACATCTCAGGCTTCTCCCCGGCTGCTCAGCGCCTCTTTAAGGAAGGAGCTCTGTCTAGAGTTTCCTCTCCCTGTCCAAAGCTGCCATTAGCTTGTTGCAGAGGAGAAAGGAAACTGGAAACAAATTCCTCTTGAGGGGTGAATGCTTGTCAAGAGCTTTTTCGGGGGAGGTTTGTCTTTCTGCAAATCTGTCTTTTGATTTGCAAAGATTTTTCTGTCTTTTGGACTTCCCTGGTGGCTCAGACGGTAAAGCATCTGCCTACAATGTGGGAAACCCGCGTTCATTCCCTGGGTCGGGAAGATCTCCTGGAGAAGGACATGGCAACCCACTCCAGTAGTCTTGCCCGGAAAATCCCATGGATGGAAGAGCCTGGTAGGCTACAGTCCATGGGGTTGCAAAGAGTCGGACGTGACTGAGCAACTCCACTTTTGTCTTTCTGCAGAATAAGGCATAAAGACACATGGCACCCAGAAACTCACCCTACACCTAGACTCCAAATAACTTTTGAGTCGTGGCCTCAGAGTTATTTGGGTGAATGAGCGCTTCCCAGGACTGTCAGATGAGTCCTTGGATGTGGGTGCCCAGCCCCGGGGCTGAAGGAGAAGCTCTTTGGGAGGAACGACTGTCACCGTGGGAGCTGATGCTGACGCTGTGTGTGGGCAAGGTGCTGGCCTGGGAACCCACTCAGCTTCTCTGAAGCACCTCGGAATGGAAGATGATCCCACGGGAGTGAGACACTCTGTGCTCAGATAACAGAGGCAAAAGCCTTCTGACGCCTCCCCAAGCTTCTTCACCCCTACTCCTCTTGAGGTAGGAGATAGATGAGCCCTGGGATGGACAGCTGGTGTTTGTCAAGTGGGACAAAATTGAAGCTTTGCTTTTACCCAGACACTCCAAGGACAAAGCTAGTGGCAGAAGCTGAGCTCTGCTGGAGTAAATAGATAAGGTGGCTACTTCTGAGGTCATGGAAACCTCCCCTGTCTGCACATGTGCAGGAAGGCTCTCTGGGGCTCAAAAAGGGAGGGACCCCACCCCATAATAATGGAGGACATGTACCCACAGGCCACTCTACTGGGATCCATCTTGGAAAAAAGTGGTGCACACATGTTGGGGAGGGTCCTAGGACAGGTCAGATGTGAAAAAAGAAACCAGATCATTGGTCAAAAGTAAACCAAGACCTGGGGCTTCCCAGCTGGTGCTAGTGGTAAAGAACCTGCCTGCCCATGCAGGAGATGTAAGAGATGAGGGTTCAGTCCCTGGCTCGAGAAGATCCCCTTGAGGAGGGCATGGCAACCCACTCCAGTGATCATGCCTAGACAATCCCATGGACAGAGGAGCCTGGCGGACCCCCGTCCACAGGGTCGCAAAGAGTCTGACACGACTGAAGTGACCTAGTACACACACATGCAAACAAACAGCCAGAGAACTGTCCTTTGTAAGCGTTTTAAATCCCCTCTTTACTGTGCTCCTCATTCAGGACACCCATCTCACTCAGGACACTCACAGCTTCTGTCTTAAATAAACAAACTGCTTTTCTCTGTGGTCTCCCATACATTGTACTGTGTCTCTAATAATAAACTTTGTATCCATTTTTACAGTTTTTAACTCCTTGAAACATTCTTGCTTTCAAATGAGGGAAAGAGCCAGGATCACTTTGCTTCTAGCCTCTGGCCCCTGATGCTCCAGTGGCTAGGATTCCTGGTTTTCATCCAGGCTGCGTGTACGTTCAGTCACTCAGTCATGTCCAACTCTTTAAGACCCTTTGGACTGTAGCCCGCCAGGCTCCTCTGTCCATGGGATTTTTCAGGTGACATTACTGGCGTAGGTAGCCATTCCCTTCTCCAGGGGATCTTCCCAACCCAGGGATCGAACCTGTGTCTCCTGCTTTGGCAGGCAGATTCTTTACACTCTGAGCCACTCAGGAAGCTTTGGGCAGGAAACTAAGATCTCTCTTCAGGACCGCTCACTGCTGTCTCTCTGAGAGACCTCTCAGCCCTGCCTTAGTTTCCTCTTAGTTTATTCTTCACCTAACCTTCCTCTTCCTTGGTGGGAGGTGGAGGGGGGCGGTGAGGAACAAGAGCACAGAACAGGAAGAAAGTCACCATTTGAATTCCCTAATTCCCCTCCTTAAGGGGGTACATGCAGAAGGGGTGGTGGTTTAGTCTCTAAGTCATGTCTGACTCTTGCGACCCCATGGACTGTATAGCCCACCAGGCTCCTCTGTCCATGGGATTCCCCAGGCAAGAATACTGGAGTGGGTTGCCATTTCCATCTCCAGGGGATCTTCCTGACTCAGGGATCGAAGCCGGGTCTCCTGCACTGCAGGCAGATTCTTTACCATCTGAGCTGCCAGGGAAGAGCCAGGTACCAAGACTGCTTCAGGTCCAGACTTGGAGTGTCTGTGAGATAGGAACCCTTCCTTCCTTCCTCTTTCTTTCCTTCCTTCCCCTCTTCCTTCCTCCCTTCCTCTTTTCCTTTTTCCTTCCCACCTCCCTTCCTTATTCCCTGCCTTACTTCCTCCTTCCCTTCTTTCCTTCTGCTGTGTCCCTGCTCCCTCAACACAGCACACTTCCCTCTTTCCTCTACAGTAAGAAGCAATGATAACATGAACTCATGACACCAGCAGGGTCCGCCTTCATGCGTCGTTTCCTCCAGTCCCTCCTCCCTACATGCTCCTCCCTGCGTGTTCTAGGTCTCTCAAGCTCAGTCCCCACGGATACTCTGCTCCTGTCTTCACAATCAAACCTGTTGAAAATGTATTCACATTGAGTCACAAATGATCCATGGGTCCAGGAGCTAAGTTCTTTTGGGATATTTGCAATTAAAAGCCTGGAGCTGAGCTGAAATCTTGAAGAGTGAATTGCTAGAGAAGATCTGAGAAGTGACTCGGGTCTGTTACTCCATTTGCAGGGAAGGTTGGATTCCAAGGGAGTATACATGGTCCTGAGTTCATCACTCATCTCAAGGGTACTTGCCTCTTCCTATGGCCTCTGCTATTGAATTTTCCCACCTGGAAAAGGTCTGGACCTGGGGTAGGCACTCAGACAATATTGTAAAAGAAAAAGAAAATGGAATATACAGGGGCTACAAAACTATAGTCACAGTGGTGATGATGAGTTCTTGGGTAAATATTGACATTGAAAACAACTGACGCTGTGAACACGGAATTATTGATATCAGAGATGGATTTCAGAAGGAAATGGCAACCAAATCCTGTATTCTTGCCAGGAAAACACCATGGACAGAGGAGCCTGGTGGGCTACAGTCCCTGGGGTCACAAACATTTGGACACAACTGAGCACGCACACACGCATGCAGAGATGAATGGTCGTTGACACTGGTATGTATTGCCATCTACATAGCAACCCTAGACACTGGCTCTCTGAGTCTTAACATTTGTTGGAATAAACACATAGCTTGGCAACAAGTCTAATTTCTGGCAGAAAATCAGAGAAAAGTTAAGAAAGCTAGTTTTCGGGTCTGTGCGCCATGACACGTGGAAAGCCCCGCATGCCCGTGACAAACCCACGGCCTTTGCTTCTGTGCCTCACACTAACACCCTTGCATGGCCCCTAACACGACTGCAAGCTCTTTTGCAGAGACCTGACACCTTGTGTTCTTTGCTTCCCCCAGAGGGCCTGGGACGGGACCTCACCTATAGTAAGTGCAGCCCTTGGGGAACGAATGGGCTGGAGTTCTTGGTGGTAAACCCTTTGTGCTTTTACAGCGCTATACTCAGACCACCTGCGCCATGATAAAAGCCTAAGCTGTCAGCCAGAAGCTTCCTAAGAGCAGGAACCATGCACAGTTCCATTCTCCCAACTCAGCTCTGCCTACCGTGAAGGCAGTCCTTTCTATTTGATGAGTAAATCAACAAGTGAAGAAATGAATGGTACAGTTTCCATGGCAGGTACAGGTGGGAAAGAAACCAGAGACCTTTCCAGGTGACCTTTAAAGGCTTTACAGAAGGAAACCAGGAAGATGCTGGCAAGGCAGTTAACTGATCCTTCTTCAATAGCGGACGTGCTTCAGGCTTTTAATAAATACTACCCGTGCTTTTACATAAAAACTCTGTGCCTCTTTGTGGACACAGGTTGGCACTGAATTTCTGTTCCACATCTCCTATTTACTCTGATTTTTATCGCATTCATCTTATGAGTCAGACCTGGTACACCACGTTCAAAGTCAGGTTCACTGGCAAGTACAGCACATCATGTATAAGATGGCTCTGCTTCCTCTGCCAGCACCTGCGACCAAGTAGATGCACCCTGACCAGTTATCGGTTCTTCAAGGAGATACAGAGTAACCGGTGGCTAGTGGCTGACTTACAGCCAGACCTCTTCTGGATGTCTGGAGAGATTTTTTGCATGTGTGCTCAGTCGTGCCCCACTCTTGCAACTCCATGGACTCCATGAACTGTTACCACACCAGGCTGCTCTGTCCATGGGATTTCCCAGGCCAGAATACTGGAGTGGGTTGCCATTTCCTTCCCCAGGGAATCTTCTGAACCCAGGGATTCAACCCACATCTCTGGCAACTCCTACACTGGCAAGCGGATTCTTTACCACTGACCCACCTGGGAGAGGGGCAATTACCTGCAGCCAGCATCCGCTGGATCATCAAAAGTTCTGCTGGATCATCAAAAAAGCGAGAGAGTTCCAGAAAAATATCTACTTTTGCTTTAATGACTACGCCAAAGCCTTTGTGTGGATCACAACAAACTGTGGAAAATTCTTCAAGAGATGGGAATACCAGACCACCTGACCTGCCTCCTGAGAAATCTATATGCAGGCCAAGAAGCAACAGTTAGAATTGGACATGGAACAACAGACTGGTTGTAAATCTGGAAAGGAGTACGCCAAGGCTGTATATTGTCACCCTGCTTATTTAACTTCTGTGCAGAGTACATCATGAGAAATGCTGGACTGGATGAAGCACAAGCCGGAATCAAGATTGCCGGGAGAAGTATCAATAATCTCAGATATGCAGATGACACCACCCTTATGGCAGAAAGTGAAGAAGAACTAATAAGCCTCTTGATGAAAGTGAAAGAGGAGAGTGAAAAGGTTGGTTTAAAACTCAACATTCAGAAAACTAAGATTATGCAAGATGCTGAGCAGGCCTTTCTGATAGAAACCTCAGGATACACCTAGAAGTGTGGATATCCCCCCACCTCCTGGGGAAGATTGACCCAGACTCAAGAGACACTGTCCGCAAAGAGAGTGATGTGTTTTAATTTATGGGGGATTGTTTATGGTATAGAATAAAGGCTCGAAGCTTAAGCCAAAGCAATGTCTGAGTGATTAGCGCACAGGAAAGAGGAAGTGAACGTTTCCATCATGCCCTCTGCAGCCCACCAACCCTGCTCCTTGAGTCGGGGTGGGCCCAATCTCAGAGGCTTGAACATGGTATCCTATGATCCAAAAACTGACATAGGTTAACAGAAAAGAGTCAAGAAATGAAAACAGTCCCGTGTTTTCTACAGAATAAAGAAGTAGCTCATCCCTGCTGTCTAAGATGAGCAAGCAAATAATCAATGCAGGGTGTTTCTGTAATTCTAACATCTCTCTTTAGCATATAATCACATAAATTATGGGCTTCCTTGGTATCTCAGACTGCAAAGAATCTGACTCTATTGCAGGAGACCCAGGTTCGATCCCTGGGTCAGGAACATCCCCTGAGAAGGGAATGGCTACCTACTCCAGCATTTTGCCTGGTGAATTCCATGGACAGAGGAGCCTGGTGGGCTACAGTCCATGGGTTGCAAAGAGCTGTACACAACTGAGTAACTAACACTTACATTTTTTTTTCACACATTAATTTTGGGGCTTCCCCTAGTGGTCAAGAATCTGCCTGCAATGCAGGAGACTTGGGTTCCATCCCTGGGTCAGGAAGATCCCTGGGAAGAGAGCATAGCAACCCACTTCAGCATTGCTGTCTGGAGAATGCCCTGGACAGAGGAGTCTGGTAGGCTACCACCCATAGGGTCACAAAGAGTCAGACCTGCCTGAAGCGACTGAGCACTCACACACATAAATTGCATGAGCAAAACTAGATTAGGGCTTTGGGTAGAAAACACTTTATCCTTGTAGTGCGTGCGTGTGTGCTCAGTCATTTCAGCTGTGTCTGATTCTTTATAACCCCATGGACTGCAGCCCACCAGGCTCCTCTGTCCATGAATTCTCCAGGCAAGATTACTGGAGTGGGTTGCCATGCCCTCCTCTAGGGGATCTTCCAGACCCAGGGATGGAACCCACATCTGCTTTGCAGGTGGATTCTTTACCCACCGAGCCACCTGGGAAGCCCATCCTTGTAGTGTGTGTGCTTAGCCTGTCAGTCGTGTATCTAGAACATACTTTGTATGATGTGAATCCTAAATTTATTGAGACCTGTTTTATGGACAAGGTTACTGTTTATCTTGGTAACTATTCCATATGCATTTTAAAAGAATATATATTCTGCTGTTGTTGGATGGGATATTATATGAATGTTTGTTTGATCAAGTTGACTGATTGTGTTGCTTGAGTTTTATATATCCTTACTGACTTTCTGACGACTTGTTCTATCAATCATTACTAAAGAAATATTGAAATCTCTTACATTACAGGTTTGTTTACTTTTCTTTTCAGTTCTATTAGTTTTCGCTGCACACATTTTAATGGTCTATTATTGGGGACGTAAATGTTCAGTGTTGTTATATCTTCCTAATTAATTGATAATGTTTGTTATTATGAAATAACCTTCTTTATTCATGAAATATCATCTGCTCTGAAGGCAAGTTTGTTTGATATTAATAAAGCCCATCATGCTTTCTTTTGATTCGCGTTAGCACGGAATATAATTCTCTTCCTTTTTCAATTGCTTCCTTATGATGAGCATGCTTCTTATAAACACCGTGTAGTTGTATTATGCTTTTTTATCCAATCTAATGATCTTTGCCTTTTAATAGGGATGTTTAGACCACCTTCATTTAATGTAACTATTGAGGTAAAGTTAGACTGTTTGTTTTCTGTTTGTCTCATGTTTTTTTTCTCTCTTTTTTTCTTTTTCTGCATCTTTTAGGTGAACTGAGTGACTTTTATGAATTATATCTCCTTCATGAGATTATAAGCTGAAGCTCTAAGTTATATTTTTTTAGTGGTAGCATTAGGGTTTAAAGTATACATTTTGAATCTATCATAGTCTCAATGCAACTTTTGAAAAAAGTTTCAGGTTCACTGAAACATTACCAATTTTAGTTTTAGTGTGAGATTATTCTTCAGAGTAATTTATCCAAATGTGCAGAGTGTATGGCACACCAGCTAGACTTTTTCAAAAGCTGCTATTGTGAACACGGAAAAGCAAAGAGTGTTTATTTTTTACTCACACTCCATTTCTACAAGGGTCAAATTCATGGCAATTGTCAGACCGCGCACCCTGAGAGGAAGAAACACTGGATGAGGCCCTCTGTGCTCTGGAAAAACAGGCGCTTAGATAGTTAAATGTATGTCAGGAAGAATTTCAATGACTCTAGATTCTTGCATCTTCCTATACACAGAAAAGCACGAACATCCTTAACTTGAGGTATCTGTTCTTTGTGATTAGCGATAATCTTTTACCAAGATGTATACCCTACTGTGAGCGTCTCTGGTGGCACAGCAGTAAAGAATCCACTTGCAGTGCAGGAGACACTTTCAATCCCTGGGTTGGGAAGATCCCCTGGAGAAGGGAATGACAACCCACTCCAGTATTCTTGTCTGGGAAATCCCACTGACAGAAGAGCCTGGTGGGCTACAGTCCATGGGGTCTCAAAGAGTTGGACACAGCTTAGCAACTAAACAACAACAAAATACTTGACTACACGTATTTCCTGGCCAAAAAAAGCACTCATATGTAAGTTGACTTCTCCCTTTACCTCTTTGGAGCAGTTCCCTCATAGCTACTAGAAGCTGTGGCCTGGGCTATAGCCCTCAGTAAGTCCCCGAGTGAAACCTAAACTCACAATGCTCATGGTGTGCGTTTTTCTTTGACACCATACCTACCTACATGTTGTTGTTCTTTAGTCACTCAATCATGTCTGACTCCTTGTGACCCCATGGACTGTAGCCCACCAGACTCCTCTCTCCGTGGGATTTCCCAGGCTAGAATACTGGAGTGGGTTGCCATTTCCTTCTCCAGGGGGTCTTCTCAACCCAGGGATTGAACCTGGGTCTCCTGCACTAGCAGGTGGATTCTTTACCACTGAGCCCCCTGGGGAGCCTACATATACACATGTATATGTATAGTCTGGAGTTTCAACCTAAAAGCTTGAGTTATTGAGTTTCACCACCTCAATGGACAGACAGGGTTATCCTCAGCTACCTGGCCCTTGTGAGACACTTTGAAGAGTTTGTCCACTTTGTCTTTGACAGGTGATTGCACCAAATAACTTTCACTTGCCCCACAACAAAGCCAGTGAGACCAAAAGGTTAATTTAATAATTCCTGTGAGATAAATTCATGCAGGGGTCAAGATAACAATACATACACAGTACATTCAGTGCCTAAAATTAGAACAGGAAGGAGGGTGAAGTAAGATGCTTTGTTTAGCATTCTCTTTGGAGATAGAAGGCAATAAGAGACTTTTCTCTTTGGGGATAAAAGCCAATAACAGACTTTTCCCTGGGACAGTCATTTCAGGCAATTTGCCTAAAAAGAAGATTATTTCAGATAATTCTGAAAATATGTGAAACTGCTCCCCACTCCAGATTTTACCCTTTCCAAAAGTACTGACTAGGTAGGTCATAATCATCATTATTATTTAACTTTTCTATTTTTAATATGGACTTCCCTGGTGGGTCAACTGGTAAAAAAAAAAAAAAAAAATCCGCCTGCAATGCAGGAGACCTGGGTTCGATCCCTGGGTTGGGAAGATCCCCTGGAGAAGGGAAAGGCTACCCACTCCAGTATTCTAGTCTGGAGAAATCCATAGACTGTATAGCCCATGGGGTCGCAAAGAGTTGGACATGACTGAGTAACTCTCACTTTCACTTTCTTTTTAATATAACACCAATTTTTGGCTGGTTTACTTGCTTTCAAATTTCATATCCAATTCCTAGACTTCCCTGGTGGTCCAGTGGTTAAGAATCCACCCGCCAACACAGGGGACACGGGTTAGATCCCTGGTCCAGGAGGATTCCACATGCTGCAGAGCAACTTAGCCCATGAGCTACAACTACTGAACCCGCACTTGCCCTAGAGCCTGTGCTCCGCAACAAGAGAAGCCACTGAAATGAGAAGCTGCAGCACTGCAACTAAAGAGTAGCCCCTGCTCGCCACAGCTAGGGAAAGCCGGCATGCAGCAATGGGGACCCAGTGCAGCCAGAAATAAACGAATAATTTTTTTTTAAATGTTATGTTTCATTTTGTTTTTGGCAGACTGCCTAAGAGGATCCATTTTGGATTCCTCTCCAAATCTTCAACTGTTATATTCTTTAATAAGGTTAACAATCACATATCTCAGAAACAGGAATAGTTTACATCAAGTACTTTAAACACTGAAAGCAGAGTGGCTGAGTATAAAGACTTCAGAGTCCTGGCTGTACCTTACTGTGTGACTTTCTCCAAGTGTCCTTCTCTGCTAACTGTGAAGAGGAGACAGTCATACTTAATTCATAGGTTTACTGTGAAAATTAAATGAATGATTCATATATAATGGTATATATATGTGTGTGCGTGCTCAGTCATGTCTGTCTCTTTGCCACCCCATGGACTATAACCCACCAGACTCCTCTGTCCATGGAATTTTCCAGGCAAGAATACAGGAGTGGGTTGCCATTTCCTACTCCAGGGAATCTTCCCGACCCAAGGAACAAATTTGCGTCTCTTGAGTCTCTTGCATTGGCAGATTTTTTACTACTGTCACCTCGGAAGTAATGGTGTATATAGGCGCTTGCTATGAGTTGGGATCATTCAGTTTATTTTAGTCATGTCCCAACAGGCAGTCCTGGATGTCCCTGTGAGAAAACCCAGAAGTTACCAAAAGAAACTAAAAAAGGCCTTGGCCATGCTCACATGAGTATTTCTAGATTTTTTTCTGTGAAAAAAAGAATTCGTTAGATCAGATAAAAGCTTCCTGAACCCATGTCCCAGAAATCAAGTGTAATTTGCATCAGTATTCCAAGCAGCCCTTGCCAGCCGGAGACTGTCCCACACTGGGCTGCTTTCAATGTATTCCCATGCTCATCTCAATCTTTTTCACTAAAGAATTCTCCCCAAGAAAAAGGAACTCTTTTATATTGTTGGTGGGAATGTATTTGGTGCAGCTGCAATGGAAAACAGTGTGGAGTTTCCTCAAAAAACTAAAACTCGAGTTGCTATATGACCCAGGCAGTCCCATTTCTGGGCATATATCCAGAAAAAGCTATACATACATGTACTTCAATGTTCACTGCAGTAGTATTTACAATAGCCAAGACATGGAAGCAACCTAAATGTCCACTGATAGATGAATGGATAAAAAAGATGTGCCACATAAATGCAATGATTATAAATCAAGTCAGACAGAGAACACACAAAAGAAATAGGAATAGGAATATGCTTGCAGAACAAACCGTACAAGAGATGGTACTGTCTTCAGAATTTGAAGAACTGTCATATGGAACTTTCAGGACTGCAAGCACCAAAAAGAAGATGCTGCCAGGAGTTCTATGGGGTGCAAAACAAACGTTAAGACATCACCATTGTCTGGCACATTGGCAAGCTGCCTCCCAAATCTCTAAACTCAGCATCTTTTCCTGGGTTGGGTGACCAACGATTAGGGATGCTGAAAATGATTCCTCATTGAATGCTGAGTAGAAGTAAAATTCTGCGGCAGGAGTCCTCCAACTTTTTGGTTTCAGGACCCCTTTGTACTGTTAAAAATTATTGAGGACCCTAAAGACCTCTAGTTTAATGTGGGCTATATTACCTAAACTTTGCTATGTTAAAAATTAAAACTGAGAGAGTTAAGAAATGTTAGTATATTAGTTCATTAAAAAATAACAATAATATGGAATTCCCTGGTGGTCCAGTGGTTAGGATTCACTGTCTGCTCCAGTGGTTAATGCTCTCACTGTCCTGGCCCTGGGTTCAATCCCTGGTGGGGGAACTATGATTCCAAAAGCCACGGGCTTTGGCCAGAAATAATTATAATAATAACAGTAGTAAACTCATTACATATTATACACATATTTTACGTGAAAATGGCTCTTTTGCAATACAAAAGAGAAGAGCAGCATTATTTTTCATTTTACCACCTCTGTAATGTATGGTTTAAGAGAAGACAGTTGAATTATCATATCTTGTGCATTCACTCTGTTGCAATGATGCATGTCACATAGCCTCTGGCAACTCCACCATATGCTTGTAAGAAAATGACAGTCAAAAAAGGGAAGTGCTATCTTGGAAGTATTATTGAAATAGTTTTGGCCTCACGAAGCCCCTAGAAACATTTTGCACAATGCTAGTCACACCTTAACCCTTCTATTGTCTAATAACATCAACCCAATTTATTGAACTAATACTACATGAATAAACCAGATTCTCCTCTTTCAGTTGTAGGACTGAGTGGATTGGAAGAAAGTATTCACGGGTGAATTCATCAAAATACAAAAGGACTGTTCATTTTTCCCCCCCTAATCAAGATCTATCAATCTTCAACCAGAAGAAGTTCAATCCTCTTGACAGCATCATATCCTTGGTTATTAAAAACCCAAATGATTCATCTGCAAAGAATCTATCTAAAAAAATTTCACAACTAGGTCTTGTCAAAGTTGACACAGTTATGAGGAAATTTAAATTTGAATTGTCCAAAGAGTAATTTCTTGATTCCTAAATCTAAAAGCAAAGTGAATTTTCAATTTATAAGTAATTTCCCTAGTTTTTTTCAGTTCCACATAGGCTTTATAACAATTATGCTTTAAACCTGTTGAAATAGATACAAAGTTAAAATTTTAATCAAATAAGAACACTCCAGCTTGCCAAATTTTTAACCTAAATTTAAACTTACAAGTTTTCACAACACTAAAAATTTTCAGATATTTATGAGAATGAACTTTCTTATGCAAAGCAACATTTATATTTTTACAAATTTGCAAAAACATGTACTTACACATTATGTGTTAAACTTCTGGCAGATTGATAGTAAAATACTGTGCTAATTTATAAACAATAAAAGCTTATCCCACTGACATTATTAAATCAATCAGTCTAAATATTTGCTTCTGTGTTTCCATATTACAAAAGCACAATCGCCAAACAAAATTCATTGCTCTAATTTTCAGTCATTGTTGTTGTTTATCACCTACTCCTTGGAAGGAAAATTATGACCAACCTAGATAGCATATTAAAAAGCAGAGACATTACTTTGCCAACAAAGGTCCGTCTAGTCAAGCCTATGGTTTTTCCAGTGGTCATGTATGGATGTGAGAGTTAGACTATAAAGAAAGCTGAGTGCTGAAGAATTGATGCTTTTGAGCTGTGGTGTTGGAGAAGACTCTTGAGAGTCCCAGCAAGGAGATCCAACCAGTCCATCCTAAAGGAGATCAGCCCTGAATGTTCATTGGAAGGACTATGTTGAAGCTGAAACTCCAATACTTTGGCCACCTAATGTGAAGAGCTGACTCATTGGAAAAGACCCTGATGCTGGGCAAGATTGAGGGCAGGAGGAGAAGGGGACAACAGAGGATGAGATGGTTGGATGGCATCACCAACTCGATGGACATGGGTTTGGGTGGACTCTGGGAGTTGGCGATGGAGAGGGAGGCCTGGCGTGCTGCAGTTCATGGGATTGCAAGGAGTCAGACACAACTGAGTGACTGAACTGAACTGATTGCTGAATCATGTCTAACTCTTTTGAGACCCCATGGACTGTAGCCCACCAGGCTCCTCTTTCCATGGGATTTTCCAAGCAAAAACACTGGAGTACATTGCCATTTCCTTCTCCAGGGGATTTTCACAACTCAGGAATTGAACCTGTGTCTCCTGCATTGGCAGGTGGATTCTTTACCACTGAGACACCAGGAATTTTTAGTACTGCTATAATATTCATATTATTCTCAAAATAAGCCAAATTAATGGCCTAGCCCACAGCTTATTCTTAGTAATTAGATAATAATTGCAATATTTGTTTAGTAAAAGATGAAGTTGATCAATCATTTTTCAAAAAGATCTAACTTCCTAAACTTACTTGCTTTTTCTCATTTGTTGCTAACAAATTCCTGTTTCCATGTATCTCTCACTTTCTTTTTTTACCTAGTCATCTGATTTTTTTTCCTACTATTGTGGTCTGATTCCTTGGTAAGGCTGCCCATCCATCAATTCAATTGTTTAAAAGTTCTTCCCACATAAACTTTTCCAGCTCAAACCTTCATATTTCTACTAATATAAGGGAAACTCTTCTTTGGAATGCTAGTCCCCAAAATAAAACCAAAACAACCTGCTGGTAAGAGGATGATGACAGGACAGAAGTAAGGGAAAATGCTACCTCTGGGGAGTCTCATTAGCATCTCAGGGGGGGCAGGCAAAACCGGAATATTTATTGAGACTCTTGATGTCTGGCCTTTTGAAGGAGAAGCAGGCAGAGGTGGAGCTTGATTAGAACTGGGGAAGAATCAAGAGATAACAGACTAGGACTGGTGGATCCAGCAAGGTCAAGATTTTGAGGACAAAACAAACTACCGCACAATTGCACTCATTTCACTTGCTAGCAAAGTAATGCTCAAAATTCTCCTAGCTAGGCTTCAACAGTACATGAACCAAGAGCTTCCAGATGTTCAAGCTGGATTTAGAAAGGGTAGAGGAACCAGAGGCCAAATTGCCAACATCCGTTGTATCATAGAAAAAGCACGAGCGTTCCAGAAAAACATCTTCTGCTTCATTGACTACACTGAAGCCCTTGACTGTGTGGATCATTACAAACTGTGGAAAATTCTTCAAGACATGGGAATACCAAACCACCTTACCTGCCTCTTGAGAAATCTGTATGCACGTCAGGAAAAAACAGAACTGGACATGGAACACAGACTGGTTCCAAACTGGGAAAGGAGTACATCAAGGCTGTATATTGTCACCGTGCTTATTTAACTTATATGCAGAGTACATCATGTGAAATGCTGGACTGGATGAAGCACAAGCTGGAATCAAGATTGTCAGGAGAAATATCAATAAATTCAGATACACAGATGACACCACCCTTATGGAACAAAGTGAAAAGGAACTAAAGAGCTTCTTGATGAAGGTGAAAGAAGAGAGTGTTAAAAGTTGGATTAAAACTCAACATTCAAAAAACCAAGATCATGGCATCTGGTTCCATCACTTCATGGCAAATAGATGGGGAAACAATGGAAAAAGTGACAGACTATTTTCTTGGGCTCCAAAATCACTGCAGATGGTAACTGCAGCCATGAAATTAAAAAATATTTGCTCCTTGGAAGAAAAGCTATAACTGATGTAGAAAGCATATTAAAAAGCATAGACATTACTTTACCAACAAAGGTCCATCTAGTCAAAGCTATGGTTTTTCCAGTAGTCATGTATGGATGTGAGAGCTGGACTATAAAGAAAGCTGAGCACCAAAGAATTGATGCTCTTGAACTGTGGTGTAGGAGAAGACTCTTGAGAGTCCTTGGACTGCAAGGAGATCAAACCGTCAATCCTGAAGGAAACCAATCCTGAATATTTGTTGGAAGGACTGATGCTGAGGCTGAAGCTCCAATACTTTGGCCACCTGATTTGAAGAGCCGACTCACTGGAAAAGACCCTGATGCTGGGAAAGACTGAAGGCAGAAGAAGGGGCGACAGAGGATGGCATCACCAACTCAACCGATATGAGTTTGAACAAGTCCTGGGAGACAGTGAAGGACAGGGAAGCTTGGCTTGCTAGAGTCCATAGGGTCGCAAAGAGTCAGACAGAACTGAGTGACTGAACAACAGCAACAAGACGTTCATGGTCTGAACCAGTCTACCTTTCTGGCCACATTCTCTGTCTCTTTTCTTTCCCCAATGTCTTCCCAACTATTGATGCCAAGATACTTGCCATTTTCTGGATTCAGCATCCTCATTCATATCAAGGTAACCATTTCTTAGAATGTCCTTCCTAAACTCTCTGTGTGATGCCGTGTGATTAGTTGCTTCAGTAATGTCTGACTCTTTGAGACCCCATGGACTGTAGCCCACCAGGCTTCTCTGTGCGTGGGATTTTCCCAGCAAGAATACTGGAGTGGGCTTCCATGTCCTCCTCAGGGGATCTTCCCAACTCGGAGATTGAACCCATGTCTCCTGCATTGCATGCAGGTACTTTACCTGCTGAGCCACTGGGGATGTTGCTCAACTTCAAAACCTATTCCAAACAAGACCCACTCTGTGAAAACTTTCCCATCCCCCCATCTCTGCATCCTTCCTGCCCTTCCCCCATCACGTCATAGTTCTGTTCTGTACTTTTGCTCTAAGCACGTGGCTGGTACACAGTTCAACTCATGTGGTTGAACTGGTTTGGTTCAATTTCACTTGACTTGGTTTGGTTTAATTTAGCTTGACATAAGCCTGCCACTACACACACTTCTATGGTGTTACTGTATTTTTAATCTGTGGTGGCTTCCTTGTTGCATTACAGACTAAGCAGATGCATGAAAGAAATGGAAATCATCCAAGCAGTTTAAACTCTAAGTATCATGAGAGCGACTCCCTGTCCAAGCTGTATTTCTCTTGCTTCTGGTTTCCAGGCAGGAGACAAACAGAATTTTATTTTAAAATAGATATTTGAAATATTACTCTTTTTTTTCCCACCTAAAGTATAATAACTATCTCCCACCTATAGACAATTGATCTTGGATGTTAAGAATCAATCCAAGAAAGAAGTCATTTAAAATGTTAAAATTAGACCGCTATTGTAAATGAGTAACCTGCTGGGTATCAAAGGGGAAGAATTCAGGTGTTCAAGACAAGTCTTATGTTAATTATAGGGAAGTGTATCTTCACTTGATTATATTCTTTGCAGCCAAAGATGGAGAAGCTCTATACAGTCAGCAAAAACAAGACCTGGAGCTGACTGTGGCTCAGATCTTGAACTCCTTATTGCCAAATTCAGACTTAAACTGAAGAGAGTAGGGATAACCACTAGACCATTCAGGTACGACCTAAATCAAATCCCTTATGAATATACAGTGGAAGTGAGAAATAGATTTAAGGGACTAGGTCTGATAGACAGAGAGCCTGATGAACTATGGACAGAGGTTCGTGACATTGTACAGGAGACAGGGATCAAGATCATCCCCATGGAAAAGAAATGCAAAAAGGCAAAATGGTTGTCTGAGGAGGTCTTACAAATAGCTGTGAAAAGAAGAGAAGCAAAAAGCAAAAGAGAAAAGGAAAGGTATTCCCACTGGAATGCAGAGTTCCGAAGAATAGCCAGGAGAGATAAGAAAGCCTTCCTCAGCAATCAATGCAAAGAAATAGAGGAAAATGACAGAATGGGAAAGACTAGAGATCTCTTCAAGAAAATTAGAGATACCAAGGGAACATTTCATGCAAAGATGGGCTCAATAAAGGACAGAAATGGTATGGACCTAACAGAAGCAGAAGATATTAAGAAGATGTGGCAAGAATACACAGAAGAACTGTACAAAAAGATCTTCATGACTCAGATAATCACAATGGTGTGATCACTCACCTAGAGCCAGACATCCTGGAATGTGAAGTCAGGTGGGCCTTAGAAAACATCACTACGAACAAAGCTAGTGGATGTGATGGAATTCCAGTTGAGCTATTTCAAATCCTGAAAGATGATGCTGTGAAAGTGCTGCACTAAATATGTCAGCAAATTTGGAAAACTCAGCAGTGGCCACAGGACTGGAAAAGGTCCATTTTCATTCCAATCCCTAAGAAAGGTAATCCCAAAGAATGCTCAAACTACCACACAATTGCACTCATCTCATATGCTAGTAAAGTAATGCTCAAAATTCTCCAAGCCAGCCTTCAGCAATACGTGAACTGAGAACTTTCAGATGCTCAAGTTGGTTTTAGAAAAGGCAGAGGAACCAGAGATCAAATTGCCAATATCCGCTGGATCATCGAAAAAGCAAGAGAGTTCCAGAAAAACATCTATTTCTGCTTTATTGACTACCCCAAAGCCTTCAACTGTGTGGATCACAATAAACTGTGGAAAATTCTGAAGGAGATGGGAATACCAGACCACCTGACCTGCCTCTTGAGAAACCTGTATGCAGGTCAGGAAGCAACAGTTAGAACTGGACATGGAACAACAGACTGGTTCCAAATAGGAAAAGGAGTACATCAAGGCTGTATATTATCACCCTGCTTATTTAACTTATATGCAGAGTACATCATGAGAAACGCTGGGCTGGAAGAAGCACAAGCTGGAATTAAGATTGCTGGGAGAAATATCAATAACCTCAGATATGCAGATGACACCACCCTTATGGCAGAAAGTGAAGAGGAACTAAAAAGCCTCTTGATGAAAGTGAAAGAGGAGAGTGAAAAAGTTGGCTTAAAGCTCAACATTCAGAAAACTAAGATCATGGCATCTGGTCCCATCACTCATGGGAAATAGATGGGGAGACAGTGGAAACAGTGTCAGACTTTATTTTTTTTGGGCTCCAAAATCACTGCAGATGGTGACTGCAGCCATGAAATTAAAAGACACTTACTCCTTGGAAGGAAAGTTATGACCAACCTAGATAGCATATTAAAAAGCAGAGACATTACTTTGCCAACAAAGATCTGTCTGGTCAAGGCTATGGTTTTTCCAGTGGTCATGTATGGATGTGAGAGTTGGACTGTGAAGAAAACTGAGCACCAAAGAATTGATGCTTTTGAACTGTGGTGTTGGAGAAGACTCTTGAGAGTCCCTTGGACTGCAAGGAGATCCAGCCAGTCCATCCTAAAGGAGATCAGTCCTGGGTGTTCATTGGAAGGACTGACACTGAAGATGAAACTTCAATACTTTGGCCACCTCATGCGAAGCGTTGACTCATTGGAAAAGACCCTGATGCTGGGAGGGATTGGGAGCAGGAGGAGAATGGGACAACAGAGGATGAGATGGCTGGATGGCATCACCAACTCGATGGGCATGAATTTGAGTAAACTCCGGGAGTTTGTGATGGAGAGGGAGGCCTGGCGTGCTGCGATTCATGGGGTCGCAAAGAGTCAGACATGACTGAGCAACTGAACTGAACTGTATCTTCACAGGCAGAACAATGGACCCATGCTTCATTACCACGAGTCCTCGTTCTAGACTAAATGATTTCTTTCAACTTTCCATTTGGTAGCTCTTTTTTTTTTTCGTTTAGAAAAAAAAGTTTTGTTGACAATGTCCAATAAAGTCGAGGAGATCTTTTTTTAACAAAAAGAAGAATCGATCCAAGGACAGAGAGTAGACGCCATTTTATTTGATCTGAGATCCATGAATGGCCCCCTGCCCTTTCCCTCCATAGAGTTACCTGAGGTTGGGGAGGCATATCAGGCAAGAAAGGCCTTCACAGGTTGATCATGATGTTTCTTATTATGAAAAAAAAAAAAAATGTTTTCCCATGTCTCTCATTTCCCCAACATCTCTGGGAAGCCCTGCCTGCCTCCCTGGGTTCTGTCTCTAGTACTTGTGAATCCATAACCTCCAGACCCCCTAACTGCTATGCATCATCTGCTTGGTGCAGCTGCCAAGTAGCCGGCCCTGGAAGAGGGTCTGGGGAGTACAAGGGGAGGAGACACACATTTTTTATGGTGCTTTGTCTTAGCTGGGGCAGACATGGGATTGGGAAGATGGCTCCTTACTTCCCTGCCATCCCCAAGTGGAAGGACCCATAGACTGGCCAAGGCAGAGGTGGGCCTTCACTGGGATCCCCCAAGCCTTGCATTCCAGGAAGGATACAGTCCCAGCCATTGAGGCTGAGGGCCAGGTCTCCCTCTCATGTTACACTCATTGCTTTACAAAATTCCATCTTCTAGCGAGTGAGAGGGGGAAGATTGGTCTTCAGCTGCATTTTCTACATAGACAAGAAAGCTTGTATTCTGAGAGAAACACAGAGCTAAATAACAACCTAGAAAGGAATCCATATTTCTCTATATTGTTTATAACAATTTATAGACTGTAGTCACTGAAAACGACATCCTCATTTTCACTAACTGAAGTTGGGCTTCCCGGGTGACTCTAGTGGTAAAGAACCCGCCTGACAATACAAGAGACATGAGAGACGGGTTCAATCCCTGGGTCAGGAAGATCTCCTGGAGGAGGGCATGGCAACCCACTCCAGTATTCTTGCCTGGAAAATTCCATGGAGAGAGGAGCCTGGTGGGCTACAGTCTATAGGGTTGCACAGAGTCAGACACAACTGAAGCGACTTAGCATGCACACAGTGACTCAAGTACAGAAGGCATCACACGTTTATACTCATCATTTTTACTTTCACAAGTAATACTCTCTGATTCTTGCATGCAGCCAGATTTTACCCTTTAGTTTTACTCTTTTCATTGCCTGCCTGACCTACATTAACCTTTATTTCATTACTTATGAATTCTGATCATTGGTATGGTCTTCCTCCTTTGTTGATACTGATGGACAAAAAGAAAACCCCGAGTTTCTTCTTGCAAAGGATCAATTAAAAGATAATGTCTGAGGCCTAGTATGCTTAAGTGATACACATAAAGGGGAAGGGAAGCCTGGAAGAGGGTTGGCTCTGGAAACAAGGAGAACCTGTTTAGAAATCTCAGTTCAGTCACACAACAGCTTTGTGGCCTTGGTCACACTCTCCGAACTTCTGTCTCTTCATCAGTAGAATGTCAGTGATGAGAAACCTATTTCACAGAGGCCTTGTTAGAGCCACATGAGATAGTAGGTGTCACTCCCTTCCTCTGCCATTATCACGTGAAACCACATGAACGTCACATTTTTGTATTTTGTTTATTTTTTGATTGGGGTATAGTTGCTTTACAACGTCATGTTCGTTTCTGCTATGCCGCAAAGTGAATCAGCCACATGTATACATATGTAACCCTCTTCTTTGGATCTCCTTCCTAGTAAGGTCACCACAAAGCACTGAGTAAAGTTTCCTGTTCCATACAATCTGTTCTCAATAGTTACCTATTTTAAACATAGGAATATATATATGTCAATCCCCCAGGCTCCCAATCTATCCCACCGCCTTTCCCTCCTTGGTGTCCATAGGTTTGTTCTCTGTGTCTGTGTCTATATTTCTGCTTTGCAAATAGGTTCATCTCTACCATTTTGCTAGATTCCACATGTATGTGTTAATACACAATATTTGTTTTTCTCTTTCTGACTTACTTCATGTTGTATGATGGACTATAGGTCCATCCATGACTCTGCAAATAGCACAGTTTTCTTCCTTTTTATGGCTGAGTCACATGACATTTCTGTATTTTAAAAGGCTGAATATTTATACATTACTACAGTTCTATCTTATTTTAGCTAGTAAGATGCAAACCTAGTATCCAAACTCAAGCCTTCTGGGTCCCAGCCCCTTGTACTTCCACACTTTTCAAACTTTTGCTGTCAGTAAAACTTGTTTTTAGTTGGACAGGTAAAGAAAAAAACATTGCCTACCATTCCAGTTCTACAAGGTTCAAGCCATTAGCCACTGCAGTTGCCCTGAGAGGAATTCAGAATGGAGAAAAACAAGAAGCATTCTGTGCTTTGGATATACCAACCCCCAGAGAGTTAAGATGCGTATCTAGGGGAAAATGTCAAATGATCCTAGGTTCTTACATCTTCTCTTTACATAAAAAAGCACTAAAATCATTAGCTTGAGATGCCTATTCTTTGTGATTAGCAGTAGTCTTTTTGATGTTTGGCTACATGTTTTTTTTCCAGCAAAAAAAACCCAAAAAATTCCTGTTTATCTTGGCTTCACCCTTAATTCTTCAGAGCTGTTCCTCAGGGCGATCTAAGAGGCTGTCTCTGGGCTACAGTCCCCTGTGCGTACGTGTTAAGTCACTTCAGTCGTGTTTGACTGTTTGTGATCCCATGGACTGTATAGCCCACCAGGCTCCTCTGTCCATGGGATTCTCCAAGCAAGAATACTGGAGTGGGTTGTCATGCCCTCCTCCAGGGGATCTTCCCCACCCAGGGATTGAACCCACGTCTCTTATGTCTCCTGCATTGGCAGACGGGTTCTTTACCACTAGTGCCACCTGAAAAGCCCTTAGTTGTCAGTAAGGACACCAAATCAGACTTCACTCACAAATTTTACACTGTGTGCCTTTTATTCAGTTGACAGACAAGTGCTGCCAAGTGGAATTATGGGGCAGCTTAATATAAAAGGTGTATGAAAAGAACAAATAGTAAGAGTGGGAGAGAAAAAGAACTTATGGGCTTAGAGCAAATGTCTAGAGTTCATAAATATAATGATTGTCCAGTCAGCCTGCCTCTCATAAGAGCCATGAGCTATATGTGGTAGATGTCAGTTCTCTTTCTTAATGTCAATGTCATTGGTTAGGTAACACGATCATTACTTTTATATTTAATTTTAACTTGACTAGGCCATGGGGTGCCCAGATATTTGATCAACATTATTTTGGTTAATCTCCTCCAGAGATCACATTTGAATTGCTCGACTGAGTAAAGCAGATTGCCCTCCAAAATGACGGTGGGCGTCATCCAGTCAGTTAAAGACCTGAGTAGAAAAAAAGGGCAGAGCAAGAGAGAATTCTACCAACCTGAATGCCGGGATGCCATTCTTGTCCTCTGACTGGAATCTACAGCACCAGCTCTCCTGAGTTTCCATCTTGCAGACTGCAGGTCTTGGGACTTCCATGCAGCCCCCGTAATCACATGAGCCAATTCCTTATAATAAACCCCTCTCATCTATCTTTAGAGCTTCCCAGGTAGCATTAGTGGTAAAGAACCTGCCTGCCAATGCACAAGATATAAGAGACCTGGGTTTGATCCCTGGGTCTGGAAGATCACCTGGAGGAGGGCATGGCAACCCACTCCAGTATTCTTGTCTGGAGAATTCCGTGGACAGAGGAACCTGGCGGGCTACAGTCCATAGGGTCACAAAGAGTTGGACATGACTAAAGCAACTTATCTATATAGACATCTATATCTAGATAAATGAAGATATAAATATTTGATGTATAGATACCCTTGTGAGGATTAAATGAGATCTCTCTATATAAATTCTATTGATCCTGCTAAAGCATCCTGCTAATGAGCAAAGAGAGAGATATAGAGACATTATAGCCTAGTTTTACAGGTTCTTGTGAGGATTAAAAGAGATGATATATATGATAATATATATGATATGTATAGAAAGAGACAGAAAAAGAAAGAATATGTGTGTGTGTGTATATATATATATATATACACAGAGAGAGAGAGAGAGACAGAGAGAAATAGAGACAGCAAGACAGAGAGAGACAGAAAAAGAATGTATGTCTGTATATGTATGTATGTATTTATTGGGAATAGATACACACTATTGGTTCTGTCCTAGAATACTGACTCATACAGAGATGGATGCCAAAGGTTCTAGTTCCCTTTAGATGCACTCTGGAGCTGCCACCCATAATTGTACCTAAGGTTTTGAGGGTTTTTTTTTTTAAGATAATAGTGTGATCCATCACTTTTAGATTTAGATTTTAAAAGTCTAAGCATGAGAATCCCCCAGTCTGTCTTTAGGCAGCCAGCTTTGTTCTGTCTGTGAGGTCATGACTCAAACAGAAAGGCTCCCTGTGGGTGAAAAGGAATGTGTCTCTGATTTCAGTGGCATTGTCCTGGGCAGAAATTGAGATGGTGTGTCAGAAGACCTGCATTTGAATTCCAACTCTGCTATTTATCGTCAGTAAGAAGTAACTTTTTCTGAGCTTTGGCTTTTTCACCTGCAAAGTGAGCATAACAAAGCCTGGCTCAGAGGGGTCTGGGAGGGACTTTTTTTTGGGGGGGGAGGGACTTTTAAGAGGACAATATATGTGAATTGCTTGTTGTAACTCAACAGCATTTTAAGAATATTAGCTGTTGGAATGTATTCTTTTATGTTGACAGGAGTTTGGGTTTTGGACTTATGTACTTAGTTTAGTTCATCTTTTGAGCCTAAGGATCTTCACATACTAAACAACAAAAAGATAAAGAGAGAGATTGCAACCTACTTTTGCTGCTTCTTGTGAGGATTAAAGAGGATAACGTATGAACTGCCTCTAGCAAAACCCATGGCTATGCATGTGCTTCCTTCTTCCTGTAAAAGCATAACTCTTAAATTAATAACCATCATTATTTTAATGTTACTCGAAGTGTGTATTTTTTAAATTTTTTTTCCTTTTTTATTTCCTCATGTGAATGCCTTATTTATTTATTTACTTTTTCATTTATTTTTATTAGTTGGAGGCTAATTACTTTACAGTATTGTAGTGCTTTTCGCCATACATTGACATGAATCAGCCATGGGTTTACATGTGTTCCCCATCCTGATCCCCCCTCCCACATCCCTCCCCATCCCTTCCCTCTGGGTCTTCCCAGTGCACCAGCCCTGAGCACTTGTCTCATGCATTCAACCTGGGCTGGTGATCTGTTTCACACTTGATAATATACATGTTTCTATGCTATTCTCTCAGATCATCCCACCCTCGCCTTCTCCCACAGAGTCCAAAAATCTGTTCTATACACCTGTGTCTCTTTTTCCGTCTTGCATATAGGGTTATCGTTACCATCTTTTAAAATTCCATATATATGCATTAGTATACTGTATTGGTGTTTATCTTTCTGGCTTACTTTACTCTGTATAATGGGCTCCAGTTTAATCCATCTCATTAGAACTGATTCAACTGTATTCTTTTTAACGGCTGAGTAATATTCCATTGTGTATATGTACCATAGCTTTCTTATCCATTCATCTGCTGATGGGCATCTAGGTTGCTTCCATGTCCTGGCTATTATAAACAGTGCTGCGATGAACATTGGGGTGCACGTGTCTCTTTCAGATCTGGTTTCCTCAGTGTGTATGCCCAGCAGTGGGATTGCTGGGTCATACGGCAGTTCTATTTCCAGTTTTCTAAGGTGTATTTTTAAATAAAGAAAAATCAAAGAACTGCCCCCACCCAAGTTCTGACAAATGATGTCTACATGCATCTTTCACTGTCACCCATCATTAGCACCTCTTCCAGCTCCACAAAACTTCTTGTCCTGAACCCTTCTTGGCCCATTGAGAACTTGTAACTGTGAAACACAAGGCCCCCAACCTTTAACCACAAGAAAAAGTTGTCGAGATGCATGGCTGACAGATAAGCTTCCTGTTACCTGGTATTCAAGACTATTACATAGTTAGGAGCTTTCTTTCTGAAGATTTCACAGGAAAGAGAAAGCAATTTCTGCTCTGAACACTTAAATCAGCTAGAAAAAGGAAGAGGTTCTATTAATAAACTTATTACATATTCATAGCTCCCTCACCATGAGCCTTCTCTATTTATAGATCTTATAACCACTCTTACTGAGAGGTCTTAGGGTACAGATCATTCATGTTCTACTCCTCAACCTGGTTCAAGCTCTTGGTAGGTCATTTTCTCCTTGGCAGTGAGATAAGAGAGAAAGTGAAGGGACTTTCTAAAGTATTCAATCTGGGTTCCATCCTCCATTTAGCTTTGTATGATCAGGGACAGGTCCCTTAACCCCTCTGAGCCTTAAAGACCTCACTTGTAAGGTAGCGCTACTACCCACCTGCACGCCGGATTGGTAAAATCTGGGTGTCAATCAGCTGCACAGAGAAGGTGACTTCACACACTCCTTCATTTTTGAACATCTTTGCCCAGATAGCCACTTTAAGGGTAGAGAGAATGTGATTGAACAATGATGCATGTGGGACACTCCTTCAATGAGATGGGACCCCCTGTTCCAAGCTGGCCCTTAGTAACTGCTCTCCATGCACCGGGAATACCCGCAGTGTGGGCTTCTGCAGTCAGAGTCAGACCAGTTCGCTACCCATCACCTTGTCATGTAAAACTCTTAACACACTGCCTTTCACTTGAGTCATCTTAGCAGGACCTGTTTGTTGTATTTCTCTAGGTTCTACCCTGCCCCCATAAAGTAGGACAACCTGCTCTCTGGGAACTTTTTTAGAGGACAAGACACCATCCATTCCCTTTCACCTCCACCAGCTCCCTTTACTCTTCCCTGTGGGTGGTAGAGTTACTTCTTCAGTGAATCCAGGACTTTTCCTGAATTTGAATTGTGCCTGTTTGGGACAGCCTTTTCTGGATCTTCTCTCTCTCCCTTTGTGTCTCAAAGAAAACCTGTCTTTGGATTGTATGCATTTTCCACCGGGTCAATGATCAACCTCCAAAAGGGGGACACAGTGGTCCAGGTTTGCATGGCTCTGGTAGGCACATTCAATCAGGGGGTCAGGGGAAGGCACATGGTGGAGCCTGGTTGCAAAGTTCAAACCCTATTCTCCAGCTCAGCCTTGTCAGAAACAAAGCTGATATTTGGGTTCCATGTATCTGATTCTCGTATCTCTGGCTCAATTTATTCTCAGCCCAGGAAGTGAAAAAACAGTCACCCTCAAACTCCAATAGAATATGATGAATACATGTTGCCGATTACTTTGACTTTTGATTGCACAGGCATTTCCATGCTAGGAACATGCAATATGCCATTTTTTTCTGAATATCAGATAAGTGTTTGATTGTCAAGCAAGTTCTGATACTTTTAAAATAGACAAATCCAACTTTTGTGTACAGGTGCATTAAATCAGATTATGGTTGGAATAAATATCTTTTTTTTTTTTTTTTCCTGTTTTGGCCACACTGTGCAGCAAATAGGATCTTAGTTCCCTGACCAAGGATCAAACCCACTCTCCCTGCATTGGAAGCACAGTCTTAACCACTTGACTGAGAGGGGAAGTCCCTGGGTAAATATCTTTCTAGGTTTTGTTACAAAGGTAGCTCACTTTGAGATTTTTTAAATGACTACTGAAGAAAGTTTTTTTTCTTTTTGCAAATATTGACTTTTGTTTCAGCCTTTTAAAAATCAATGCCTCTATGTAGTTTTGGCATTGGCAGTGCTACAAATCTGATGCTTCTTCAATACCAGAGTTAAGTCAGGGTCAACTCTGGGTACATGGCCATAAATCAGGTGACCAGATGACTGATGTTCGTTCACTGGACAGAAGCAGCCCTCTGAGGAAGGCTGTATTGCAGAGTGTTGGCCACGAATCCCAGAGTCAGATACCTGCCTCCGACCTAGCTGCATCTTCCTCGCTGTAATCTATGGTACCTTTTAACCTTCCCATGCCTCAGTTTCTTCTTTCACAAATTGGGGGAATTATTATTAACAGTAACTGTCTTCTGAGTTTCCTGCGGGGATTACTTATATTAATAGGCTTGGAATGATGCCTGGTACAGAGCAGGAACACTGGTTCTGGGACCAGGCTGCCTAACTCAACCTGCCACCTACTCAACCTCTGTGGGTCTTGGTTTCCTCATCTATAACACTGGTTTAACTTGAGGGGAGTATGATGCATAAGGAAGAACATCTGTGCAGACTTTGTGGCAAGCAGTAGCATAAATAAGCATGATATCTTTCTATCATGAAAAAGATTTTTTTTTTCTATTGTTTTGACCACCCTGTGGGGCAGGTGGGATCTTAGTTCCCCAAGCAGGGATGGCACCCATGCCCCTGCAGTTCAAGTGCAGTTTCTTGATCACTGGACCACCAGGGAAGTCCCAAAAGAGAAGATGGAAGAAAGACAGTCCAGGACAGATATGACAGTTGCACCGTTAAAAGAATCTAGGCTCCTATCCCGCTGCTTTATCCAGGCTGTCTCATGATTCCAGCTGGCTGCTTGAGCTCCAGGTCTCATATATCTACATTCCAGGCTGCAGAAAGGAAAAGAAGGAAAGGTATACCCTTAACCCTTTACTTAGTTGTTAGGTTGACCAAATGTTCTCTTAGAAAACTCAATTCCCTTCGCTTGATTGGCATGGGATTAGAACCTTTTCTCAACTATAATTTTACTTCCTATAAAACCTGTGTTACCAAGTCCAAGCTTGCTCTGCTTGCTGTGCAACAGGCTAATAATCCGAGATGAGGTGTTAAGACAAGGAAGGGACTTTATTCAGGAGCCGGATGACCAAGAAGATGGCAGGCTAGCACCTCAAAACAACCATCTTGTTGGGACCTGGATGCTAGGTTCTTTTATGGATAAGAGATGGGGGAAGGTGAGGAAACAAAAGTAAAGAGACTATTCAGTCCTTGCAAATATCCCTAGAAGGGCGAGCTTCATGCAGGGGGATGTCTTAGTTTCACTTCCTTAACCATCATTTTCATGGGTTGTGTGAAACGGAATATCTCCTGTCATATCATCAAACAAAGATGCCACGTCTATCTGTGATGCTGGCCTCCCCAAAAGTGAATTTCTGGGTCACGCAGGAAACAGCAGACTAGGGCCTCTGTGCCATTTACCACAAAAAGAATTTAAGAATGTCACAGTCCCTCACAAGTGGGCAGGGTCAGTTTATCTCCCTGAAGCAGGCTATTCTGTACACCTGTAGTAACAAAAGCAGCAAGATGAGGGTTGAAGTCACAGAGCCACTCCAGTGTGAATTCAAAATTAACCCTTCCTGGTTACATGACACCTGCTGGGGATTTTTCTACATTCATAATTGAAGCAAATCTCAGAATTTCAGAAAACATTTTTTCCCTAAGATGAAACAAGTTGCATGTATGTATAGACAAGCTGTAGTCGATGAATTTATAGTGTAAACATCAGTAAATATCAAAAATAAACATTTTATGGATGGTGCCCTCTGTAAGGCTTCCCACATGGCTCAGTGGTAAAGAATCCACCTGCCAATGCAGGAGACACGGGTTTGATCCTTGTGCTGGGAAGATTCCCCTGGAGGAGGGCACCCATTCTAGTGTTCTTGCCTGGGAAATCCCATGGACAAAGGAGCCTGGCAGGCTACATTCCAAGGGGTCGCAAAAGAGTGGGACATGACTGAGCGACTGAACAACAAGCCCTCTGTTAACTTTTGAGGAAGTTAGAAATCCATCAGTTCAGTTCAGTCACTCAATTGTGTCCAGCTCTTTGGGACCCCATGGACTGCAGCACACCAGGCCTCCCTGTCCATCACCAACTCCCGGAGTTTACTCAAACTCATGTCCATTGAGTCGGTGATGCCATCCAACCAACTCATTCTCTGTCGTCCCCTTCTCCTCCTGCCTTCAATCTTTCCCAGCATCAAGGTCTTTTCAACCGAGTCAGTTTTCCACATCAGGTGGCCAAAATATCGGAGTTCCAGCTTCAGCATCAGTCCTTCCAATGAACATTCAGGACTGATTTTCTTTAGGATGGACTGGTTGGATCTCCCTGCAGTTCAGCCCTCAGCTTTCTTTACAGTCCAACTCTCGCATCCATACATGACTAAAAACCATAGCTTTGACTAGACTATATGAGGATCTAAAATGAAGCTTGGAAGCCCTCCCTGAAAAGATGCTCACAAAAACATATACTCCTAATTGTGCATATATAATGGTTTTTTATTGCATTAAAAATGTATTTCTTTCTCAGAGATAATATTTTAACATGTACAAAGATTTATGACTCATTCACTCTCATAAATGTTGAAGCTTGGCAAATTGTGTTGACAATGGAATTTCCTTTTCTCTTAACAAAAGAAAAAAAAGTTTCAAGTTTCAGCATGTGCTGCCTCTGCAAAGTCCGTCAGTTTCTTGGGACTGTGTTCCCATTTCTCAACAAAATCTTGTGATTCAAATGGGAATTCAAAGCCCTGATTCTGATGAAACTGATGATGCCTGCAGCAGCAGAAAGAGTTCTTTCAGGATTTTCGCAGAGTCCTCGAAAATTACAATGAAATGTGGGGCTCTCCCCCGCCCCCAGGCACTCCCCACCCCGTCATTCTAACTCTTTCAACCTTGTGATCACTCTATGAAATCATCATATCCATTTGGTTAATGAATTTATTCCTTTAAAAAAAAGAAGTATTAAAATGTTATGCATCGTGATTATCGAGGGTTTTTTTGTTTGTTTTGTTTTGTTTTTTTGCACTATGTGAAACGTAGAGCCTGAGGCGAATGCCTCCCTGGGCTCACCCCGATCTTGGCCCTGGAGGCTGAGGCAGTTTGAAAGAGGTGGGATGGTGTGGAGTGGAGAGAATTTAATCCACAGAAACTGGCAATCACTGCAAATCAGAACTCCTCTGCTACCCGCAACCCCCACCTCCGCCACCCCCCGCCACCCCCTGCCAAGACAACTAACTGGTTATTGGACATTATCAGCAGACCACTGCCAACAAGACTCAGAGCCAAAACCCCTTGCGCTTTATCATCTGTCTCTTCTCCCCAACCTGGGGTCATGAATTGGCGGTACGTGAAAACATGCGCCCCCTGGAGGACAAGGCTTCCTCTGCAGCTCCCTAAAGTGCAGTTCAATTCAGTCGCTCAGTCGTGTCCGATTCTTTGCGAACTCACAGAACTCAAGCAGGCCGGGCTTCCCTGTCCATCACAAACTCCCGGAGCTCTCTTAAGACGGTGCCGTTTTTTCTCTGCCAATCTTCATTCCACTGAGCCTAAAATTGATAATACCTTCCTGGCATATTGCAGCTTTTAGTTCTTTTCCTCTCTCAATATCTCAGATACTGTGCAGCACATGGCCTCAAATTGTAAGCTCCATGATCCCTTCTACTGACCCCAGGGTCACTCTTCAACCTTTCTCTAGGGCTTCTGTAACTATTCTAGGTAATCTTCAATATCCACATAATTCTAATATCTCAGTTAGTTGACCCCCTTCAATTGTTATGAAATTTCCCCCTCTTTACTGTTACTTACCAATAAACCTACTACCATTAAATCTCAAATATAAGCATCAAATCCTGACCAATACTTCTTATCCCATTTATTTCCTCTAACACTCATACTTTATCAATTCTTTGGCACCATTAAGACCTCTGACTGACTTATCTTATCTCATTTTGCTGTCCCTCACCTCCACTTCACTAGACAGTCAACATCCCTTCATACTTGATTCCCTCTTTATCCAGTTTAGATTCCATGGTCTATCACAATAATTGTTGCATTTATATTTACCTGGCAAATAGAGTTTTTCTGTTCCTACCCGTAGGGAGAATCAAAGGCTTTTTCCATTTAGACAGCACGGACAATAGTATGCATTTACAGGTTTTCCCCAGGATTAAGTTAACTGTCTTGTCTTCTTTCATAGTCCAAAGATATCTGGACCTCTGGACATCCCACATGGATCCACTATACCAACGACAGCACACTAATTGGACTGCCTGAGCAAGAAATGGCTAGTATATTGGAGACCTTAGAATGAAGCATGTCCTCCAGAGGGTGGGAAATAAACCCCACCAAGATCCAGGATGCATACCACACCAATAAAGTTTTTAGGGGTCTAGTGGTTGGCACATTCTGGAACATCCCACCCAAGTAATGTGCATGTATGTGGCTTCAGTCATGTCCAATTCTTTGTAATCCCATGGACTATAGCCTTCCACTGTCCATGGGATTTTCCAGGCAAGAATACTGGAGTGGGTTGCCGTGCCCTCCTCCAGGGGATCTTCCCAACCCAGGGATTGAACCCATGTTGGCAGGCAGGTTCTTTACCACTAGCGCCACCTGAGAAGCCCCCACCAAAGTAAAGGAAAGCACAAATTATAGCATCTTGAAACTATCAAAACAAAGGTACAGAAGAAATAGCAAGAATGTCATTAAATGATAAGCTCCTACTGTTGCCTAGGTATTTGGCGTATCTTCTTCAGCAAATAAGAAGAGTCACCATCTTTCCTTGCTTCTCTGTCACTCTTCATACACACAAAACAACTCAACCACCTTCAAGGTCCATGGAGGCTTCTTCTCACCTGCTGGAACGTGTCTCTCTAAGTATGCACATGGCTTACCTTACCTTCCACCCTCCTTGTCCAGACTGTCAACCCTGCCCTCTTCTCTATGCTGATCACCTCCTTTATTTTCATCACATGGCTTATCATTATCTAGCCGGATATTACATTAGCTTGCTTTTAGGTATGTTTACTATCTCTTCCAGGCTAGAGAGGAAGCTGCATATGACCAGAGACTGTCCTATTTATCTCTGTAATCACAGGACCTAAAACAGTACTTACTGGCATGGAAAGTGAAATGAAAGTGTTAGTCACTCAGTTGTGATTGACTCTCTGCTACCCCATGGACTGTAGCCCGCCAGGCTCCTCTATCCACGGGATTTCCCAGGCAAAGAATACTGGAGTGGGTTGGCATTAAATATTCAGTAGATACCTACAGTATAAGTGAATGAAGTTGTTGACTAAATATGCCTCTCCCATAAAGATGCCAAACTTGCTAATACTACATGTGCTTTATCTGTGCACAGAGATCTTTTCTTCTAGATTTTCTGAGCAAAAGTATGCACTGAGGATGAAACAGGGGCTGGCAGCCAGGAAGTTATCAATCACCTCATCCAAGTCCATGCTCATGGGGAATGACATGCTTCTTGAAGATACCAACACCTGTGTTGTCAATTCTGTAGAATCACTGACCTGACACCCTCCACCCCCACCTCCAAAACCAGGACTCCAGATAAATGAGGAGACCCCTCAATCTCACTAGTAATCCATTCCTAAATCAGAGTGCAGGAGACATTTATTTGCATATGAGGCCCATTCATTCCCTCAGCTGGCAATGATGTATGAGTTAAGTGTCTCATTTTGCCACAAGCATCCCGAGTTCTCTCACTCAGAGAAGAGAAGCCATGGGCAGCAGAGGTTCTCAGCCACAGAGCCACCACACCCCAGGATAAAGAAGTCATTAATGTCTTAGTCATTTCTTACAATGTCTCCCTCACTCATCTGCTTTCTCTTAGGGTTTTTGACACAAAGAAAAAGGGTGGAATCACGGCTACAGGGACAGGAAATTGTGCTGAAGCCCACACGGGCCCACACGTGCTCTCACACATGCACTGTTAAGAGTGTAGACAGCATGAATGCTCACGGTGAGGATAATGAATGCTCTGTGTGAGTAACTCCACCTCTGGGAGTTGGTTCCTTTCTATCTGGATGCTCTTAGGCAATGTGAGGTGAGGGGGAAATGTGCCTCTACACAGAATTTAAGGGGAGGAGGGCACCAAAAATTTCAGTAACCGAGATAGATTATATTTTAATGCAATATTTTTAAAAATCTATATTAATGCCAAAAAAATCCAAATATCAAAATTTTAAAAGAAGGCGACTTACTAACTTGTTGGCCTTGCAAAATTAATATTACCAAACCTCAAGTTTCTTTGATGCCCCAAATGGGAAAGGAATACAGTCAGTTGTCTTGGCCAGGAGGCCATAAGGATCAAATCAGAAAATGAATTTGAAGCACCTGATACATAAGAGGCACCCATGGGTATTACTGGGCTTTCCTGGTGTCTCAGATGATAACGAATTTGTCCGCAGTACAGGAGACCTGGATTTGATCCCTGGGTTGGGAAGAAGATCCCCTGGAGAAGGGAATGGCTACACACTCCAATATTCTTGCCTGGGAAATTCCATGGACAGAGGAGCCTGGTGGGCTACAATCCCTGGGGTCTCAAAGAGTTGGACACAAGTGAGCAACTAACACCTTCACGTCTCACATGGATATTACTATTCATAAGAATTTATTGAACAACTATTCTAAAGGTGACACAATGTCTGTCTCTATTTTTTTTTTGCTATCCTGCTATGAGGAAGGTTAATATTGACAGTTCTTCCAATGTTGTTTACCATCTAAACCTCATCTTGCAAACAAACACAATTGATACCCAGCACCCCATCAGACCAGTTCCCTGAGTCTCTTACATCCAGCCCACTCCATGACAGGGGCTGAAGTCTCTGTCTTTTTCCTGTGACCTCCACACTTTCTCTTTTGCCTTTCCTTGTTTCCCATTTCTAGAGGGCCAATCTCAGGTGTTCTCATTCCAAAACGATGATTGCTCCTCCAAGGGTACCAAAGGACGAAGTGGGCAGAAGTGGAAGAAAGACACCTTTGCTGGCCTGTTGGGAATGCTCACCCTGTGGATTTCTCTGGGCGCTGCTGTGGTCAGGTGCACGGTGTCTGGTTATCACAGTTCTCCTGCTTCCTGAAATGAGGAGTCGTGGTGAGGCCACAGTGTGGACGGAGGGCAGAGTTTTCCAAACTGGAGACCAGGACCCAAGAGTGGATCAGAAAATCATTCATCACGGAACTGGGAGTGAATCATGGTTGCAATCAATACTAGAAAAATAAAACAATATGCACTATCAGAGTATGCCACACATAATAAGGATGAAATTTTTTGTAGGTCTTTTGTTTCTGTTATATATACATATATGTCCGCTGTTTCACCTGCCATATAGATTAAAAAAAAAAAAAAAAAAGAATTTGTGACCAGCAAGCCATCAGCCCCCGCAGCCATCCCTCAACGGTGTACCTTGAAGGGATTCAGGATGGAAAAAAACCAGGGTACTGACCTTAGATAGCTGAGGTGCATATCAAAGGAATGATTTCAATGAGCCGGACTCTTGCATCTTCCCATACAAAGAAAATCGCTAAATTCCTTAACTTGAGATACCTGGTTTCCTTTAATTAACAGTAATCTTTTGCTGATCCCTCTATCTGATCTTTGTTGCAAAAACTCCTAAGTATGCTAGCTTCTCCCTTAGGAAAAGTCCCTCAGGGCAATCTAAGAGGTTGACTCTCAGGCTTAAATCCTTATGAAGTCTGCCAAATAAAACATAATTCTCAACTTTTAGGTTGTGCATTTTTTTTTCAGTCAACAAATGTAATCTATTCCTTACTGTGAGTCACAGTAAAATGACTTGAAAGCCCCCCATGTGTCAGTGAAGAGTTCAGGCGCTATAGTCAAACTCCTTGGCTTTAAATCTTGACCATGCCACTTGTTATATGTTCGTGCTTAGTCATGCCAGACTCTGTGAGTCCGTGGACTGAAGCCCTCCAGGTTCCTCTGTCCATGGGAATTTTCAGGCAGGAATATTGGAATAGGTTGCCATTTCCTCCTCCAGGGGATCTTCTGGACCCAGGGATCAAACCCTCATCGTCTCTTGTGTCTCCTGCGTTGGCAGGCAGATTCTTTACCACAAGCGCCTCCTGGGAAGCTCTCAACTTGCTATGAGACCTTAGCAATATTTTTTCCCCTTCTCTGTGCCTCAGTTTCCTCATGTGTAAAATCAATGACTAATACTACCCACTGCAAAGAGTAGTTGTGAAGATTAAATGATTTAATCCATACAATGTAGAATAATGCCAGGCACAGAAATTAGCTATTATATTATTCCTGTCAGCAGCAGAACCTGCATATAATGTATGACCCCTGGGACAGGAAGATCCCCTGGAGGAGGGCATGGCAACCCACTTTAGTACTTTTGCCTGGTGAATCCCATAGACAGAGGAGTCTGGCGGGCTGCAGTTCATAGGGTCACAGAGTCAGACACAACTGAAGCGATTTAGCACACACGTATGCACTCACAAAGTGACTGAAGCAGTGCTGAGACATAATTTGGGCTCAATAGCTATTTGTCCTCGTGGAATACACTTTGTTGATTACTATATTCTACTGTATTCTGTTCTCCTCTGCACACAAGATGACACTTGCTCATCTCAGTGAAGACAGGCAGGACCTTGCAACTAGGTCTGGCCAAGATTGTAGATGGAAGTGACGTGTGCCACTTCCAGGCCTAAACAATTCATCACTCATTTGTGACTCTTCAGTGCTCTTTGACTCTCCTGAGGCAAACCCTGAAGACTTGGGTTGGGGCAATCTGTGAACCAGGGTGGTGGAACCTCTAGCCTGGGTCCTTGAGGGATTGTGTGACTAGAGCCTACTGCCTCCCTTCACCACAGCTTTACATAGATACAATGCACACGCCATAACATTCACCATTTTAAGTGTACAATTTGGTAGTTTCTCATGTATTTACAGAGTTATACCAGATTTCACAGGACCTTGAATGCCAAGCTAAAGAGTTTAAGTCTTATCTTACAGGAATTGGACAGTTAATAGGAAATTGTCTTTTAATTGCAAAAAAAAAAAATGTTTATTAATTAAATAATCTGACAAACAGTATTACCCTTACTTTCGGCTTCTTCCTAACTTTATCCATATGTCACATGTTGTTTTTTTCATGTTAGAAACCATGTCCTATCTATGACTTTGTTTTCTATGGTAACCTTAGGGTTATTTCGTATATATTTTTCTGTATGTCTAGATTGTCTTCATTCATTTTTTTAAAAAGATTTATTAATTTTATTGTTTGGCTGTGGTGGGTCTTCGTTGCTCCACGTGGGCTTTCCCTAGTTGCAGACAGCTGGGGCTACTCTTTGTTGCCGTGCGTGGGCTTCTCATCACGGTGGCTTCTCTTGCTGCAGGGCACAGACTCTGGGTGTGTGGGCTTCCGTAGTTGCGGCTCTCAGGCTCAGCACTTGTGGCAGTTCAACTCCAGAGCACAGGCTCAGTAGTTGCGGCACACACATGGGCTTAGGTCTTAACTGCTCCGAGGCATGTGGGATCTTCCCCGACCGGGGACTGAACCAGGGTCGCTTGCATTGCGAGGTGGATTCTTTACCACTGAGCTACCAGGAAAGCCGCTGTCTTCCCTTCACGGTTACACCTTGTCTCCTGTTATTGTTGGACATTTATAGTTTTCCATTATGTGTATTGAATTGTTTTTCAAACATACATGTGGTGTATGTGTGTGTGTGTGTGTGTGTGTGGACTAGGGTGATTCAAGTGAAGTGCCAAAGGTATAAAATTTAAGGAAGTATCCACATTCAGGCTGCAATTTTTCACCTAAGTATCTCACTTGCCCAGTCCTAGCTCTATACCTATAGTAAGGTGTCTGTGTGCATGTATGTGTGTTTTCCTTCTAAATTATTCCCTCAGAAAGAGATCACTGGTTCTCATGACAGGATTATTGGTTTAGAGTCCTTTAAGGTTCTTATTGCTCTTGCTAGGAATTGCTAGAAGGTTTCTCAGAAGAATTCCATTGACGGTTTTTTTAAAGCATAATTTTGATATGTGCACAAGAGCATTTTACAAAGATTACAGAAGTAACAGAGCAGTAAAGTGACTATAACAACAGTATGTCCCCGCTATAGTACTGCTATTTGCTATAGAAGATCCACAGGTCTGACTTTTTACATTTGCTAGCCCAGTCAGAATATTCCATTTTTAGCTAGTTATGCCTTCACGCAGTCAACTGTTAAACTCACTCATCAAAGCAACAACAACAAGCCATTCATATTGAATGTATGTCCCTAACAGATGACCCTTCTGTGTATACCAACCTGCTCACTCAAGGTGTATAATTTCTCTATGAGACTAGCCCTTAGGACAGCAACCTCTATGCCCACAGAGATTTATGCATGAAGAGTGGTGTCACTACTGCTATTTTACCACAAACCAGGTTCCTAGCTGTAGGGCTCAAATTAAATTGCTATTATTAGGGGGCAAATAGTATCAGAATTTGCCTACCCACAACAGTTTTTATAAAAGTCAAATGGAAAAATCTCTGGCCTAGTCTGTTTTGTACAAATTTTCTCCTGAGGGGAGGGCACTTTTTAGAAGGCACTGAAAGGAAAATCACCAGAATGGAATTTAGAGAGGTCTGGGTTCTGAGTCATCCCCAGGCAAATGTAGTTCCCGATCTCACATAATTAGAGGAAATATTAAAGGGAGATAAAGCAGAAAGAGCAAGTTTGAAGTAGAGTACAGTATCATGGAAAGGGGTTGTTCAAAGAAACCAAAATTGTCCACAAAGCTCTTTCAGCAACTTTCCTTTGGTTATCTTGGGAAAGAATGTGTTAGGACTGCCAATTAGGACTGATTAACTCATTACCTGCTGCTGCAGCGGCTGCTGCTAAGTCCCTTCAGTCATGTCCAACTCTTTGCGACCCTATGGACTATAGCCTACTAGGCTCCTCTGTCCATGGGATTCTCCAGACAAGAATACTGGAGCGGGTTCCCATGACCTCCTCCAGGGGTTCCTCCCCACCCAGGGACTGAATCCACATCTTTTTTGTCTCCTGCATTGCAGGCAATTTCTTTACCTCTGTGTGACCCCATAGACGGCAGCCCACCGGGCTCCCCCGTCCCTGGGATTCTCCAGGCAAGAACACTGGAGTGGGTTACCATTTCCTTCTCCAATGTGTGAAAGTGAAGTCACTCAGTAGTGTCTAACTCTTAGCGACCCCATGGACTGCAGCCTACCAGGTTCCCTCCATCCATGGGATTTTCCAGGCAAGAGTACTGGAGTGGGGTGCCATTGCACTAGCGCCACCTGGGAAGCCCAATTCATCTAACTCCTCCTAATTTGGCATACTTGAAGCTACAATATTAAAGTTAACTTTTCTTTTGTGGGTTTCTGTCTTAATCATCTAGAGAGCTTTGCTAAATGACTGTGTATGAAATGTGCTGCTTCCGTAGAGTCTTACTTTCTAAAGACTCAATGTCCTCTGCGTGTTTTGCATTAAGCTCATCAGGGATTCCTAACCTCAAGAGAGGCTGGCACTAGGAGAAAAGGTTGCTGAATCACCTTCAGTGTCACAAGCAGCTCACATCTAGGGCGGAGTGTGAAGATAGCCCTAGGAGGTTACATACATGCTGCTGCTGCTAAGTCACTGCAGTCCTGTCGACTCTGTGCGACCCCATAGATAGCAGCCCACCAGGCTCCCCCGTCCCTGGGATTCTCCAGGCAAGAACACTGGAGTGGGTTGCCATTTCCTTCTCCAATGCATGAAAAGTGAAAAGTGAAAGTGAAGTTGCCCAGTCGTGTCCAACTCTTGGCGACCCCATGGACTGCAGCCTACCAAGCTCCTCTGTCCATGGGATTTTCCAGGCAAGAGTTCTGGAGTGGGTTGCCATTGCCTTCTCCTAGATAAACCCAAATCTCAAGTTGATGTTCTGCAACAAGACTGCAAACCATTTCTCTGGCGTGCACCTTAGTAAGCAAAGGGCGCTAAACGCCAGCAGTAGTAGTCAGTTCAGTTTAGTGGCTCAACCATATCCGACTCTTGGCGACCCCATGAACTGCAGCACGCCAGGCCTCCTTGTCCACCGCCAACTCCTGGAGTTTACTCAAACTCATGTCTGTTGAGTTGGTGATGCCATCCAACCATCTCATCAGTGTGTTCCTACAAAGTAAAGTCCTGGCTTTGGTCAAATTCCCAAAAAAACATGCTACTGGGCCTGAACAATAAACTTATCCTTCAGCGCTCTCAAAAAAAAAAAAACAAAAAAACAAAAAAACAAAATTCCTTCCCGGGCTATTATTTATGGGAATTCTGTTACTTTTGCTAAGCATTCGCGTTTCCACGTGTCACAGCTGCTGGCGGTGCTCGGGGCGCCGCGTGGGGGTGTGGGTAAACTGCCCACTTAAAAGGAATCCGGTGCCGCTAGGACCTAGTAGGAGGCGCTTCCTCGCAGAGCCCCCCGGGCTAACAGACGCGCGGCATCAGATTGTCGGGACGGCCAATCAGAAGCCGCGCTTGCCGAGCCAGACGCCCATCATACCCGCCCCTTCGGCCTGCCTCACCGGCTATTTAAAGAACCGCGCTGAGCCACCTCTGCACCGTTCTCTGATCCCGGTCAGCGGAGCTCAAGCAGTCATGGCCAACCACATCGTGCTCTACACCGGCGCCAAGATGCCTATCTTGGGGCTGGGCACCTGGAAGGTAGGTGCCCTGGCGAACGTGCTCCGGGGCTCACTTAAGTGCTCGGCGCGGCCTGGGACGGGAAGGGACCGAGAGTGACCCTGAGCAGTGGCCCCCGCGGCGGACGCCAGGCCTCGAGGGAGCCACGCTCGGGCTGGTCGGGTCCCGGCAGGATCTGGACCTGCGGTTCGGGAGCCCGGGCGCTGAGGCGGGCGGGGCGCTTGCCTCGGTCTCGGACCGGGGGACTTACGGTGGGGTGGGGTGGGGAAGGGGTGCTTGAGAATGGCTCGCGGGTGGCCGACCCCATAACCCCTCGTGCTTGCGATCCGCTGGAATCCGATCTCAGCTGGAAAGACAACTAGGGGGCGCCGATCGAAGGGAAATTTTCCCGAGTCTCCGTCGCTGTGGCTCGGTGGATGGAGGTCGGGGAGGGGCGTTCCCGGAGATGGAGCAAAAAGGGGCGTGGGGCGCCGGCGTCCCTCGCCTAACCGCACCTGCGGGCGCCCGCGCCTTTTGCCTTTCTTCGAAATAGCTGGTCCTTAACCGTTTCCGACTTTGCTCCCTCAGGAACAAGCATCCCAAGGTAAGCCTGGAGTCTGCAAGTAATTGAATTAGGCGGCACGAGTGTGCCCAGGACCTTTCTATTTACTCTGTCCCGAAACGCGCGGGTCGCTGAACTCCCGGAGGCCGGCGTCCCCCCTCGGAGTGTCCTGTTCTGGACGAAGGAATCTACGGGGGTGCGGGTGGTTGGGGGGAGGTTCCCACCCATGCGAAACTGCGGGCTGGCATCGGTAGTTAAAACTGCCTCCGGAAACCTCGGCACCGCTGGAAGCACTTCACAGCGTCCCCAGGAAAAGGTTAGGAGTAAAAATGGTAGTCTTGAGTATTTGACAGTTGGGGAGCAGTGAGTGATGTTACGGGAGCCGAAGCAAAACCCCCAATTTTTAAACCGCTTGTAAGTTAGCTTGGAGTATTTTGTACATTACGTTCCACGGCTGTGACTCGGGTTTTCCAGGAACTTTAAATATAGGACTGGGCATTGGCCATTTGCACACTGACAAGGAAAGAAAAGACCGTAGAGATTAAGGGCACCTTGAAATGGTCTGAAAGAGACAGGATTGTATTTATCTCTACCCTAAAGTCAGCAGCTGGAATCTTGTAAACATTCACTGTCGCGGAGTTGCCTCTCACTCAAAGTGTTTCTCGGACAAAGGAATCGGAATTATCTGTGCCTTGTGTTTCCTTCCAAAAGGCCAGTGGTGGCTCTAAGGGTGTAATTGAATTATGGCCATTGTACCAAGTTAAATTCGGTCTGTCGCAGGTTATTCTCTTGGAATGGATGTGAACAGACACTTTCTTGGCAGTGGCAAATTACAATTTCTGAGGCAGCACACAGACATACACGTGTCACTGGAACAAAACCACCACCTCACTGAGCCTTATAAGTTTGTGGCTTCAAAAATTGGGACTTAAGGTCCATTGTTTCAAAATCAGTACTCTGGGGGTAAATAAGGAGTAAAAGTTGATTTAAAACTACAGCTTTAAATCATTTGCTTGAGCTCTTAAAACCTACCCCCAAAGCTGTATATTTAGTTAAGATAGCTCTATAAATCTGTACGTTTAGATCATTCACTTGAGTAAGTTCGTTGAGTGTAAGGGTAGCATCTGACTTGGTCACAAACTGTTTACGGAACTGTTCACAGACTGGTAAATGATAGGTATCCTAAGGATAACATGTCGAATTAATACGAAGAAGTAAGATAATTTCAGATTTGGGGGAGTGGGTGAGGAGTTGAAGTTGTTTGGAACCGTGTAGAGGCATGATAGGGGAGGTGACGGGGAAATAAATGGTTTAAGTATGGGCTTGGAGTAGATTTCCCTCTTTATAAGGAAAAGTATATGAATAGTGTTTGATACCTTTCCCCTGTATGTGTAAAATATATATTCTCACAGATGCTGGACAAAAATGGGGTGACCTAAATACCATTTGCTTATCTTTGTGAGAACTGGGGGAGGCCCTGAGAGTGGGGGCAGTTCCTGGTTCCCATGGGTCTTCCACATCATGGTGGCTGTATTGTATCCTTCAGACCCTTGGCAGGGCTCTGGGAGTCTCCAGTCAGTTACTTTGAAGGTCCTCGGACTCCCCCTCCTCTCCTTGGAGGTGAAGGTTTCAGCCCACTGGGAGAACATCTTGATCTCCAAGCCCATTTGGCTTAGAGGCCATTTCCCCTTGGCAGGCTTGCCTTCCCCAGTGGACAGTAAATAAGCCACGGGCATTGTATTCCCAGGAAGTGGCTGAAACAGATTACTTCTGATGCTGACCAATGTCCTGTTGCTGATAAATGTTTGAAACTAGCTGAAAACTTGTTGATGGTAAATGGCCGTAATTCACCTGCATGCTCCAAGCCTAGGAATGGAGATCTCTTTTCTCTGCTGCTTTTCCATTGTCTTCTACCCGCACCCACGAGCCTTTGAGACATTTCCCCCTAAATGTCCCCCACCCAATGAAAATTCAACATCACAGATAGACGGTACATCTGTGTGTGTCCTGTGACCCTTTGACAGGCCACAGAACATTTTATAAGCTAAGTGCTTTAGTTTTTGCCTCTTTGAGGTTGAGAACACTTCCTTTAGGAGAAAATGCTGAGAAAGAACTCAGGCCAAGCTCTTGATGGCCTGGGATCCCGGGCTAGAAGAGTCGGAGCTAAACCAGTAGCTTGTCTTTCTGTTCACCTGCTTCATCTCCCTGCAGGCCTCCACCTGCAGCTCTTCAAGAGCAAAGATACTTAAATAAGTCCAGCCTGCGCAGGGCCAGCCCTGGGCCACCCCCATTGCAACCAAGTGGAGACAGTGGTATAATTTAGGACAGCTGGATTCACACCGAGTGAAAGTTAATCTCAGTTTTCTTGTTGGTTTGTGTTTGTGGCCAAACCTGGTTGTGAGCTTTGGTGGAAAAAAATAGCCACAGTGGACTGTTTTCATGTGATAAGGCAACAAAAAAGATCCTTCTTCAGCAGTCTGCTCTTTATCATATGAAATTGTGGTTTACGTTATTAAACTGTAGATTTGGACGTAATTGAACATGAGCCAAATGAGGTTGGCTTATCTGCACCAAGCAATAAAAGCTCCCCTGTTGAGGTGAAGAACTGGACATTGTTGTCATTCTCTGGATTCTCCCAGATGCTTATTCTATTGGAGTCTTATGAGTGGCAGATTTGAAGTCGTCTTGGTACAAAACCGTCGGATACGGGCATTGTGTGTAAGCACAGGACAGGCAAGCTGGCCCAGCTTGCTCAGGTTTCCCCAGACCTTATTGTCCATTGATTAAATTGGAGCAGGGTATAAACCCTTTCAGTCTCCAGAGTACCTTTACGTTCAATATCAGGATACCTTTTTGTTGTTTTGTTTTGGGAGGGTTTCTATTTGTCTGCTTTTGGGCTGTATCACATGACATGTGGGATCTTAGTTCCCTGACCAGGGATCGAACCAGTGCCTCTTTATTGGAAGGGCAGAGTCTTAACTATTGACTCTCAAGGAAGTCTCACGTTTTGGTTATTAAGGTGATGAATTGCAAACAAGAATGTTATTTGTAAATAGGACAAATCAAGACTGGGACTGTTACCTACTGCCCATTTCTTTGTGTGCTTTTCCAGCAACCCCCAGGGGTTAGTAAACCGCAGCCCATTTTTATAAGCAGTTTTATTAGAACACATTTCACTCCTTTACATATTGTTTTTGCAGCAGCAGAGTTGAGCAGGTGTGACGAGACTGTTTGGCCCACAAGGCCTAAAATATTTTCTGTCTGGCCACTTAACAGAAGAAGTTTGCCAATTTCTCTTCCAGAAGATTGTAAATAAATTAGCTGGAAGTTGAATACATTTTGAGAAATTAGGTCACAAATGTCTGTTTAGCATACATGTAGTTGAAATGCTTTATATACAATGAGAAGCAGAAAATTATGTCATGACATCACTAGTATTTTAAACAAAACTGATAATTAAAAAGTAAGGTTAGTTTTTTTTTTAATGTAGGTTGAGCTTCTCTGAAGTGAAGCTGGTTTAATCCGAAGAGGTTAAACAATGCTTTTCAGTGACAACTTTTCTCTGACGTGTTACATTTCAAGGCCTTAGAGGTTGATGCCCTGTTTGTTTTATCAATCAAAGTTTACATCAAAAGTTATGGTTACCTATTTTTGCTCCAAGTTTATCATTAGCGCACTGTTAAACTTCTTACCCCGGTTTTTCCCCCCTCAAAGTGAAGTTTCCTTTATTCCTATCCCCCTTCTTCATTACAAAAGTGATACCTGCTAACTGAAGAAAATATTTTTAAAAAGTCAGAAAGAACACAGTCTTCTCTTTCCAGACATCTGCATGTTAAAACTACAAAGGGTTCAATCTCTGAGATCCTGTTGTTTGTTGTTTTTTTTTTTTAAACCAATGACACTGTTTTATAACCTTTGTTGTTTGGAGCTGTGTGTTGCTAAGTTGTGTCTGACTCTGCGACCCCATGGACTTTGTAGCCTGCCAGGTTCCTTTGTCCATGGAATTCTCCAGGCAAGGATATTGGAATGGATTGCCATTCCCTTCTTCACGTTTGGAGCTGTAGTATTTTTGTTGTTTGTTTGCTTGCTTCTGGCTTGCAGAGGGAATAGAGGGAGGGGATATTAAGGTACCTAGCAGCACGAGGAGAAGGCACTGGCGACCCACTCCAGTACCCTTGCCTGGAAAATCCCATGGATGGAGGAGCCTGGTGGGCTGCAGTCCATGGGGTCGCTAAGAGTCGGACACGACTGAGCGACTTCACTTTAACTTTTCACTTCCATGCATTGGAGAAGGAAATGGTAACCGTCTCCAGTGTTCTTGCCTGGAGAATCCCAGGGATGGGGGAGCCTGGTGGGCTGCCGTCTATGGGGTCGCACAGAGTTGGACACGACAGAAGCGACTTAGCAGCAGCAGGAGCTCCAAGCAGAGCGGAAGATGATTGGGTTTTAAAGGGAAAGGAGAGAGAGAGAGAGACATGGATAGTAATTATTCGAGTTGGGACTGCCTGGCCTGAAGTGTTACGTGAAAAGGAAATAGGCCCAGTTTGTGGTACTGACGGGGGGCTCTCAGGGGTAGAGACGTGTCAGCGACGTCACTTGGTACCATCAGCTAGAACATTGTCCAGTTGCTGCTCAAGCTCAGAGCTCTAAGTTCTGAGGGGATGGGCATGGGCAGCTGTGCCCAAGTCACAGGGCAGATTAGTGGCAGAAGTGAATTTCAAACATGATTTCACCTATGTGATTTGTATAATTTGGTTATTTATAACTTGGGTGTTTCCCCTGCTGGTTTTCTGTGGATTTCCTGTTAGATGTATAGAAACATATTTTCGTGATTATCCTCTTTTCAAAGTCTCAGTCTGGACCCCCGCCTTGTGTTTGCAGTTTTCAGTGTGGCCAGGGGGTGAGGAGACGGTGTAATCATGTGTTGGCATTCCCAAGTTTATTGAGCCTTTTATTTTTTTTCAATCAGATCTCTAAGTGGCTGCTTCATTAGTGATGAGGAAAGTTAGTTTAGTCTCCTCCTGGGGAGGGTTCTGGGTAATTAGTACGGAACGTAGTTTGTGGATTCCGGTACATTTTCATCCCAGAGGATGGTTTACCAAGCCCAGGTGACTGGTCCTCTCCCTGACCAGTGTCTCCCTTCTTCCAAGGACAGACCTCTGAGCCAAGGCTGGCCCTCAGGTCCTGGTGCCAGGGTTCGAACCCCGGCATCTCTTTTTCACTGCTCGATCATGGGCCAGTTTCATAAACTCCGCACCTTCATTCCCTAATCCACAGAGATCACGGATACCCAGGGTTGTGGTGGAGATGCAATTCAGTGATACACTTAAAACTAGTGAAGACTGATCCATAATAAGTGGGAGCTGTTGTTACTTTCTCTCCGAGCCATTGAGCGCTGCACACCACGTGGGTCAGGTTCCGTTTGTGACAGGACCTGCCCTGGCACAAGCCTTCTCCTAACCACATGCCTGTCCCCAGGCTGGCCCGGGCCCACACAGCCCAGGTGAGAGTTGTTTTCCCCACTGCACACAGGGCCGGTAGCCCCAGGCAGCCTTCCCCCCGCCCACCATCACTGCAAAGATGTCTCCAGAAAGGGGAAGCCAGCATGTAGTATCCATTCGCTGGAGTCCTCTTATGGGTTGCCACAGCTTGTACGTATTGGATTTGTAAATGCCCAACAGTCCTTGCTTCTGCTCCTCATTGTCCTATGAAAGCAGTTTGGACTCAGCTTCTTAGCACATGCTTTCCAGCTAATCAGTCTTCTCTGTCCGGGCAAGGGTTGGGGAGCCACAGCTTCTTGCTGACCTCTTGTAGGTCATTTCTGTCCTTGGCTCCTCTATAAAAGCATCACAAGAACTTGTTGTTGTTTTTTTTTTTCAAAGTTTTAGGTCCATTGTTCAGCAGCCTTGATTATCCTACTCGGCGCTCTTTTGGTCCCAAGGAACCAAATAACCAATTTAATCTTAAGCAGGAAAGAAAATGTGCTGGGGGTGGGGAGTCACTGACTTAGAGGATGTCAGGAGTACCAGAGCCAGGGCTATGAAGGATATGGCCAGGAGCTGTCTCTCGTCCGCTCTTCATCTGCCCCTCAAACCCTACTTCCATCTAGCACCTCCTGGCACACGTGTTCCCCGCACAGAGACGCCAGCAGAATGAAATCTTGTCCTGGGAGTGCCTGCTGAAGTCCAAAGACGGAATCCCGTGGGCCTGCCTGGGGTCGTGTCTCGGGCCCTGGACCAGTCTCTGTGGCAGATGCAGTGCATGGCTGGGCCTGCCCTCTGCCTGGGGTTGGGGGCGGTGAGCTGCTAGGCTGGTACAGAACACGGCCCCACAGAGAAAGTCCAGCCAGGGTACCTTCAAGCCTGAAGAAAGTTGATGGCGTGCTAGAGTCCCCAACCTGGGTCTCCGTATACCACCTGGCTTTCTCCTGGGAAGGGGTGTGCCCTGCTCTCATCAGCGACAGCAGTGCCCAGGGGGCCCCAGGGACACCGTGGTATTTCTGGCCACGCTGAGGTTCCCTGCCCTGTTCGTTTCACCGTGAAGGATGGGGAAGACCGCAGGTACAGCTTGGGTCCTCCGGGGACCTAGGAGATGGCCAGGTCGTCTGAAGATGTCTGATGTCACACCCGAGGTCAGCATTGCCCATCTGCCCCCTCCTGCTCCCTCTGGGGTGGAGAGCGAGCTGGGCGAGCTCACGGCTCGGTCCTGCGCTCCTCTGCCTTCCTCTGTTGGCGACAGCTGATATCAAAACAGCAGATGTCTGCAGCTGCTCATGGCCCCCGGGGAGTTCCCCTGCTCATTCTTTTCTACCCCAGCTCCCTGGAGGAATGTGCCCTATTCACCCACCAGTCCGCTGCACATGTGTTTGTTTTCCACCTCTCTGGTCCAAGCAGGAGTGTTGTGGAGATGGGTGTGTGCGCAGTCAGGCTGGGCGCTGGATGCAGGGGTGGTGCTGTGCCTTCCTGCTCACCCAGACACACACGTGGTCCAAGCAGGGGCAGCGTTCAGTCTTTATGCAGCTCTGACCACGAACCACATGGTGGTCTTCCACAGCTCCCATTTCCCACTCCTGTCAACTCCTTTCTCTCCGCTAAATGCCTCTGAGCGGCCACTTCCCACCTCCACCTCTTAAAGCAGATTCCTACACAGTGAGATTTGAGCACAGGCCTTTGAACCTGCAGCAGTCACGTTTATGACTTTGATACTCCCCAAACTGCGTAAAAACAAGTGATGACTAATACCAGAATCTACCTGTGGAAGGAGAAAATAAGTCATAAGCGTTCACTGACAGAACTTGAGAACCAAACGGGAATTGGGGTGACTATTTAACAGTGGTTTTGAAGTATTTTGAGTTGTTTGAAAGCAGTGGTATCCCTCATTGTCTTAGGAACCTGACAGATTGAGATAGTG